>NC_064639.1:1112134756-1112442361 GCF_023864345.2 Schistocerca serialis cubense | reverse complement strand
CCACCTCCACCAGTAATTTTAGAAATTCTGATGGACTGATATCTATTCCTACTGCTTTGTTTGATCTTAAGTCCTCCAAAGCTCTTTCAAATTCTGTTTCTAGTACTGGCTGGATCCTTTGGCCACGCTAGGTGGGCGATCGGTCTAGGGGCCCCTTATCACGGATCGCGTGGCTCCCTCCAACCTCATCTCATAGAGGCTTTCAATGTATTCTTGCCATCTATTCGCTCTCTCCTCTGCATTTAACAGTGGAATTCCCGTTGCACTCTTGATGTTATTATTCTTACGTTTACTGTCACCGAAGGTTGTTTTGACTTTCCTGTGTGCTGAGTCTGTCCTCCGACAATCATTTCTTTTTCGAGGTCTTGCCATTTTTCCTGCAGCCATTTCGTCTTAGCTTCCCTGCACTTCCTATTTATTTTATTCCTCAGCGAATTGTATTTCTCTATTCCTGAGTTTCCCGGAGCATTTTTGTACTTCCAGGCCGGCCGGTGTGGCCGTGCGGTTCTAAGCGGTTCAGTTTGGAACCGCGTGACCGCTACGGTCGCAGGTTCGAATCCTGCCTCGGGCATGGATGTGTGTGATGTCCTTAGGTTAGTTAGGTTTAAGTAGTTCTAAGTTCTAGGGGACTGATGACCTCAGTAGTTAAGTCCCATAATGCTAAGAGCCATTTGAACCATTTTTTTTGTACTTCCTCCTTTCGTCGTATAGCTGTATCTATAGCCTTAGAGAACTTCAACCTTCCATAGTTCCTCCGTATCCCACTTCTTTGCGTATTTATTCTTCCTGACTAATGTCTTAAATTTCAGCTTTTTCTTCATCACTATTATATTGTGATCTGAGCCAATGTCTGCTTCTGGGTACGCCTAGCAATCCAGTATCTGATTTCAGAATCTCTGTCTGACCATGACGTAATCTATCTGAAATCTTCCCGTACCAACCGGCCTTTTCCAAGTATACCTCCTCCTCTTATGATTCTTGAACAGAGTGTTCGCTATTACTAGCTGAAACTTGTTACAGAACTCAATTAGTCTTTCTGCTCTCTCATTCCTTTTCCCAAGCCTATATTCTCCTGTAACCTTTTCTTCTACTCCTACCCCTACAACTGCATTCCAGTCTCCCATGACGATTACATTTTCATATCCCTTTCATACTGTATTACCCTTTCAATATCCTCATATGCTTTCTCTGTCTCTTCATCACCCGCTTGTGACGTCAGCATGTATACCAGAACTATCGTTGTCGGTGTTGGTTTGCTGTCGATTCTGATACGAAAAACCATATCGCGGAACTGTTCACAGTAACACACAATCTGCCCTACCTTCCTATTCATAACACGTCCTGCTCCCTTTATACCATTTTCTGCTGCTGTTGACATTACCCTGTACTCATCTAACCAGAATTCCTTGTCGTCTTTCCACTTCATTTCACTTACCCCTACAACATCTAGATCGAGATTTTGCATTTCCATTTGGAGAGTTTGCAGTTTCCCTACCACATTCAAGCTTGTGACATTCCACGCCCAGACTCGTGGAACGTTATCCTTCCGTTGATTATTCAATCTTTCTCCCATGGTCACCTCCCCTTTCGCAGTCCCCTCCCAGAGTACCGAATGGGGGACTATTCCAGAATCTTTTGCCAATGGATGGATCATCATGACTCTTCTTCAATTACAGGCCACATGTCCTGTGGATACACGTTACGTGTCTATAATGCAGTGGTTTCCATTGCATTCTGCATCCTCATGCCGTTGATCATTGCTGATTCTTCCGCCTTTAGGGGAGGTTTTCCACCCCAAAGACAAGACAGTGCCCGGTAATTCTGTCCTCTCCTCCGCCCTCTTTGACAAGGGCGTTGGTAGAAGAAGGGGCGATTTCTTATGCCGTAAGTCTTCGGCCGTAAATGCTGATTATTAATCATAATTTAAGCTGCGGCGGTATTCGATCCCTGGACCGAAGAAATTTTGATTATGAATCAAAGACGCTACCCCTAGTCCAGGGTTATAAGTGAAATTTGAATAATGATTAACTTATACAGGGTGATGTGTTTAGAAAATGCGATGCTCTTCCAGCCGGCCAAGGTGGCCGAGCGGTTCTAGGCGCTACGGTCCAGAACCGCGCTGCTGCTGCGGTTGCAGGTTCGAATCCTGTCTCGGGCATGGATGTGTGTGCTGTCCTTAGGTTCGTTAGGTTTAAGTAGTTCTAAGTTCTAGGGGACTGATGCCATCAGAAGTTAAGTCCCATAGTGCTCAGAGCCATTTTTGATGCTCTTCGACGTCGGTTTATTTCATATTCTTGAAAATGACTTATGATCGAAATGAGTTAATCGTACGATTTAAATAGTTAACGTTTACTTAACAGCCAACAGCGGGCTATGTTCTGTTTTATAAATTCTTCTATATGATTATATGTCTAACTGCACATGCCGTATTTCTCAATTACAAAGGCAAAGCGGATAAGATGTCCATTCCAAACTTTTGTCGACGTACACGTATCGTCTGTAAAAAACACGTCTTCACACTATTGACACCCCCTCACCCCTGGAAACAACATAAACACATTAACTCCACTTCACGAATAGTTGCTTGTATCGTGCTCGCGTGCCACTGAAGTGGTATTGCGTGAATGAACAGGGCAACAGCTGATGGCCTGTATTCAGCGGCGTGCCTCGCAGTCACGTCAAGCTGTTTGTCCTTTCATAACAATTCAGGACACACACCAGCTGTCCAGCACACACGGTAAAGATTGTACTTCAGTTTTTTTTTTTCCCGGCGCATCCCCATAGCGTTCTAAAAAGGCCACAATTCGTTACAAATCGTTGAAGAAGGGTACCTACTTAGCCTATTACGTTACTCGTTGTTACGCGGGTCATAAATGTGGTAGCAGCATTAAACTATTAACTGTAATATTTAACTGAGTAGAGCTGATTAAGTTTTCTAGTAAGGAAACGGTCCTTTTTAATTTATATACGTACACGTTCAGTACAGTACTGTCGACAAAATTTGGGTACCTGTACTAACACACAAGCCTGTTTCCTCCGCAACTACTGAATGCTCATTGACTAAGAGCCTATTAACTCAAAAATCTTCAGCAGTTCATTTGAAATCTCTTGGTCGTAGTAATGCTCCTAAAATACAAACCACGAAGATAATTTAAATCTTTCTGTATGTGTCACATCGAGCCGTTACTAAAAAGTAAATGAACTTTTGTTCATGTCGGTACGTTTCCTTGCATCAGAGCTAGTTTACTAGGTCATGACTCACTGGTCGGTTGTATTAATCTTAATGAAATTAATTTCGTTTCCTCACACCGAAAAGAATCCTGTTAACTAGTCGAGGTGTACCTCGCCCACGAAACTGACAATATGAATTTCACGGAAGGTATTAAATTTGAAATAAACTATAAAATTCTTATAATTAATCAGTGTGAAAGATTTGTCAGCTAAAGCTCTTAAATAAAGTTTCTTTAATTTTGTTTCATTTTATTGTTGTGTGAAGCCAGGCAGTAGTTCACACAGAAGCGCAGTAGGGGCTTTTGACACATTGTAACTCAAAGTTAAGAATTCTTACTTGTTGTTTTCTTTGTCAACAAGATAAGCCCTTGAAGTTCGTTACTATGTACTACTTCCACACAAATTCCATACTAGAAATCAATCCCATTGAATGAATTTTCAAAAGAAAGATACAGAAATGTAGAGTTATGTCGATTACGCATTCAGTTAACATTAATCACTCCTGCTTGTAAAAAATTAATTCCACTAAAGTCCATAAATTTTGATTGGTATAGATTTCTCAGATTAATGCGATTCTGTGTTGCTAATACTGGAACATAAACAAATATTTTAACAATGATGCAGTCTGCAATTTGTTCTAAGCCACAGTGTGATGGATAAGATAATTTAATAATCCGCCAAATTACTCTGTCAGTCGAATTGTAGTCTAGTCTTCTCGAAGCAATTTCATGTCATGTTATTCCTAACTGTATTTCTTGTGTTGGCAGAAGAGCCAACACCGTGTTACTAGAGGAGGCCGAAATGCACGCGTTTTAGCTCACGCAGGCTGGCGTGAGGAGGGAAGAACTATACTGACGTGAGGTCTGGAACATGACAAGGAATTAGAATTCAGAAAGCGGACGTAATTAGTTTGATACTTAACTTTAATCCATTAATGATGAACATCGCTCTTGACGGTACATGATTCACCATATTGTTTGTTCAGAATTCATTCTAATTACTGAATAGGGCGCCTTGCTAGGTCGTAGCAAATGACGTAGCTGAAGGCTATGCCAAACTGTCGTCTCTGCAAATGAGAGCGTATGTAGGTAGTGAACCATCGGTAGCAAAGTCGGTTGTACAACTGGCGCGAGTGCAAGGGAGTCTCTCTAGACTAGACCTGCCGTGTGGCGGCGCTCGGTCTGCAATCACTGATAGTGGCGACACGCGGGTCCGACGCATACCAACGGACCGCGGCCGATTTAAAGGCTACCACCTAGCAAGTGTGGGGTCTGGCGGTGACACCACAGTATTGATTGTTAGGGTCTCTAATTTAAACTGACGTTCTCTATTACTACTACAGATACGTCCGCCACTGAGGCAGAAAAGCGAAAATGAACGATTGCGAAAAGTTTGAATAGGGTCATATTCCGGTTAATAAATGGCAGATATTAATTACATGGATTTATAGCTGTAATTTTCTCGACTGCAGAATGTAAAAGTCTACCTCGCAGAGCTCTCTTACGTATTTGTTGATTGGTGGTATTACTGCTGTTTTGGCCCCTTACGATTAAGAGAGCATGCGTTTAACCTCCTAATCAAGTAAAGTGCGCAGGTTCAAGGGTGGTAGATACGGTCTTGAGGAACAAGTCGGGTAACCGAAATCCCCAAACGTCATCTAACGATACTATAGAGCATTTGAGGTTATCCGGTCACCGCATAACAACAGTCCTCGGCTCGGCAATAAACTTGAGGCGTCTGAAGGACGTATTTTCGACAGACGTGGACGAGTTCGACATCACATGGCATTCAATATGTTTCGTTTGCTCCCTTTTAATGCAAAAACTCAAATTTTTGCTGAATGCGTGAACTAGTGCTTGTGTTGGCCTCTGCAATTATTTCAGTACCGATGGATGAATTTTATGAAGTTTGTCGGTATTGTTTGTGTGTCTTGTATATCAAAGTAGGTAAATTAAACAGAAAGCACAAAGCTAATAGCAGTATTATAATGACAGGAAGTCAATGATAGATAAAAAACGCAAAATTTTGGCAAATAAGGATAAAAACATAAAGACATTCAAAAGGAAAGTATAATTTTTCAGTAAGGAAACAGCAACTCTCATATCCATAAAATTTGAGGAAAAACTGAGAATATACACTTGGGAAATAGGTAACAAGGGCCATGAGGCAAATCGACTGCCACACTGTTTTGCCATCTACTGTCCTGTACTGCCATATACTGTAAAAGATGCCCAGCCGTATTTTAATTAACTGATTTATTAAATTTAACCTTAATTCTGAATTTAAGCAGTGTGATAAAAGTGGGATAAGCATTTCACCGTATGAAATGGACTTGGTGGAGCTACCGCGCATCCTATCGAGAGACGGTGCTTCCTTTTTGTTGGTAAATTCCCCTGGATGTAATGTCGTCTGAAGTGCGTACGAAAACTTGATGATATCTGACCCAATGATCTGTCCGAATAGCTGCAACAGATTGTGACTAAATGACTTCAGTACGCATAATGAGGGAATGAATTTCATTGGCGGTTTAAACAACGTTTCTTCAGCAAGGACAGCCACTGTCCTTTACAGGCGGTGAAAACGAGCAGTGGGATGCATGCAGGAAAAAGACTAGCGAATCACACTACATGAAAATGACATTTATTAAAACGAAGTAGTCTTTCCTCGAAGTTAAGCAGTCTTGTAAGAAGTTAGATTCACCTTAACATTGTTGTTTCTTGCAGGGCTTCATTTCTTAATAAATCCTATAGGCATCATTTTGTCAGCAAGCGATCATGCTATTGGAGGAGACATCGGACTCAGCTACGGTTGTGCACACATTAAAAATTCGAGCAGTCGCTGCAACAGTAAAGGAAAAAAGATGAAATACAGTCACCAATAATTCCCAGTAAATGCGTAAGGTTGCCGACAAATCTAGCTTGCGACCATAAAACACTATACTACATTGCGTGTTATATCAACATACAATGTGTATTACCAAACATGGTATTACGATGCAGTAAATGTTACCCTCTGGGAGAATTTAAGTAAAACTGACCGTGAGTTACCTAACGGGTTTGGCTTATCGAACCTGAATTCAGTGCTACAGATGAAACCAGAAAGCTAAAGATTGAAATTTAGAAATGTTTTGAGTAACAGAGTTTACTTAAATGAAATAAAAACGGTCGCCAGCCTAATTAGGCGTAGTAATGTGAAACATAACTTTTTTATAATCTTTATAGAGTTATGATGAAGTAAATTTGCTATTACATCTTCCTCAAAGTAGTGCAATGAACTCTCCCATAATCAGACAAGTGGTACAGTAATGCTAGCAGTTATAAATAGTATATGCAAGTTCTCACAGAAATAGTTAAGAGCTTATTTCTTCTCAATAGTAATTACTTTGTTATCTATGAATTATGTGATCATCAAAAGTTATGAAAGCCAATACTAAACCAGAAATGGACATGGACTTTGTCCTGTTTCAATAGTTACTTTCCAAACAGTACAAATGTAATTAAAAGTCGCTTGCCATAGTATTTTTACCTTCATTAAGAAGTAATATTGTTTCTAATTTTTACAGACAAAAGCAATTACAGTACCTTTATCTTCAATAAGCGAAATTGTTGGTGGGGGCTCTCAAATTGGCTTTGCAATTTTGATCACACAGAGTATACACAACTCAAATTTTACTTCAACTGCTATTAATAAATTCATTATTCAAGTAGGTTTATTCATTTTAAGCAACTCAAATTTGGGGACCCTTATCTGTCCAATGCCATAAAGCAAACTAAACGTACTTTTCTCAGACAATTTGTAAGATGCAAATTTTGAGAATATTCTTTCACTAATTTCACTCACCATGCATGGTTCTTAAAACAGTTAAATCTGCCCATTTTCTTTATATAATTTTAAGTATGACTTTAAGTGCATTTACACGTTAACCAACTTCAAAACAACGTGCTGTGTTGTTGCCATTAACATAACCAGTAATTTTCACTAACAGACTTTAATGCAATTAATCTTTAAAGCACAAACACTTTGAAATAAATCACTATGAAGGCTTTCATAAATGCAAAGCTAACTTCCACACTTAACTTCAATTGAAACCACAGTATCTCTAAATATCTTTTTGCATTCAGAATTGTGCAAATAATCAACCATTTATTTTCATTTGATTTTAAGACACAGGATACTCGGATGTCAGTATTTATGTGGAGTTGATCCTAAGAGGTTTCATGAGAGGAACCAAATCAAGGATCGGAAACAAGTTTCACATAATTTGCCTGATTATTGCAAATTAAACAAGATTTATATCTACTGGTTCATAGTTTGACGATACTCTGACCTCTTATAACTGTCTAAGTGATTGCGCAATATCAGTGGCGAGCACATAACTGCGACTGGACTCTCCTCTGGATACAATTGCCTCTATTATCTTCTACTTGGCGACAAAATTTCCTACTTTAGAGTCTTTTCCATTAATAGAGCACCGTTTTATAGCTGCACACACATCCGAGGCCTTTCCATATTAATCCAGGTACTGGCTGCCACCTTCGACATTTGCTTAGTTCACTCTATTGCTGCTCAGACAAAACTATCCAGCAGCTAGCTGACGACTGACTGGGGCCTCCTACTTGGCGCCCAGACTGAGCGCCACATCCACCTTTTAGCCCGCGCCAACCACTTTCTGGCCCTCGCCAACTCACTTCCGTTGCAAATGGGAAGTACTGTGGCTTTTCATTTTACACAGTGCAAGTCCCTAGGTTTGAACCAGCTTATACATAATTGTAAACAAATATCTTTTAAAAAATCTTAATATTTAAATGCATTAACTTGTCCTCACAAAAGCCTTATAATTACATAGCATTTTCCTCCAATTAATAAAAAGAATTTAGATAGTAAAGAGAAATCATTTTAAACAACTATGCACTTCATTACAATGGATCAAAGACATTACATACTGAAAATTACGTACTTGACATGGAACAGAATTAATCAGTACACAATATTCGCAGTATTAATTATGGTGTTACAACCATTCACTCCGTTCTACAAAGCCTTTTGAGTAGAGTGATGTTTTCCTAATGTGACTGGCTAACGAAAAACAGTCGTCCTTCCAAAACTGAGCTGAAAGCCAATAAAAATCTACACGAACCAAATTTAGCTACGTAAATCCTTTGATAATGGAATTTAATTGTTGCACAGATTACCTTCATTATGAAACGAAAACGAGTGACCGGATTCCAATCAAAAATATTTTATCATAACTGCGCTCATAAGCAGCACGTCTTAGTCACCACAGCGTCATACAGTGTCTTACTGCTGCCAAGTGCTTTCTAAAACATTGGAGACGCTGTGCTCTGATGCAGCCTCCCAGAATGGGGGTGGCCGACAGCCAAGCGTCGCAAGAAATGACACGACGCTGCCAGACGGTTTGTTCAATCGTGTGGAAGCTAAAACAGCCAGTGCCCGTTACTTACTCTCCCACCAGTTTACCGAACAAAATTTCAAACGAGAATTTAATGGAAACTCTACAGTTCGCAACTTGGTCTGAGTGACCATTCGCAAGACGTACGTTTAAAAAAGAGCAGTACAAACTGTCCCCAATCCGGCAAAGCCACTACCCACCTCTAAAGCTAAAATTCAACCAACGTTCCTACACTTGCGCAACAACGAGCACGATATACTGATTCTGCTATCGTGCATGCACTATCAGTTAACAACTCATTCGTACACTTCAGAGCTAACCATGTTTGGGTTATGGGTAAAGGGTGAATACGATGCTATTGCGGGATAAAAGCAAATAAAATCAATGAAGTTGATTCCCCACGCAATCCTTCTCCCAGGCATGTTTACATGGTACGAAAAAAGGTAAACAAGAAACAGAACTACTACCTAAACCGGCATCTGTAAACATATGCCTAATCAGGACCCGGACTCGCATTTACCGCTTATTGCCAGCGCTCGCCTTGCCACTTAGGCTGTACGAGACCGCTCCGCAGATCGATCCAGACCTCCGTATGCCACTCAGTTATCTACACTGCACAACACAATTAATGAATCACTCCTTCTAGCCGAACCGTGTCGCCGTGCGTTTCTAGGCGCTTCAGTCTGACCGCTACGGTCGCAGGTTGGAATCCTGCCACGGGCATGGATGTGTGTGATGTCCTTAGGTTAGTTAGGTTTAAGTAGTTCTAAGTTCTAGGGGACTGAAGACCACAGCTGTTAAGACCCATAGTGCTCAGAGCCATTTGAACAATTTTGAACTCCTTCTAAACCGCATAATTTTCTTCGATTGCAACGCACAAGTATGAAATTTGGCTCAAAGGTGCTAACCATAATCCTGAGATTTCACCCTCGGTTCTCGGCGACGTTTCGAACAGCAGGATCAAGACGCATACGAAATAAAATCACAGCTCAGAAGTTCTAGTCCGTGCAAGGCGAATTAAAGACGTCACATTGACACAAAATCTTACCACAATTACGCAGAATATCACTATGAACGTTACACATTTAACCCTTGCTTTGATGCCTATGCAGGAACTATGGAGGTCAGAAGTGCACCTCTCAGCATTGAAGTCAAGCAGTTTTCTTATGGATGGCCAAGGGAAACATTTCAGGCACAACGGCGCTCACAGTCGACAGGAAATGACCTCAGGAGGTGGCGTAAAGGGCGCCACAGAAACCAGCGCTCCCTCTGAGGCGTTGTTTTCCACATGTTTCGCGGTCTAAAACAGAGTTCACAGTGTGGTGAGCAACAGGACGCCATTCTTAACAACCTTTGACATTGCTGACTCTCCGCAGACTATTAAACCGTTCTCTAAGGACATTTTGAGCCAGCAACCCCACTTAATGTTATCCCACCCCCTTGGAGTGCAATGCTACTGCAGTTTTTGGTCTGATATACAAAATGGCTCTGAGCACTATGGGACTCAACTGCTGAGGTCATTAGTCCCCTAGAAATTAGAACTAGTTAAACCTAACTAACCTAAGGACATCACAAACATCCATGCCCGAGGCAGGATTCGAACCTGCGACCGTAGCGGTCCTGCGGGTCCAGACTGCAGTGCCTTTAACCGCGTGGCCACTTCGGCCGGCGTCTGATATACAGGTTAGAACAACTAGTGACCTTTCAAGACCATTCAACGAAATATGACCACGACCCGAAACAGCCCTTCTGGTTCGCGCCCTCCGGTCCCATGATTACAGAGGGTTGCGACATTTACCCATGCTACAATATAAGAAGAAAGGATCATTCTGAGATCCCCCAGGTTCGACAACGCCCTTGGTGCCACCTAAACAGAAATAAACTGCGACCATGTACTAGGCCGGCCAACGGCCTTTCCGCAGTGGTAATACTCATTCCCGCCAGATCACCGAAGTTAAGCGCTGTCGGTCTGGGCTAGCAGTTGAATGGGTGACCATCCGGTCTGTCCAGCGCTGTTGGCAAGCGGGGTGCACTCAGCACTTTTGAGGCAAACTGAGAAGCTACTTGATTGAGAAGTAGCGGCTCCGTTCGCGAAAATTGATAACGGGAGAGCGGTGTGCTGACCACATGCCCCTCAATATCCGCCGCATCCAGTGATGCCCGTGGTCTGAGGATGACACGGCGGCCGGTCGGTACCGTTGAGCCTTCATGGCCGGTTCGGACGGAGAGTTACATACTAGGCGCTCGCAGAGAGACAAGCCCTTCAGTACCCCTCCACCGATGATAGCCGTCCAACAGGCGCAAAAGCAGTAGCTAGCATGTCTACAAATGCCTAGGACTCCAGTCAGGATTTCTGTCTGTGATGGTACATTTTAAGGTGCTCAACAATGGTGATGAGTAGGAGGCAGATGAGGTGTTTTCTAATTTGGGAAGGGCAGGGGGGGGGGGGGTAGGGGGCGTAGAGAACGCCTTTGCCCCTTTATTGACGCATGGGTCAATGTTACACCCCACTGTGATCACGCCACAGCAGGGTGCGAAATAGGAGGGCTGAAAAAACATAAACACCCTTTACTGCTTTGAATTTCGTTCAGACTTCGTCCTGTGGTTTTGAATGGTCCTTACTGGTTCCACTCAGTGCACTCTCACACCTAAAGTTTGCGGTGACGTTGAATCAGATTGTTGGTCACGATATCCTTGGAGAATGGTTGAATCGTCCGAAAGTTGTAAGAAGTGTCAAAGTATGTTAAGTAAGATCTGCAGTATCAGGACTCACGTTTTCGAAAGTTAAATGTGAGAGTCAGCTCCCCAAAGGAAGGGATGATTTTACTGATGCCCCTTATGTCACACTCTAAGGTCATTTCTGAGCGGTTGTGTGTCTGAAACGTTTTCTTCGCAACTCATAATAAAACTAAATCTCCTTCTAGTAACATCGAATTCATTTCCTGACGTGTTAACAGGTTCGGGTCCCGGTCGGGGCACACATTTCCAGCTGTCCCCACCTGTTGGCAGCTAAGGGTTTCAATTACTTATCATTCATTATAAAAGTGCACGATGTCAACGCTGGGTGTCGCGGAGCTGATATCTACCGCAGAGGCTTCAAAACAAGGTTTGTGAAACGTCCGCAATGCTATTCAGAATTACGGTCAATTCTGGTGCCGGTGTGATATAGTTAAGCCACATTAAAATATACATGAACTTCTGAGTTCTGGCTGTTTTTCCGCATTTGTTGACACCATGCTTTTTGGAGCGTCGACGAGACTGAGGGAATCTTTGCAGGGAGCCACACTTTTGCACCATCATAGAGGAATATTGTAGGCATCTTTTAGCCAATTTTCAAAGTTATGCGTATCAGACGTGGAAACAGCGATAAACCCAACGTCAGGATTGATGGTCATAGAATAGATGAAGTTAAGGAATTGTACTACCTAGGCAGCACAATAACCAATGACGGACGGAGCAAGCGGGACATCAAAACCACACTAGCAGTCGCAAAAAGGGCATTCCTGGCTGAGAGAAGTCTACTAGTATCAAACATATGCCTTAATTTGAGGAAAAAATTTCTGAGAATATACATTCGGAGCACAGAATTGTATAGTATTGAAACATGGACTGTGGGAAAACCGGTAGAGAAGAGGATCGAAGAATTTGAGACGTGGTACTGCAGACGAATGTTGAAAATTAGGGGGACTGATAGGGTAAGGAATGAGGACGTTCTGCGCAGAATCGGAGGGGAAAGGGAGATGTGGGAATCACTGACAAGAAGAAGGGACAGGATGATAGGACTTCTGTTACGAGATCAAAAAATGACTTCCATGGTACTAGAGGGAGCTGTAGACGGCAAAAACTGCAGAGTCAGACAGAGATTGCAATATATCCAGTAAATAATTTAGGACGTAAGTTGCAAGATCTACTCTGAGATGAAGAGGTTGGCACACGAGAGGAATTCGTGGCGGGCCGCATCAAACAAGTCAGAAGACTTTTAAAAAAAAAGAAAAAAAAACATGAGGAACATATGCGTCGCAGTGGGAGGTAATTAGGGGATTTAGAAAAAGTGATTCTTTAATGTTATTGCACAATGAACTTCTTCTCATAGATTATTAAGTCATTTACCCACACTCGCACAGGACGTGATTCTGGTGCAGGTTGTTGAAACAAGACAACGAGTATTCATGTACTTTCATTGTCTTTTTCATCATGGACCCGCCTTTGCCTTAATTATTTCTATATTTTGATGACGAGGTAAAGTTTGAAATATTAAAATTAATTGCAGTAGTTCAACTGATGAGGCAAAACATTATGAGCACCTGCTTAATAGCTTGTTTTTTCCGACTTTGGAACGAAATACATCACTGATGCTGCCTATCAGGGATCCAATAGGTTCTTGATAGACTTGTGGAAGTATGTGACATTAGATGTCTATACACAGGTCATGTAATTCGAATAAATGACGGGCCGCTGATTTGCGTACGCAGTGATGGCACCCGATAGCGATCCAGATGGGTTCCACAGGATATTTATCAGGCGAATTTCGTCCCCGAGACATGAACGTGAGTGCACTATGCTACTAATCCTCAAACCACTGTAGCACGGTTCTGGCTCCGACTCACGGACAGTTATACTGCTGAATGATGACATTGCCGGCCGATGTGGCCGAGCGGCTCTAGGCGCTTCAGTCTGCAACCGCGCAACCGCTACGGTCGCAGGTTCGAATTCTGCCTCTGGCAAGGCTGTGTGTGATGTCCTTAGGTTAGTTAGGTTTAAGTAGTTCTAAGTTCTTGGGGACTGATGACCTCAGGTGTTAAGTCGCATACTGCTCAGAGCCATTTGTAAGATGACATCGTTATCGTGGAAGACACGAAGCATGAAGTGATGCAGGTGTTTCACAGCTGTTCCTGTCTTCGATTAATACCACAGGTCCCATCCAAGTGCACGAGAATGTCTCCTATAGCATAATACAGTTTCCACCGGCCCCCATGTTGTGGCGCGCTGCACGTTCTGAGCCACCGCTCTCTTCGGTGGCGGCGTTTGTGGAGAGCCGACACGTTTACAGTGATCTACGGTCGAATTCTGATGTTCTCGTGCCCGCTCATTCGTAACTGATGATGTCGTTGGGTCAACATTGCCCGCTGCAGTTGTAATTGACGATGTCATTGGGTTAACACGTGAACACGTGGGGGTGAACTGCTGCGGGGCACCATCTTCAACAATGTACGATGAACGATCTGCTCCGAAGCATTTGCGAGTGCACCAGCTTTGTGCTCTTTCGACAGAGATGTCACACGTCAGCACCTATCCTACTTTACGGAGCAGACAAGCCTCTGAACCCTACGTTCTGCGAAGAGCCGTAGGCGTCCAACCATTCAGCGCCTAGTGGTAGTTTCACAGTCCTTCTACCTCACTCCGTAGATGTTCACGACAGTCAGTCGTGAATATTCGACCAGCTTCGCCATTTTCGAGATACTTGTTCACCGGTTCTGGGTAATAATAGTCCGTCCTTTTTCAAAGTCACTTGTCTCAATGGATTTCCCCATTTCCAGCGCACATCTTCGCTAGGATGATCCACCGTCTGTGTCTGCTCCGCTTAAATACACTGGTATCCAATATTAAAATAACAATAGGAAATATTGCAAGATTCCTTTTATTTTGCTTCAAAATAGTGTTAACATGTGATAGTAAAGTGGAAACAATGTAAAGAGTACAGAATGGAAGCAACTGCAACGCGCATAGCGGTAGACAAAAACATTCTTCGTTTTTCTCCAACTTAACGCAATTGGTTCAATCAGTCACCTACAACCTAGAACTACTTAAACGTAACTATCCTAAGACATCACACACATCCATGTCTGAGGCAGGATTCGAACCTGCGACCGTAGCGGTCGCTCGTTTCCAGACTGAAGTGCCTAGAACCGCTCGTCCACAACAGCCAGCCTTAACGGAATTGTACGCAAATTCTGACAATATGCTCAGTATGGGTTGTGACGACATCTGGCAGCAATACAGATTTGACAACGACGGGGCGTACTGTGAACGATGTCATCAGTCTCATGTTGAGGCAATAACGCCCATCTTCCTGTAGAACTGCTCGCAAATCTTAGAGAATGTTTGGTGAATGATGACATAATGGAACCCACCTGCCAAATGCATCCCAGACATCCTCTGGGGAATTCAAAATTGGGAGAGCGAACAGGCCACGCCATGCGCGCACTAACTTCTATTTTCAAAAAGATATCAAGCACTCGTGCTCTATGAGGTCGAGAACTATCGTCCATCACTACGAATTCTGGACCCACAACTCCTCGTGACAGCCGCACATGACGTCCGAAGATCTCGTCACAATACCTGACAGCAGTTAAATTCACGAAGAGGTGTTCGAGCTGTCAACATAGTCCTTGCCCTCACCATTGGGGATCCATCTCGCTCTCGCTCTCTTTCCACAATGTTTAGCCCAGAAATTGGGTTCCTGCAGCTGTGAATTCGTCGAGAACCACTCTCCAGACGAAAGTGGGCCTCATGTGTGAAAAGAACATTGGCCTACTGTTCCATCGTCCAGGTGGCATATTGACGATACCACTCTAGATCTCTTCTGTGAAGACGCTCAGAGCCATTTGAGCCAATTGCGTGCGGATTCTCGTCAGCCCACACATGTTGATCGTGAAAATTTACAATTTGATCACGTTGGAATGAAGCCTCATCCGTAAATAGAATATTTGTACTGAAATAAGGATTGACACATTGTTGGATGAACAATTCGGAGAAGTGTAGCCGTAGAGGCCAATCAGCTGCTGATAGTGCCTGCACACGCTGTACATGGTACGGAAACAACTGGTTCTCCCCTAGCACTTTCCATAAAGTGACGTGGTCAACGTTACCTTGTACAGCAGCAACTTCTCTGACGCTGACATTAGGGTTATCGTCAACTGCACGAAGAATTGCCTCGTCAATTGCAGGTGTCCTCGTCGTTCTAGGTCTTCCCCAGTCGCCAGTCATAGGCTGGAATGCTCCGTGCTCCCTAAGATGCTACGTGCTGATGTGCTTGATGCTAGTACTGTAGAGCAATGAGTCGCATGTCAACACAAGCACCGAAGTCAACATTACCTTCCTTCAATTGGGCCAACTGGCGGTGAGTCGAGGAAGTACAGTACATACTGACGAAACTAAAATGAGCTCTAACAAGGAAATTAAGCGTTTCCGGACACATGTCCACATAACATGTTTTCTTTATTTGTGTGTGAGGAATGTTTCCTGAAAGTTTGGCCGTACCTTTTTGTAAGACCCAGTATAAAATGTCGCCACATCCTAGAAACAACAGAACGATTCACATAAAGCCATCGGGCCATATGAGTTCGCTCGTGCCTTGTATCCGTTCTTCCTATGGCACTTACACCGCAGATCGTCTGTAGGCGTCATCTCTGTGCGGTACTGCACCGTCTTTGACTGTACACACAGCGACTGCGGATGTGAGTGTGCCCGACAAACAGTACCCTGTTTGACAAATGCCCTGACGTCATCCTTGGCTTGGTTGTCAGTAGACCGGAATGCCATCTTCCTTGCAGAACACCACCGTACTGACGTATCCGTTTACAGTTTGTATGATTATACCACGAAATAGACACAGAACTGGGAAATAGCGGTTCGTTGCTTTAATTTCGGACACCAATGTAATTTTGTACCACGTCACGCGGCCTAAACGCCACCAGCGGCATCTAACATTGCGGTGGACAGTGGTTGTAATGTTTTGGCTTATCAGTGCATAGATCTTACACATTTCCACATGTTGCTTTAGGTAGTAATCTATACGTATTACACAGGGTGTTTATAAATAAATATCGGGGTTTCAACGCTTTATAATATTTATTGTATTAAACGTACAGTTAAAAATCAAAGAGCAACTCAAAACGTTTTACCAAGAACCTTATGAATGTTCAGTGTGAGCACCATTTGTCACACGGCACACTTCACGTCTATAGCCGAGTTCTTCCCAAACGTTGATAAGTGTCGACATAAAAGCTTTCTGGGTTTGGTACCGCGCGTCATAATGTAAAAACTACCGCTGCTATAGAAAAGCCAACGTTTCGGCCACGATTGCAGCGGTCTACTTCTGGGTCTAATGGTGCTTTCTAGCTATGCAGTGTCCTTTATATTTTGTTGTTAGTGTTCACTGCGCATGCCATTACGTCATAATTTTTAAAAAGGTAGTTGATTTATTGGTCACTTAAGGAAGAAGGGGAGGGAACTTTATTTTAATAGGTTGTTGCGGTGGAGGGAGAACGTGACCTCTGTTGTCCGGTGGCTCTTGTGTTGTGTACCATGATTGGTGGCCACCGTCGAATGAGAAGTTTGCTACTGTTTACCACCTGCTGGACATCGGCCGCGCGGCGGCAGTTACTCGCCGATAGTGCTCGTGCCTCGTGTTGACAGTGCGGTCTGTTGGACATAACACAAGAGCCAATGGACAACAGAGGTCACGATCTCCCCCTACCGCAATAACCTATTAAAATAAAGTTCCCTCTCCTTCTTTTTTAAGTGACCAATAAACCAACCACCTTTTTAAAATTACGACGTAATGGCATGCGCAGTGAACACCAACAACAAAATATAAAGGACACTGCATAGCTAGAGCGCACCATTAGACCCAGAAGAAGGCCGCTGCAATCGTGGCCGAAACGTTGGCTTTTCTATAGCAACGGTAGTTTTACATTATGACGCGGTACCAATCCAAGAAAACTCTTATGTCGACTGACTCTGGCCGCGGAAGCCTACGCAATTATGTTGATAAGTTTGTCTTCAGTGATTGTAGCAACAGCTGCTTCAATCCGGTTTCTGAATTCAGGGAGGTCTGCTGGTAGCGGAGGCACGTATACACGATCCTTGATGTAGCCTCAAAGGAAAAAATCGCATGGCGCTAGTTCGAGTGAACGTGGAGGCCGTGCAAAACAAACCCTGTCATTGGGCCCCTTGCGGCCTATCCAGCTCTTGAGTACAGTGAAGTTCAACCAGTTGCTATGCCAGTGAAGATTTATAACGTTCTTGGTAAAACTGTTCGAGTTGCTCTTACAGTTGACATATAATTTATAACTGTAGGTTTAATGTAATAAATATTACAAAGCGTTAAAACCCCGATGTTCATTTATAAACACCCTGTAGTTAAAACTTCCTGGCAGATTAAAACTGTGTGCCCGACCGAGACTCGAACTCGGGCACACAGTTTTAATCTGCCAGGAAGTTTCATATCAGCGCACACTCCGCTGCAGAGTGAAAATCTCATTCTGGACCCTGTAGTTAAGCTGAATATCAGGAATATATTTCAAAATTCGAAACAGGGTAAAAAAGGAATATTATTTTCATGAGTGGCCAACGGCCTCGCCACAGTGGTAATACCAGTTCCCGTCTGATCATCAAAGTGAAGCGCTGTCGGTCTTGTTTATCACTAGGATGGGTGACCGGCCTGCCTGCCGATCGCTATTTGCAAGCGGGCTGCACTCGGCCCTTGCGAGGGAAATTGAGGAGCTATTTGACTGAGAAGTAGCGGCCGCGGTCACAAGCCTCACCACATCCGCATCCGGTGGCGCCTGAAGGCTGAAGATTATATTCCGAATACATAGAAAGAAGGATCCTTTATTGTATGGTTATATGATTGCGGAAGAAACACTGGTAGCAGTTATTCTGTAAAATATCTGAGAGTATCCGTACGGAACGATTTGAAGTGGAATGATCATATAAAATTAATTGTCGGTAAGGCAGGTGCCAGGTTGAGATTCATTGCGAGAGTGCTTAGAAAATGTAGTCCATCAACAAAGGAGGTGGCTTACAAAACACTCGTTCGACCTATACTTGAGTATTACTCATCAGTGTGGGATCCGCGCGGGATTAGCCGAGCGGTCTGGGGTGCTGCAGTCATAGACTGTGGGGCTGGTCCCGGCGGAGGTTCGAGTCCTCCCTCGGGAATGTGTGTGTGTGTTTGTCCTTGGATACTTCAGGTTAAGCAGTGTGTAAGCTTAGGGACTGATGACCTTTGCAGTTAAGTCCCATAAGATTTCACACACATTTGAACTTTTTTTTTTTTTTTTTTTGACAGAGGAGATAGAGAAGATCCAAAGAAGAGCGGCGCGTTTCGTCACAGGGTTATTTGGTAAGCGTGATAGTGTTACGGAGATGTTTAGCAAACTCAGGTGGCAGACTCTGCAAGAGAGGCGCTCTGCATCGCGGTGTAGCTTGCTGTCCAGGTATCGAGAGGGTGCGTTTCTGGATGAGGTATCGAATATATTGCTTCCCCCTACTTATACCTCCGGAGGAGATCACGAATGTAAAATTAGAGAGATTCCAGCGCGTACGGAGGCTTTCCGGCAGTCGTTCTTCCCGCGAACCATACGCGACTTGAACAGGAAAGGAAGGTAATGACAGTGGCACGTAAACTGCCTTCCGCTACACACCGTTGGGTGGCTTGCGGAGTGTAAATGTAGATGTAGATGTAGCTGACACGACAGTTGTTCAGCACCGCTGGGTCTTCCGTAACCTTTTCGAATAGAGTTTAGTTTAGTTTTGGTTTATTTTCATGAGGGGTGGCTAAAAGAGTTTCCTTTCAGTTGCCTTAAGATTTTTGTAATTTCTGTGACTGTTTAATAATCCATTTGAAGTTTGTGCCTCGTGGTAAGACACCATAATTATTTGCAGTACCGAAATCGTGGAATTTATAGTGTGCCAGTGGAAAGTGTGGTGACAGAGACAGCAAGCGGGACAAAAAAAAAAAAGGTTTAAAATGTTTACGAGTTCCCTGAAATGTCTTTGACTTTTTTCTAAGGTGTGCAACTCTGCAGCACAGCCACAGCATGAGAAGAGGGTAACATCGCTAGAGCAGGTTGCCTGACTCTGCCAATTAGGGACGTTTATTCTGTTCACGGATTATTCCCGAACGTCTGCATCACTTTCCTGCACGCGCGACGCGGATCTGTGCAGCGCGTTATGCGCCGCAGGCGCAGGCGACTGTCGCGCCGCGGCGCGGCGGTCCCTCTAATTTCGCGCACCGCTTCCGCCCCGCCCCTGCCGGCGCGCCTCGGTGAAAGGGGGCGGGCGGGCGCCGTGCCACCTCGAGTGCCTCATTACGGGCCCTCCGGACGCACCGCCGGCTAAAGACAATTGCCGCGTCATCCGGCAGACGTCCCGGACGCTTCTTTCACGGCGGCGCTCGGCTCCTGAATGCGGACGCAACACGACGCGACTCCATTGCCGCGAACGCGCTATCAGCGCCAAAGCTCCTGCCGGGATCACCACAGGCAGGAACAAAAAATAAGAAGTGTTTCGTCTCTCTGTCTGGTTGTTACAACCAACTACCCGTACACTCGGGCGAGCATACGCCCGCACACTGTAGTTCGCGCAGCAAAGGGAACACGAATCTCATCGCGCGACTGTTGCTCTATACCGTGTATCCAAAACACGTAAAACTGCAGCTGAGAGGTATATCCTGAAGAAAACCGACATTTGCACAGCGATGACAACGCAAATGCCTCCTCTGCCGCCACGGCTGCTACCTAGTCGTAGTCGGACGAGGTGGTCTAATGGTAAAGTAAATAAATGTCGTGTGACTAGGGCCTCCAGTCGTGTAGACCGTTTTCCGAGTGCAAGACTTTCGATTTGACGCCATTTCAGCGACTTGCGCGTCGATGGGGATGTAATGATGATGATTAGGACAACACAACAACGTGTCCCTGAGCCGGTAAAATCTCCGACCCAGCCGGGAATAGAACACAGGCCCTTAGGACTGACATTCTGTCGCGCTGACCACTGAGCTACTGGGGACGGACAATGGTAAAGTGCACGCCCGGGCCAGCCCTATGTGGCCGAGCGGTTCTAGGCGCTTCATTCTGGAACCACGCGACCGCTACGGTCGCAGATTGGAATCCTGCCTCGGGCATGGATGTGTGTGATGTCCTTAGATTATTTAGGTTTAAGTTCTAGGGGACTGATGACCTCAGATGTTGAGTCCTATAGTGCTCATAGCCACTTGAACGCCCGGAAACCGAAGAGGTTGCCTGTTCCTATCCAGGTCGGAGCACGCAAAATTGTCTGTATATCTTTAAAGTACCCTTCACCTCTCAATGACGTGTAGATTAACCAGGAACAACACATGGTTCGGATTCCAGGTCTGCTTTCCCCAGTAGCATTACTCGGGTAAGTTAGGGAAATTGGAAGTTTTTGGTAAGTTCATATGGGACCAAACTGCTGAGGTCATCGGTCCCTACACTTACACTCTACTTAGTCTAACTTCAACTAACTTACGCTACGGACAAAACACACACACACACGCCCGAGGGAGGACTCAAACCTTCGACGGGAGGAACCTCGCGGATCGTGGCAAGGGGCCTTAGACCACGTGGCTAGTAGGTTAGAGCAATGCAAGTTGCAGAAATGGCGTCCAGGCTGTTGAGCCACATGAATTGATCATTTGTAGTCCTGTCACAGTCGCCAAACCAATGTGGTTCATTGTTTTAGTCAGCAAGTGTAATCTAATGAAGAACAAATTAACTGTGCATTAACAATATCAAAACACTTCAGCCAACAACGAATAAAATAAAATGTATTCTCAGTTGCGAATACAAATAACCATAAACTGTGTAAGGCAATGACGACAATGAACATTTATGCAGGACCGGGATCCGAACATGGACTTACAGCTGTACATGGGGCTTTCTGTGTTATGGCCACACCCAGACATCCACTTCCTGCGTAACAACCTCTGCTCGTACACACATTATTCATTCCTGTTCAGGAAAGGACATTTTAACTGAAAGTCGCTTCCTGGTGTTGGCGGATATTTAAGATGTTGTAGTGCCTAATTGTATTGTTAAAGAGAACGATGCAGTGTTCCTTCGAACAAGCATACAAGCATGTCGAAAAGAACACTGCACCGTTCTTCTGAACAATACGAGTAGACACTGTAATATTGAACCACTGAAGAGTTGTTTTACGATGTATCTCCTATACTAGAACTGTTACGCTATGGAGTATTTTAAATTCAATAAGATTGTCAAGGCAACAGTTGTGCTAACTTCTGTAACAGCGAATCACTATGGTTCAGACCAAAACCCATCGCTTAATCTAATCCTAACAGGAAGTTAGAGAACAGTATTATCAAGGCAGCAGGAGTATTTTCTTTTTCTAACGAACTTACATGTCAATAATATCAAAACTGACCACGTAGAGGCACATTAGTGTTAGTACATTCGTATACTGGAAACACATGCTCCTACAAGTCACGCATTACACCATGCAACGTAAATTTCATTCAATGCGAAAAACAGGTTGATGCAGTACAACACTATTGAACGAATCTGTGCGTACATGTTCTAGGAAAGGTAGTAATAGCGTTTTTCACTCTGATATTGCGTTTGTCAAAAGTTAAATTTCAGTGCATATACAACCCACTTCTTGCGTTACGGTTCTCTCTTAGAGTGGACTGGACCATAAGGGATTGAACATCGTTGGTAACATTTATACAAGTCACGATAATTTAATAAACTCACAACTATTGCAGTTAAAGTCTACGACGTTACCAGCCCCTCTACCTCGAAATCCCGCTGGCAACACACTGATAGCTATCACATGTCGTGGCACCCAGACTACACTTCCGCCTTCTTGGACAACGATCGAATTTAAACACATTACGCGACTATCTATCGTGGTACGGCTCAGTGCGCATCAGAGTATGTGGACGAATAACTGCACATACACTGATTAGATACTACCCAACTCGAAAATGAATGACGCCTGGTGGTTACGAGGGTGCATGACACTATAAGGAAAATACACTGAAACAATACCAAGAAGCAGTTGTACGACATAAATGGAAGTTGATAGGCGTATTACTACATCTGAACCAAGAAGTCCAGTGAAATTTCGGGCCAGTTGTATAAGAGCGTAATTGACGGAAAATCATTGAGTAAAACAGAAGTGATTTCTGGCGCTCCCTATGGCAGTGTTATAGATCCTTTGCTATTCCTTATCTATAGAAATGATTTGGGAGACAATCTGAGCAACCGTCTTCGGCTGTTTGCAGATGAAGCTGTCGTTTATCGACTAATAAAGTCATCAGAAGATCAAAACAAACTGCGAAACGAGTTAGCAAAGATATCTGAATGGTGCAAAAAGTGGCAGTTGACCCTAAATAACGAAAAGTGTGAGGTCATCCACATGACTGCTAAAAGGAACTCGTTAAACTTCGGTTACACGATGAAACAGTCTAATCTAAAATCCGTAAATTCAACTAAATACCTAGGCATTACAATTACGAACAACGTAAACTGGAAGGAACACACAGAAAATGTTGTGGCGAAGGCTAACAGACCTTCTGAGGAGACTGCCTCCACTACGCTTGTCCGTCCTCTTTTAGAATACTGGTCCACGGTGTGGGATCCTTATGAGATAGGACTGACGGAGTATATCGAAAAAGTTCAAAAAAGGCAGCACGTTTTGTATTATTGCGAAATATGAGAGAGAGTGCCACAGAAATGATAAAGGATTTGGGCTGGACATCATTAAAAGAAAGGAGTTTTTCGTTGCGACGGAATCTTCTCACGAAATTCCAATCACCAACTTTCTCCTCCAAATGCGAAAATATTTTTTTGACACCGACCTACATAGGGAGGAACGATTACCACGATAAAATAAGGGAAATCAGAGCTCGTACGGAAAGATATAAGTGTTCATTCCTTCCGTGCCCTATACGAGATTGGAATAATGGAGAATTCTGAAGGTGGTTCGATGAACCCTCTGCCAGGCACTTAAATGTGATTTGCAGAGTATCCATGTAGATGTAGTCTGAAGATGCAGATCAGGTTTGCTTTAAATACACGCTGTAACGTTCGTGAGCGTTAGTTACCTTTGAGGTAGGACGTTGCGAGCTGATGTTAGTCAAGAGTGTCTTTTAGGCCACAAAGATGCCATTATCATTACCTCATTGGGTTCGACCGAAGTCGTGGAACAGGGCTACGAGAAGATGAATGTTCCTTTTACGATACTGCAGGAAGACATGCCAGGAATGTTGCCACTGTACTTGACTACTGGCAGCGGAGATCACGAGAATGTACGGTCACAAGAAGACCGGACTCTGGAGGCCACGTGGCACTACCAAGAGAAAAGACCGTGGTGTGCGGCGTATGCCTCTGGCTCAGCTTACTGCATGTGCAGCAGTGATCTGAGCAGCATTTGGGCCCACAGTGACACAGCGAAATGTTACAAATCTTTTACTTCAAGGACAGATCCGAGCTGGTGTCCGGTAGCGAGCACTCTACTGACCCCAAACCACCTCCATTGACGACTTCAGTCGCGTAAAGCGAGATCTCGTCGGAGGACAATGTGGGGGACTCTTGTGTTCTCTGATGAAACTGGTTTTGCCTCGGTGCCAGTGATGACCAAGTGTTGGTGAGAAGCAGGAAGTTGAGGTCCTGCAACCAACCTTCCTGTGTGCAAGACACGCTGGACCTGGAGTTACTGTCTGGATTGCGATTTCATGTGACAGCAGGTGCACTCTCGTGGTTATTCGACACACATTGACTGTAAATTTGAATGTGAGTCTAGTGATTCCAACTATTGTGCTGCTATTCATGAACAGCTTTCGGGGGGGAGGGGGGTTTGTTTTCCAACAGGATAACGCTTGCCCACATACCGCCGTTTTAATCCATCACGCTCTACAGAGTGTCAACATGTTGCCTTGGCGTGTTCGTTCAACAAATCCGTCTCCAATCGAGCACATATGGGATAGCTCAAGCGTCATCCACAAACAGCGTTAACCACCCCTGTATTGACCGACTGAGTGCAACAGGCATGGAATTCCATCCCACAAACTGGCATCCAGCATCTCTACAACAGAATACATGTACTTTTGCATGCTTTCATTCAACATTCTAGTGATTTGGCTGTTTATTAATCTAACAGCACTTCACATTGACATCGGCTTATCTCGCGCTTACATTAACCTAGGGTCTTGCAATCTTAATCACTTACTTATGTTAACTAGGTACATGTATTCCCGAAATTTCATTATTGTACATTCATTACCTTTTGTAATGGTAATTTTTTTCTGTCAGTGTATGTAGGCGCAGCAGAGGCGAACGGCGAAACATTTTGGCGACTATATTGGCAGTAAACGGAGAAGTAGCCTGGCATAACGAAGCTGACAAAGGGCAGACTGTTGTGACACTACGTCAGGGAATGGGCTTCTCAGAAACGGAAAAGCTAGACGGATGTTCGCCACCTATTGACGTCAGATTCTGCGGACAAGCAGGCGATAAACTACTAAGCGCCCACGCCTCAACATATACCTTAAATATTACAGGCTTGCCCATTCTATAGAGCAGTATAGGTGCGGATTTCTGTTAGGTCTGGCTACACAGCACAGTGCTGACGTAAGCACAGGTATTTCGAGTACGCTTTTCAGTGCACATTGCTGAACATGTGGCTCGGCAGCACACGAGCCCTGTGTGTTCAGAAGCATTCAGGTCTGAAGCTCAAGAAACTAGTTGTACTGGACGCTCTATGGTTCATTTGCCCGCCCGGTTAGCCGTGCGGTCTAACGCACGGCTTTCCGGACTGGGAAGGAGCGCCTGGTCCCTGGCACGAATCCGCCCAGCGAACTTGTGTCGAGGTCCGGTGAGCCAGCCAGTCTGTGGATGGCTTTTAGGCGGTTTTCCATTTGCCTCGGGGAATGCGGGCTCATTCCCCTTATTCCGTCTCAGCTACACTATGTCGGCGATTGCTGCGCAAACAAGTTCTCCACGTACGCCTACACCACCATCACTCTGCCACACAAACATAGGGGTTACGGGGTTACACCCGTCTGGTGTGGGACGTTCCCTGGGAGGGGGGGGGGGGGTATCCACCGGGGGCCGAACCGCACACTAACAATGAAAGAGTGGTTCGGTGTGGGGCGGCGGAGGGGTGAAGTGGACTGCTGTAGTCGTCGTGGGGTTGTGGAACACTGCGGCTGCGGTGGGGACGGAGCCTCTCCGTTGTTTCTAGGTGCCTGGTTAACATACAATACAATACAATGATTCATTTACCGCGTAACGCCTCTTCGCAGCCGAAGAGGTTGCGCCATTAGCAAATCTTCCTTGCCGTTGCGGGTCGACTAGCGAGAAACGACTGTTTTTCCAAAGACAAGAACTGCCGCTGGTAAATGCCCTACGAATATCATACTACTTACATTGCACAAATCATTACCATAGGTTGAAACTCACTTCGGGTTTGCTCCCGATCCTAAAATCAACTCTATTCGATATTTCTGTGATCCATCTGTTCGCCATCTTCAGGATAATGCTGCTTCTGCTGATGAGTCCCCATGAGAACTGACGACTACCTGCAAATCCACGTCCTATACAGGCTTCCGTACCGTGCATGGCGCATGCCCCGCCCATCACGGTTGCTGCCCTAGACGACTGGGCAGGTGGTGACGCCTTTATTAGAACACCAGCGGCGACGATACATCCCACTCAGGGACAATTTTCGAACACTCGGCTAGAGTGTATGATTCATGCCTAGTTCGAGTCTTGCAATTTACTAAGCACTGCACGGTGTATATTTCGAGCGGTCCATTCTCCAGTTGTCCAGGAAAATGCTGGGATGGTTCCTTTGAAAGGGCAAGGCCGACTTCCTTCCCCATCCTTTCCTAATCCGATGAGACCGATGACCTCGCTGTTTGGTCTCTTCCCCCAAACAACCCAACCCCAGTCTCCAGTTGACCGTCTCGTCGCTTTATCCATCCATATCATGAATGGTTTTCTGCGTAAATCCCAGACCGTGGCCGTGTTTTTCGATTTGGAAAAAGCCTACGACATCTCCTGGATGACTGGTATCCTCCATACTCTCCACACATGGGGCTTTCGTGGCTGCCTGCCCAGTTTCCTTCAGGAATTTTTAAAGACCGAGTTTTCAAGGTACATATGGGTTATGTCTTGCCGGACACCTTTATCCAGGAAAACGTTGTGCCTCAGGGTTCCGTCCTGAGCATTGTCCTCCTTCCCATCGCCATTAACCCTGTAATGGCATCTCCGGCTCCCCTTTCGTTGACGATTTTGCCATCTATTACAGCTCTCCATGGCCTTGTCTCATTGAGTGGCTTGTCTCATTGAGTGGCGTCTTCGCCTTCACTCAAGTAATTTCGACAACGGCATTCGTTTTTCCACTCACAATCTCTAGCAGCGAAATTGGATTCTTTCGCCATCTTTACATCATGGGCCTGTTGCTCTTCCATCTGTTGAAACCACGAAATTTCTGGGGCTCATGCCTGATAGGAAACTCTCTTGGTCCTCCCACGCGTCTCACCTGGGAGGCCGTTACATACGGTCCCTCAGTGTCCTACATGTCCTCAGTGGTACTTCCTTATGAGCACCTTCTCCTTAGTACCTGTTCCGTGTCCATTCGAAGATAGACTATGGGTGTTTCGTTTACGCATCTGCACATCCGTACCTCTTACGTCACCTTAATACTATCCACCATCGTGGCATCCGTTTGGCCACCGGCACCTTTTACACAAACCCGGTTGAGAGTCTGTATGCAGAAGCTGCCGAACTACCGCTGTCCTACCACTTTGACTTTCTCCTCAGCAGATATGTACGCCGTTCGTCTGCCGTGCGTCCTTGGATGACTCCTTTGATCGCCAGTATGGGGAGCTTACCTCTTCTCTGTTACCTCCTGGAGTTCGCTTTTGGTTCCTGCCCTGGCAGCTTAACTACACGCCACCTGCCACTTTCCCGGTGGGTGTGAACCATTCACCACCTTGGCTTCGTGCGGTGGCCCATGTTCACCTTGGCCGTCATTAACTGCCTAAGGACACTACCTCAACCTCAATCTATCGCCTTCAGTTTCACGACCTTCGCACGGAACTTCGCGGTAGTACCTTTGTGTACATTGATAGCTCTCCAACTAACTCTGGTGTGGGATGTGGCTTCATCATTGGCACTGACGTTTTCCGGTATCGCCTTGCGGAACACTGCTCAGTATTTACACCACAGCTTTTCGCCCTGTATCAGGCCACACAGTACATCCGGCGACACAGCCTTTTCAATTGCGTCATCGGCTCCAACTCACTCAGTGCTCATCAAAGCCTCTGTGTGCTGTACACCGTCCATCCCTTAGTGCAATAAGTCCAGAAAAGCTGTCACTTGGCTCACTTTTGATGGAGCCACTGTAATGTTTATTTGGACCCATCGTCACGTCGATCTGACAGAAAATGAGGCCACTGACGCTGTTGCCAAGGTTGGAGTCTCGTGCCTCAGGCCGCTAGTTCTGACATTCCCTCCGATGAACTCTGTGTTGCCATTTGTCAGCAGATGGTGTGCCTTTGGCATCACGAATGGTCCTCCCTGCACGGGAACAAGCTCCGGGTTATTAAGTCCCTCCCAGTGGCTCATACGACCTCCTCTCGGCCCTCTCGCCGCGAAGAGATCATTTCAGTTAATTTGTGCATCGGGCACTGTCTTTTTAGCCATAGCAACTTGTCAAGTGGTGCTATTCCACCGCATTGTAATCACTGCACTCAGTCTCCGACGGTCCACCATTTCCTGACGGATTGCTCTTTTTTTTAAACTCCTTACATTTTTAGAAGAATGAGATTTTCACTCTGCAGCGGAGTGTGCGCTGATATGAAACTTCCTGGCAGATTAAAACTGTCTGTCCGACCGAGCACTTGCCCACGAAAGGCAAAGGTCTCGAGTTCGAGTCTCGGTCGGGCACACAGTTTTAATCTGCCAGGAAGTTTCCCTTACATTTTTGTTTGAGTTTGCGTCAGAGCTATCGGCTGTTTTAGCGCCGGCTGCAGATTGCATTTTTCTTTTTATCCGTCGTAGCAATATTCCAAAGGCCATTTCAATTTTAGTTTAGGACCACCGTTTCCCTATAGAGTATTTTGTGGACCCTTCTCCACGTCCCTGTTTTTAGCTCTCTTCTCTTCCGTCGTTTGGGATTAACGTGTAGTCGTTTTCAACTCCTCTCTTTGTCTTCGAGTTCTACAGCACTGACATTGGCGCGTATGGCCCTAGTTGTTTTTGCGCCCTAAATCGAAAAAAATTGTTGCCACATACCGAGGTGACAGCTTTGTCCCGGTGACGGAGTACCCTCATCTTCGCACCGTGCAACACCTTTGCCGGTGACGCATCCTTGGGCGAAGCACTCCTGTAAGAAGATAGAAATTTTAGTTAAGCGTCCTCTATTGCTCAGGCAGACAAAAGCTTTTTCATTCGTTCTTTTAATGTGCCGACTCAAACCCACCACTCGTGTAGTTGGTGCCATTATCCATCATGATGGCGATAGGAACACCTGCCACCTCCAAAATCTGACGTCCTGTCCTGATCCTGATGACGTAAGTATGGCCTGTGAGGGCGTCCACAAAAATGAGCCATTTGTCACTAGAAAACGACCGCTGTAAGGAAGGTGAAGCGCGAGGAGTCCTGTGCTCCAGTGGTTTAGGCCAAGACAAAGACGCGTCCAGAATGACAGTCCACATTCACATCGTTACAAGGACGCGGCTGTCCGAACTGTGAATCATAAAATGCAATTGCTGGAAAAGATTCAGTCCCAAGAAGTCAGCTGCTGTAATTGTAGCACTAGAACCGGAATCTGCAACTGTTCGTTTTTATACTTGACGCATAGTATACAACAGCTATTGATTTAAACTGACTGATTAACTCGTCAGCGTCCTATGAAATTTTATCGACTGTGTGGCTCCAATTAAAGCATATTTAGCACTATTTATGATAGTGTTGCAGGAACGAGCATCAAGTTAAAACTGAATAAGGAATCCACAGAGCTCTACCGTCAATAAGCTACTTTATCACCATGAGATGGAATACTGTAAACATTATTTTCAAAATCATTGACATTAGAGTCAGCCCCATTCACCATATTTTCGACGTCGCTGGTGCGATGATTCTTTAAACAAACCTTTGTCTTCAGACCTTCTTTCCTTCAATATTGGTATGCATGGAGCACAACACTTGGTCTGAAAACTGAGACGATTCTACTGATCGTCCAACCACGATGGGATCTATTGTATTATACTGGCGTAGTGTTTGATCACCTTATTCTTGGACATTATGACTTTTTGCCATGAGTAATACAACTGTCAGAATTAGCAAATCGTTACGTATATCAGTACTAACTTTTGAAAACCCATTATGAAAAAGATTACAAGACCATACACTGCTAAACGTGGTGAGCTCTCACCAGTACGGGTTTATAAGAGGCTAGTCAGCTGAAGACCTAATTAATATGGCGATTTCTCTAGAGACAGATACCCATTTACGTTCACTCTAGCAATAATAATCGACACTGACGGCACTTTCGATAACATATGGTGGCCGTCTTTCTATGGCCGCCTTAGGGATTTGGAGTGCCCAGAAGAACTCTACAACTTCCGGCGAGATAATTTCCACGGACGACTTGCTTCTTTAACAAGCCCAGGAAAGAAAATAATGAAAGGAATAACAAAAGCGTGACCGCAGGGATCAGTGTGTGGTCCAGAGTTTTGATGTGTTGCTCTGGAGCCTGTACTACAGAAGTTACTTGACAGGAGTGACATAAGCGGACTGGTAGCATTTGCAGATGACGTGCTGTTCGTCGTAAGTGGTGATTCCAGAAGAATTATAGAAGACAAAAGTAAAGTGGACCTCTACGAACTTGAAGACTGGCGTTGAAGGGTTAAATTGTTACTAGCACCTCACAAAACAATGTACCTCCTGCTGACAGAGAATCTATGAAGACACCTTAAAGTAAAATGCTGTAATGACGAGGCGAACAGCAGTAACGAGAAATACAGGGTGGCCCATTGATCGTTACCGTGCCAAATATCTCACGAAATAAGCGTCAAACGAATAAACTACAAAGAACGAAATTTGTCTAAATGAACTTCCTGGCAGATTAAAACTGTGTGACGGACCGAGACGCGAAAGCGGGACCTTCGTCTTTCGCGGGCAAGTGCTCTACCAACTGAGCTACTCAAGCACGACCCACGCTCCGTCCTCACAGCTTTAATTCCGCCAGTACCTCGTCTCCTACCATTCTAGAAACTTGTCTGGCTTGAAGGTGGAAACCAGATGGCACTATGGTTGGTCCGCTAGATGGATCCTGCCATAGGTCACACGGATAAACTGCGTTTTTTTTAATACGAAGCCCATTTTTATTACATATTCGTATAGTACCTAAAGTAATATGAATATTTTAGTTGGACCACGTTTTTCGCTTTGTGATAGATGGCGCTGTAGTAGTCACAAACATAAGGCTCACAATTTTAGACAAACAGTTGGTAACAGGTAGGTTCTTCAAACTAAAATACAGAACGTAGGTATGTTTCGAGATTTTATTTCGGTTGTTCCAATGTGATACATGTACCTTTGTGATCATTTCTGAGAACGCATGCTGTTACTGCGTGATTATCTGTAAATACCACATTAACGCAATAAATGCTCAAAATGATGTCCGTCAACCTCAATGCAATTGGCAATACGTGTAACGATATTCCTCTCGACAGCGAGTAGTTCGCCTTCCGTAATCTTCGCACATGCATTGACAATGCGTTGACGCATGTTGTCAGGCGTTGTCGGTGGATTACGATTGCAAATATCATTCAACTTTCCCACAGAAAGAAATCCGGGGACATCAGATTCGGTGAACGTCCGGCAATAGAATGGTGCTTCGACGACCAATCCACCTGTCATGAAATATGCTATTCAGTAACGCTTCAAGCGCACGCGAGCTATGTGCCGGACATCCATCATGTTGGAAGTACTTCGCCATTCTGTCATGCAGTGAAACATCTTGTAGTAACATCTGTAGAACATTACGTAGGAAATCAGCATACATTGCACCATTTAGACTGCCATCGATAAAATGGGGACAATTGTCCTTCCTCCGATAATGCCGCACCATACACTAACCCGCCAAGTCGCTGATGTTCCATTTGTCGCAGTCACCGCTGATTTTCCGTTGCCCAATAGTGCATATTATGCCGATTTACGTTACCACTGTTGGTGAATGACGCTTCGTCGCTCAATACAACGCGTGCAAAAAATCTGTCACCGTCCCGTAATTTCTCTTGTGCCCAGTGGCAGAACTATACACGACGTTCAAAGTCGTGGCCATGCAATTCCTTGTGCATAGAAATATGGTACGGGTGCAATCGATGTTGATGTAGCATTCTCACCACCGACGTTTTTGAGATTCCCGACATTCGCGCAATTTGTCTGCTACTGATGTGCGAATTAGCCACGACAGCAGCTAAAACACCTATTCATCATCATTTATTGCAGCTCGTGGTTGACGTTTCAAATGGGGCTGAACACTTCCTGTTTTCTCAAATAACGTAACTATCCGCCGAACGGTCCGGACGCTTGGATGATGTCGTCCAGGATACCGAACAGCATACATAGCAGACGCCCGTTGGGCATTTTGATCACAATAGTCGTACATCAAAACGATGTCGTCCTTTTATGCAATTGGTAAACGGTCCATTTCACACGGGCAATGTATCGCGAAGCAAATACCGTCCGCACTGGAGGAATGTTACGTGATACCACGTACTTGTACGTTTGTGACTATTACGGCGCCATCTATCACAAAGCGAATTAGTGGTCCAACGAAAATATTCATATTTCTTTACGTACGAATATGTAATAAAAAATGGGGTTCCTATTTTAAAAAAAACAACGCAGCTGATATCCGTTTCACCTATGGCAGTGCCATCTAGCGGGCCAACCATAGCGCCATCTGGTTCCCCCTTAAAGCTAAACGAGTTTCCTTCTTTGTAGTTTTTTCGTTTGATGCTTATTTCGTGAGATATTTGGCCTGGTCACTATCAATGGACCACCCTGTACAGCGGTACTTCTGAAGGCATGTCCGAGCTTTGCACGTCATATAGACCAAGCAGGCATAAAAGGTAGAAACGTGGTGAAGAAAACTACAACCGTTGCAAACAGCAATTTCGGCTTTGCTTGAAAATACCCCGACCATACCACCAATTTGCATTAGCATCAGTCTAGGATACGGTGCGAGCGTATTGTCTCTTAGATATCAGCTAGTGAACACGGCCTCGTTAGTGACATGAGCTCAACGAGGAGCGCTATTAAGGTAAATGGGCACCTGTTACACTACCCCAAATGATACTTTGTTAATATTTCTAGGAAATTAAGCAAAAATGGAGACTTTTACGGCTTACACAAAGGCAGTTAAATGGAAGAAGATGATTGGATCCGAGGCCAATTCGGAAAATGTAATAAAAGATCATATATTACAATGTGACAAAATGAATGGAACACTTCGGGCATTGGCAGCATAACATACGATATTCTCTCTAACATCAGGAGAGATTAAAAATGAGATTTCTTAGCCGTAGAGTGGACTGATACATTACCTGACTGGTCATGGCCCATGTGCTGCGCATCTATACTGCGCCTGTGACAGTGTGGGCACACCAGAACACACTTTGTGGGACTGCGCGCTCTAAGGAGATGCGGCGAGTAACGGGCGTCAAGTATTACGGATGTTGGACCCCAAAGCAGTATTTAGGAGCGAGTCGACCTGACGCAAATTGGACCACACTGCAGCCACAGTATCCAGGAGGGCCAAAAAAGACTTCACAAGGCATTCAACCTTAAGAATCTCTAATGCGTTAGTACAGATGGCCACGGAAGGGTTGACTTTAGGGCGTCACAGTGACTGGTGAAATAGCTTGCTGTAGTGGAAAAGCTGCTGACGCGCAAGGATTCCAACAGACAATTGCTGTTGACCGGTGTAGTATGAGGGTAAATGCATCAAACAACAGTTCCTTTAGTGCTTACACTGGTATTATTAGTTCGGTAAGGGGTTAAGCGTTTTATTGTAGTTTTGTAGTAGCAGAAGTCGTTGTAGCATTAAGTATCGAACATTGTTAATGTATAAATTTATTACTGTACAAGGAAATGTGATTTCAAGACATGTTTTAGCTTTTCAGATTATAGGCTGTAATTAGGATGAATAAATAAATAAACAGAAACGCTGTATTAACATACCCACTGTATCAATTTTAAGTATGGACGGGACCTGTTTAAAATACGATACAGAATGTAAATATTATGAATTCGGTGCTCGAGAAGTTCTCAGTTAACTGCTCTGCTACCATATTTAGCAATTGTCACGTTTAGAGCACAAATAACAGGCATAAGTATAAGGTACGCAAAGTTGGAAAGCAGTGAGTGAATGTGTTTACCGAGATATGACGTGTTGGTATTCCCTGTTCCACAAGCAGAGTTAACGGCTGCACTACAACTTCCTCATTGCTAGAGAGTTGTTTCGCAATTCCTTGCATGATTAATTCCTCCAGTCGGTACAAAGAGTGGTTGTCCAATTTCTTCACGCAGAAGGGGAACATACTTCACAAATTTATCGCAGGATGTGAACGGTGTATGGAGAGCAGGTTCTCGCAAGCTGCACAGTATTGCTGCGGTGTCAGCATTATGAGGCAGGACGTGTAAACATCAAACGCATGTCACACCCCTAGCTTTCGTACGTTGTCACCAGTCTCGCGACTTCGGCTATGTAGGAGCTCATACGGACTAAACCTCTGACTGCTGGTAACACTGCTGTGGAACTGTCTACAAGCAAAGGGACTGTTCATCACGTAGTGGCTGCCCAAAAAAAAATTTTCAGAGAATCAGTAGATGGCGAGATTGGGTGTTTACCTGAACCATCTGTTGAGTTACACCAAAGAAGGAACGTATTTCATTTGGCAAATTGTGGCATGTGGAAAGAGGTGTCACCACTTCGAATCTGTCACCAAATGGATGAGCATGGAGTGGCGACATCTCGCCTTCCCACAACCGAAAAAATTCCACTCTGCTCAGGAGGTAGGAAAAGCGTTGCACAGTTCTCTTTTCCAGCTCATTTAGTGACTACCACGAGGTGCAACAGTTAACTCTGAGGCGTACTGTAGCAAGTTGCTGGGGCTGAAACAGGCCATCAAGAAGAGTCATAGGGGCAGGCTCTCCAGGACAACGCTGTTACGCCAAGAAGACCTTCAGAACCATCAGTGGGACCCCTTCGAACATCCGCCTTACAGCTCCGATGTCTCCCCATCTGAGTCGCATATCTTCGACCACATAAAACAATCTTAGTAATTTCAGAAGTTCATCTATGACGGGGAAGTGTAGGACACCGTTGAAAACGGAAACCTTCAGCAACCCAAGTGTTTCTACAATGAAGCCAACCACTCTCTACGTGTTGGGATAGTTGCATCAGTCAATGTAAATGGTAATGATCAGGGTTGTACTGCTCCATATGAATTGTAAAGATAACATCGTTATTAAAATTTCTTTCCAAGTAATTGTAGTCTTTTTTCCATTTGGGCACACCTTATACAAATGTTTAAATAGAAAGCAGTATAGACAACATATCTGATATGCAGTGAACCGTAACTCCACCAGAGCTTCGAAGACAGGAAGCACGGAAGTACTGAAGCCAACGTCCGGTGGATTTTTGTATTGATTGCGATGGATATTAATCCGTTTTTATCATTGCTTCAATCCGGTAAAGAGACGATATGTTATTTCTCTTCGCGTGTGCTCCTTACTCTTATAGCGGAGAACTACTAAACCATTTACAGTTTTGTATATAATCCTTCAGGAACTGTTTAGCGTATGATGAAGATCACTTAATAATTTTATCAGTTACTCGATTCCTCGAATGACAGTCACTTTTCTCTTCCTCAATGAAAAAACAGTTTACATGACAAAGTTTTAACGGTGTTTTCACAAAACCTGGAACAAATATTGTAGCGCGTATATGAAAGTCATCTGTGGAATCCGATAAATTATTATGCTGGTAACAATTAATGGTGCCTACATCAAGTCTACTCTAGCGTCACTTAGCTGTGTAGTTGTTCTAGATCAGTAATAACCAACCTTTCTGAGACCACATTACTCCTCAGTGCCATCAGACATTAGCTACCAGCTAGTATCCCCTCCCTCCCTCCCATCCCTCTTCACCGTCATCAACATTGATGCCTGACTAAACTTATGTACGAAAAAAGTTCAAATATTGTCATTTTTAAATGGATGACAGATATATGATATGAAGTTTTTGAAGGTGTATTATTAAACAACGAAATAATGAGTCAATGAGACAATTTGTATTGCTTATTTCTCACAAACTTCTTACTAAATGTTGAAGCAGTTCTCACTCTCCTTCTAAGAAAGGAAATCTAAATATCCACACTAAGGGTAAACATCTCGTACAGTAAAAGCTTTCTCTGCAGCTTTCTTCTCCCTAGGGATCCTTGCATGATCCACACCTTGCATCCCCATTCAAAATCCACAAAATTAAATTGTGTGCAACATATTTAGGCCTGCTGTATGTTAAATCACTTGAATGTTGGAGTACTTACTTCTGAACTGCGCCTGCCGTTGTGGCCGAGCGGTTCTAGGCGCTTCAGTCTGGAACCGCGCGACCGCTACGGTCGCAGGTTCGAATCCTGCCTCGGGCATGGATGTGTGCGATGTCCTTAAGTTAGTTAGGTTTAAGTAGTTCTAAGTTCTAGGGGACTGATGACCTCAGACGTTGAGTCCCATAGTGCTGAGAGTCATTTGAACCATTTTTTCTGAACTGCTTGAGACTGGAAGATTAAAGGATGCCAATGTTTTGTATTGACCACTGCCACTAATAATGATAATATAGTAGCTATTACATACTGTTGTGCTTTGATTACTTCGTTTATGTGTTGCGACATGAAGAATGAAGATATTTGTGATCTGCTGTGCAAACTATCTATAACAATGGGAGGGCATTTTCACGAGATATTTAAGCAAATACGTCTCAGTTTTACAGTCACAGATGCATGGTGCAAGGTATATTTGTAGTGGATGAATTGTGTGAGGAAGATGTCTGCGCCTGGGTTCCCGGGTTCGATTCCCGGCGGGGTCAGGGATTTTCTCTGCCTCGTGATGACTGGGTGTTGTGTGATGTCCTTAGGTTAGTTAGGTTTAATTAGTTCTAAGTTCTAGGGGACTGATGACCATAGATGTTAAGTCCCATAGTGCTCAGAGCCATTTGAACCATTTGAAGATGTATGTCACAAATATGTTGACAAGCTGCGTTACGTGTTGACGCTAGTAAGTGAAACAAAAATGTAATTACTAATAACTTACGTAAGCAGTATTACAGTCTTACGAAATAGTGATAATGGTAATGATTTTTTAAAAATATTTTAGTGGCCGAAACGTAATTGATTGCTATTGTTTCTCATCCCATAGATATAAATCAGTTTACTCCTTAGGGGTATTTACCCCCTGGCTTAGAAACCACTACACTAGACAAACCACAGATACGTCTAGTGCACTGTTACTACTCCATTTATGCGCTGGTGCCCTGATATACGACAGGCTACCACTCCAAGGAGCTAAAAATTTTAGCTGCACCGTCACAGTACACTTAATGAAAATCATAGTACACAATCCATCACTGTTTGCGAATGATAGTTTTAGCCGTAAGTACAACACTAGAAGAATAAAAATTACCTTTATTACACGTTATTAAAGGTCAGTGGCTCACAGAGGAGTTGTATATCCATCAACGAGAACGTTAGATCATTTGGTCAAAAATACAAAGTGTCTGACAAATCTCTCATGAACACACAGCTCTCTACAACGGAACTCTGTTCTCTGCCCTCAAAGAATTATTAGACAAGACCAACCGATAGAGCTCTCAGCCCCCCCACCCCCCACACACAAAAATCCTAAAACCTACTGTCACACTCTCTCTCCCTTTTCACACAAACACTCATACACAAAATTCACAGACACCTCTGAAAGATTCAGAACAACTGCCAAGAACACCTTCAACTGTTCCACTGTCAGCCATCTTGTTTTTACACCTTCAACTGTTCCACTGCCCGCCATGTTTGTATTTATATCTGGTAAACAGTGAAACAGTGACAGTGACATTGACAGTGGCAACTCAAGACATAGTGGTTGACAGTGATGAGGATGAGGGAAAACAAAATGTAAGTGAAACATTATGTAAATAGACACACACACACAGAATTAATTAATTTCAGGCATAGTAATAACAATTTTCAAATTGCAATCTTGGCTTAAACAATTTATATACTATAAGGTGTAAGTGGATGCAGATGACAAACTGTAGAACGAAACAGTCACTGTAGAAACACAACACATCAAAAACCACACCATGTGGTAAAAAGGTATGAATTTCTAACTTATGTGTTTTTTCAAATACCTGCAATTACGATTTAAAAACTAATAGTTACATGTATACCAACAGTAAAGAACATTCTTTATCTTTAACACATGAAAAATAAAAGCCCACTGGAGATGCTGCAACTGCAGTGAAGCATGTCTGGGTTAAAAAACAAAACTGTGTTTTGCTAGAGGCGGACCCTATACAAAAACATACGTACTCTCATGAAAATTTAACTTTGCAGTCATTTCTTCCGGAAAAATCTTATTCCATAAAATAATTTTCATTTAAGAATGTTAACTGGTAAAAAAAGAAAACAATAAAATAAAATAAACCTAGATTTTAAGTGTAGTTGCATGAGAGGGACTGAAAGATGACATACATAAAATGCATTCGCAGCTGCAAATACTAACAACCATTTACTGTATACGGGAATGACGACGGGGTCTGTTACACAGATTTCGCGTGCTTTACGCGAGCGTTCTATCCGTACACGTCGCACGGCCAGACCCAAACTCCGACATGTTTCCGTTCTTAAGTCACAGCCTGTACTCGTACGCACATTACGTAATTCCCGTACGTGGGGCGGACATTTTATCTGAAAGTCGCTGCCTGGTATCGGCGGGTAAATTCGTCATGGCAGTGACAGTTAGACAGCTCCGGAAGAGAAAAGAGCGTTGCGGTTCGGAATGGGAGCCGTGATAATCGGACTAAGGAAGGGAAAGTTACACCGGGGAGGAACCTGCTGTGGTAAACGGCACCAGCAGGTACCACCTGTCTTATCGACGTGAAGCGCTGCTCCGGGACCAACGGTAGTTTCCACTGTATAAGTGATCGCTTTGAGAGGCAGAGAATGCTCCTCCCTACTTTGCTTTTACCCGAGACGAAGCGGAAGTTTCAGCGGAGAATGGCAGCCACGACCACAGACATTAGCACGCAGCGGCTTACAACTCCGGAGACCCCTGATTTCCCAACAAGTCATCCTTAAATCCCCTTCCTGTTCAAGAAGGAAGAACAAATGTACATATGTAAGCAACGAGGAAGTAGGAGCTAGGAAACACTTGACTTTTTTTATCTAAAATAGACGTCAGTACATAGACAAGGTCATTGATATACGAAGAGCAAGCGAGAGTAGGAAAATACGTGTGTGGGAAGCGTATATAAAGTCATGGGACACGCCAGTCTCAAACCTTGAAAGCGATCTGCGTAGTAGAAAGTATTCGGTGTACAACAGAATGGAAAATCTCAACAAGAAAGAGTAGTAAACCCTTTGCAAACTGTACTTTGACAACCGAAGTGACTGACTTCAGCACTGCAAAATGCACTGTCCAATCAAAAGTATGCTATGTAATGCGGAATTGACCACTAGTTATCACGGGAGGCGGACCTGAGAATCTAAATCAGTGTGGTGGTGCGGGGCAAGAATTGTTTTGTCAGTAGGGATTGTAACCTCCCTCTTACTAAACGGCGTATCCTGTCTGCGATATAAAATATGACCGTGGATCGCGTGTATGACTAACGGATTTATTTCTAATTGTCTAATGCTGTCTTTCCCGAAGAAGTGATACCGGTAAGTAGGAGGAAAGTGAACAACTGACCCTTCTGAAGGAAAGTCTACTAAAAATAGAAGTAATTAAACCGAACAGGGCTATAATTTGGAAAATGAAAGTTATTTTGTGCATTCACTCATGAGCAACACTGGACAGAATGGGGTACCACTGATCATGAATCCAAAAGATACACAAATGATCGAAAAGGAAGTAATTAACGGTCGCCAGCCCTCTAGGCCAATTTGCATCCAAAATCCTGTACGAGATGATGGGAAAGAAAAACATGTATTATTAAAGGTTGCCACGTCCATTTTCTTGTTTTTTTTTTGCTTTTGTTTTTTTGACACTAAATCCAAGTTAGTACGTAATGATAAAGAAAACTGAGAAGTCACTATTACATTATGTTTGGCATTAGATTTTGAAAAAGGAAATCGATTAATGACTTGAAATTATGCAGTTGAACTGTATGTTAGTACTGAACTTCGTTACGTGAACAATGACTATCAGTGACCTCAGCATAACTTCGTCAAAGAAATTTAGAGAAAAGAGCAAGCACTCTTTACTGTGCTGTCACTTATTTTGCAAATTGGATTTCATGTTATTGTCTGAACAACTGAGCCTTTTTTACTGACTTGAACAGAATTAAATACTAGAGTACGTACCATACCAAACAGCCATGTGCTCCAAGCTATATGCAAAATACATAAAACTTCCGCACTCCTCATTTGTGCATTTCTTTAGATTTGTATTTTTTCCAATGATTGATTCTCAAACTTGAAAAATGAAATTGCTTTACTTTAGTCATGTACTGTAGCCTCTGATCTACAACAGTTAATTTAAAGTAGACTAAGGCTAAAATTCTTAGAAGAGAAATTATTCATTAATAAACCGGCTGTAACTATTCAATTAGTTTCTTATGACACTCAGCATATTAGGAAAAAAAGGGAACAAGGATCCTGCTTGGTAACAATGTCTGGGGGCAATGAGGACACAATCGCCCTGATTATTATTTAAATAAATCTTATCAGTCAAATCACATTCAACTGTGCTGCTGGGTTAGCCGTGAATACTTTCTAACAATCAACAGTCATACTTCAGTGCGGTGCATACGACGAAGCTCGGAACCGACGACGAAACAGTGTTGCTGGAAGACGGTAGCATATTGTGGAGCCACGGCTAATTATAGGAACGAGTAATCGTAATTAATACAGCATCTTCCATCCGTCCACCGTCCTTACTCCTGCGCGCTGGAACTCGTCTCTCCTCTCTCCGAGCGCTCTGAGCAACAACTCCCTACCCAAAGATTTTACAACGCACAAGCACTGCTGTTATCGTTGCTAATCGATGCAAATAACAATTCCTTAGGCGTTTTCTCAGAGCTTATAAGTTTCACAGTAAAACATAGATAAATACAATGAGACGTGAACAGACTTCTGCCTAAATGTACACATAAAGCAACGTCCTGACTTATTAAAAGAAAGCGTTTAAATTACAAATATCTACATACAACTTAAAAAAAGTTATATATCGGTAGCAGGTGACATGCATCCTCCATTTTCGGTGTTATATGGTGCGTTAACAGAGTAATCTGTTGGTCAGCAGAGCTCAGTAACTTAGAGCGTGGACTGTTCGTTATATGTCACCTGAGTAACAAATCCATCACAGACATTTGAACGTCTCTATGGGTCCCAAGTCGATTGTTGGGAATATGATTGTGAAGCGGAACCATGAAGGAACAACCAAAGCTGCGCCAATACCAGGCAGACCTTATGTGCAGACGGACACGGACCTTCGAGCTATTCAGACTGGTGGTGAAAAATATCGCATCAAACCAGCAGAAGGAATCACTCGTGAGCTTCTACTGTATGTCCTACCGGCAGACGAGTTCACCGAATGACTGTACGTAGTGAGTTAAAAAGAATAGATACTGAAAGGAACAAATTAATATATATTGAGGTATTGAAACGCTGAATAAATTGACTTGAGTTGTTTTCCACGTGGGTTTGTTCTTCTGTAGTTGCGCAGAGACTGGTAGAATAGGCTGAATTTTGAGATGACAGTGTACAATACACCTCGTGTCTTCCGCTCACATTCTAAAAACACATATACACTATGCGATAAAAAGTATCTGGACACCCCCGAAAACATACGTTTCTTAAATTAGGTGTATTCCGCTGCCACCTACTGCCAGGTACTCCATTTCATCGACGTCAGTAGTAATTCGACATCGTGAGAGAGCAGAATGGGGCGCTCCGCGGAAATCACGGGCTTCGAACGTGGTCAGCTGATCGGGTGTCATTTGTGACATACGTCTGTACGCGACATTTCCACACTCCTAAACATACCTAGGTTCACTATTTCCGATGTGATATGAAGTGGAAACGTGAAGGGACACGTACAGCACAAAAGAGTACAGGCCCACCTCGTCTGTTGATTGACAGATACCGCCCACAGTTGAAGAGGATCGTAAAGTGTAATAGGTATCTATACACACCATCACACAGGAATTCCTAACTGCGTCGGTATCCACTGATTTAAGTTTGCAACAGTTATGCAAAGCTGAACAGGGCTTACACAGGATAAACTTCAGTAGAGAAATGCAGCATACTTCTCTTTGGGCAGAAGACAGCTACAGGTATTTCGTGTTTGTCGTTTACGTATTCTTTTTTAAAGAAATGAAGACCTGTAAGTATTATTTAAGTTACGTTGTCAGTATGCAGTGACATCTCTCTCGAAAATGATTGTTTACGACAGATATAAATTAATTTTCAGCTTATCAGTTTGGTCACAACTTTAAAGATGTGGAAATTTGCTTAGCAGACACCACGAACAATTATAAAATTCACTATCTGGACTGCTTCAGATCATCAGAAATCGAATGTATTGAATACACTATGTTGTTGTGGCCTGTATGAATGTTTGTAAAGCGCTAGCAACGAAGAAACAAGAGTACGGGCTTTTCATTACTTTATATGTTACCTTCAGTGCTTAGACAGAACGTCAGGTACCGCAACTAAGAGATTATAATGTTAAGATGTGAGTATCTGCTCAGTAACAACTTTGCTGCACGAGAAGAACACGAATTTTATGTAATTGAAAGTGGAGGTGGAAGAATGGAAAGGAAAGGAACTATTGATGTTAGCTGCAACTAAGAGATTATAATGTTAAGATGTGAGTATCTGCTCAGTAACAACTTTGCTGCTCGAGAAGAAACCGAATTTCATGTAATTGAAAATGGAGGGGAAAGAGTGGAAAGGAAAGGAACTATTGATGTTAGTGGAATCGGGACTTTGTGAATAATCGGTGGCGACGAATGTAAGACATGACGACAAGACAAACGCATGTTCCGCATTGTAATGCATCAAAAAGTTTTCATCACCCCGTTTCCCAGAACTCCTGAAGATCGACGTTGATTGTGCATACTGTGTCATAGACACAGTCCCTTTGACTGTTTACAGGTGTTACTAAACCCGCCCGAAGATGTAAACAACCATGCATGAGCAGCACCTATTAGACGGAGGGGGTCCGACAGCCGATCGGTTCTAGTCATTCAACCAGGAAAGTGGTACACGGCTCGTGTTGTCCGTAGTTCAACCGTACCTAGACGGTCAATACCGCTGTTCGCTTGCGCTCACATTGTTACATCGTGCCAGGAAGAGCTCTTTACAAGGGAAGTGTCCAGGAGTCTCGGAGTGAACCAAAGCGATGTTGTTCTGACATGGAGCAGGTACTGAGAGACAGGAACTGTCGATGGCATGCCTCGCTCAGGCCACCCAAGTGCTACTACTGCAGTGGATGACCGCTGCTTACGGATCATGGCTCGGAGGAACCTTGACAGGCACGCAATCATGTTGAATAATGCTTTTCGTGCAGCCACAGGACGTCGTGTTACGACTCAAACTGTGCGCAATAGCCAGTATGATACTCAGATTCACTCCGGACGTCCATGGCGAGGTCCATCTTTGCAACCACGACACCATGCAGCGCGGTACTGATGGGCCAAACAGCATGCCGAATGCACCGCTCGGGATTGGCATCACGTTCTCTTCACCGATGAGTGTCGCATATGCCTTCAAGCAGTCAATCGTCGGACACGTGTTTGAAGACAACTGGGTCAGGCTGAAAGCCTTAGACACACTGTCCAGCGAGTGCAGCAAGGTGGAGGTTCACTGCTATTTTGGGGTGGCGTTGTGTTGGTCATAGAAGGTGCCGTAAAGGCTGTAAAATACTTGAATGCCATCTCCGAGCAATAGTGCAACCTTGTTGTTGTTGTTGTGATCCTCAGTCCTGAGACTGGTTTGATGCAGCTCTCCATGCAACTCTATCCTGTGCAAGCTTCTTCATTTCCCAGTAACTACTGCAAACTACATCCCTCTGAATCTGCTTAGTGTATTCATCTCTTGGTCTCCCTCTACGATTTTTACCCTCTACGCTGCCCTCCAATACTAAATTGCTGATCCCTTGATGCCTCAGAACATGTCCTACCAACCGATCCCTTCTTCTAGTCAGATTGTGCCACAAACTTCTCTTCAATCCTATTCAATACCTCCTCATTAGTTATGTGATCTATCCATCTAATCTTCAGCATTCTTCTGTAGCACCACATTTCAAAAGCTTCTATTCTCTTCTTGTCCAAACTATTTATCGTCCATGTTTCACTTCGACACATGGCTACACTCCACACAAATACTTTCAGAAACGACTTCTTGACACTTAAATCATTACTCGATGTAAACATATTTCTCTTCTTCAGAAACGCTTTCCTTGCCATTGTCAGTCTATATTTCATATCCTCTCTACTTCGACCATCATCAGTAATTTTTCTCCCCAAATAGCAAAACTCCTTTACTACTTTAAGTGTCTCATTTCCTAATCTATTTCCCTCAGCATCAACTGACTTCATTCGACTACATTCCATTATCCTCGTTTTGCTTTTGTTGATGTTCATCTTATATCCTCCTTTCAAGACACTGTCCATTCCGTTCAACTGCTCTTCCAAGTCCTTTGCTGTCTCTGACAGAATTGCAATGTCATCGGCGAACCTCAAAGTGTTTATTTCTTCTCCCTGGATTTTACTACCTACTCCAAATTTTTCTTTTGTTTCCTTCACTGCTTGCTCAATATACAGATTGAATAACATCGGGGAGAGGCTACAACCCCGTCTCACTCCCTTCCCAACCACTGCTTCCCTTTCGGGTCCCTCGACTCTTATAACTGCCATCTGCTTTCTGTACAAATTGTAAATAGCCTTTCGCTCCCTGTATTTTACCCCTGCCACCTTCAGAATTTGAAAGAGAGTATTCCAGCCAACATTGTCAAAAGCTTTCTCTAAGTATACATATGCTAGAAACGTAGGTTTGCCTTTCCTTAGTCTACCTTCTAAGATAACTCGTAGGGTCGTTATTGCCTCACGTGTTCCAATATTTCTACAGAATCCAAACTGATCTCCCCCAAGGTAGGCTTCTACTAGTTTTTCCATTCGTCTGTAAAGAACTCGCGTTAGTATCTTGCACCTGTGACTTATTAAACTGATAGTTCGGTAATTTTCGCATTTGTCAACAGCTGCTTTCTTTGGGTTTGAAATTATTATATTCTTCTTGAAGTCTGAGGGTATTTCGCCTGTCTTACATATCTTCCTCACCAGTTGGTAGAGTTTTGTCAGGACTGGCTCTCCCAAGGCTGTCAGTAGTTCTAATGGAATGTTGTCTACTCCCGGGGCCTTGTTTCGAATTAGGTCTTTCAGTGCTCTGTCAAACTCTTCACGCAGTATGATATCTCCCATTTCATCTTCATCTACATCCTGTTCCATTTCCGTAATATTGTCCTCAAGTACATCGCCCTTTCTCCTTTCCCTTCGTTGCTTAGAACTGGGTTTCCGTCTGAGCTCTTGATACTCATACAAGTGGTTCTCTTTTCTCGAAAGGTCTCTTTAACTTTCTTGTAGGCAGTATCTATCTTACCCCTGTTGAGATAAGCCTCTACATTCTTACATTTGTCCTCTAGCCATCCCTGCTTAGCCATTATGCACTTCCTGTCAGTCTCATTTTTGAGACGTTTGTATTCCTTTGAGCCAGCTTCATTTACTGCATTTTTATATTTTCTCCTTTCGTGAATTAAGTTCAATATTTCTCCTATTACCCAAGGAATTCTAGTAGCCCTTGTCTTTTTACGTACTTGATCCTCTGCTGCCTTCACTACTTATTGGCAGCATATTGGAGTGCCATTCTTCTTCATGGACGACAGTTCAAGCCCCCATCGTGCACATCTTGTGAATGAGTTCCTGCATGACAGCGACATCACTCGACTTGAGTGGTCAGTATGTTCTCCAGACATGAACGCTATTGAACATGCCTGGAATATGTTGAAGTGGGCTGTTTATCGACGACGTGACCCACCAAACCTGAGGGATCTACACCGAATAACAGTTGAGGAGGAGGACAATCTCGACAAACAGTGCCTTGATGAACTTTTGGGCAGTATGCCACGACGAATACAGGCATGCATCAATCTAAGAGGACGTGCTATTGGGTATTAGAGGTAGCAGTGTGTACAGCAATCTCGACCGCCGCCTCTGGAGGTCTCGCTGTATTGTGGTACAATATGCAATGTGTGGTTTCATGAGCAATAGTAAGAGTGGAAATGAAGTTTATGTTGGTCTCTATTCCGATTTTCTGTACAGGTTCAGGAACTGTGGGATGATGCAAAACTTTTTTTGATGTGTGTATTTCAGGTAAACTGTCTAGGTACATTTCTGTGAACAACTGTCAAAAGTCTGAATAGCCACCTTTTGCAGCACGAACCGCTAGTACACGTGCTGGAACAGGGTCAATGAGGTTCTGGAAAGTATCGACACGGTTGTGGAGCCATACCGATTCCAGTGCCGTGGACAGCTGCACAAGGTGTCTCGGTTGCGGCTCCACGGCGCAAACAGTTCGACTGAGGTGATCCACAGATTCTCCGTTGGGTTCAAATCCGGAGAGTTAGGTTTCCAGGGGAGTATGCTAAACTCCCTCCCCCCATGAACCATGGACCTTGCCGTTGGTGGGGAGGCTTGCGTGCCTCAGCGTTACAGATCGCCATACCGTAGGTACAACCATAACGGAGGGGTATCTGTTGAGAGGCCAGACAAACATGTGGTTCCTGAAGAGGGGCAGCAGCCTTTTCAGTAGTTGCAAGGGCAACAGTCTGGATGATTGACTGATCTGGCCTTGTAACAATAACCAAAACGGCCTTGCTGTGCTGGTACTGCGAACGGCTGAAAGCAAGGGGAAACTACGGCCGTAATTTTTCCCGAGGGCATGCAGCTTTACTGTATGATTACATGATGATGGCGTCCTCTTGGGTAAAATATTCCGGAGGTAAAATAGTCCCCCATTCGGATCTCCGGGCGGGGACTACTCAAGAGGATGTCATTATCAGGAGAAAGAAAACTGGCGTTCTACGGATCGGAGCGTGGAATGTCAGATCCCTTAATCGGGCAGGTAGGTTAGAAAATTTAAAAAGGGAAATGGATAGGTTAAAGTAAGATACAGTGGGAATTAGTGAAGTTCGGTGGCAGGAGGAACAAGACTTCTGGTCAGGTGACTACAGGGTTATAAACACAAAGTCAAATAGGGGTAATGCAGGAGTAGGTTTAATAATGAATAGGAAAATAGGAATGCGGGTAAGCTACTACAAACAGCATAGTGAACGCATTATTGTGGCCAAGATAGATACGAAGCCCACACCTACTACAGAAGTACAAGTTTATATGCCAACTAGCTCTGCAGATGACGAAGAAATTGAAGAAATGTATGATGAAATAAAAGAAATTATTCAGATAGTGAAGGGAGACGAAAATTTAATAGTCATGGGTGACTGGAATTCGAGTGTAGGAAAAGGGAGAGAAGGAAACGTAGTAGGTGAATATGGACTGGGACTAAGAAATGAAAGAGGAAGCCGCCTGATAGAATTTTGCACAGAGCACAACTTAATCATAGCTAACACTTGGTTTAAGAATCATGATAGAAGGTTGTATACATGGAAGAACCCTGGAGATACTAAAAGGTATCAGATAGATTATATAATGGTAAGACAGAGATTTGGGAACCAGGTTTTAAATTGTAAAACATTTCCAGGGGCATTTGTGGACTCTGACCACAATCTATTAGTTATGACCTGTAGATTAAAACTGAAGAAACTGCAAAAAGGTGGGAATTTAAGGAGATGGGACCTGGATAAACTGAAAGAACCAGAGGTTGTACAGAGTTTCAGGGAGAGCATAAGGGAACAATTGAAAGGAATGGGGGAAAGAAATACAGTAGAAGAAGAATGGGTAGCTCTGAGGGATGGAGTAGTGAAGGCAGCAGACGATCAAGTAGGTAAAAAGAAGATGGTTAGTAGAAATCCTTGGGTAACAGAAGAAATATTGAATTTAATTGATGAAAGGAGAAAATATAAAAATGCAGTAAATGAAGCAGGCAAAAAGGAATACAAACGTCTCAAAAATGAGATCGACAGGAAGTGCAAAATGGCTAGGCAGGGATGGCTAGAGGACAAATGTAAGGATGTAGAGGCTTATCTCACTAGGGGTAAGATAGATACTGCCTACAAGAAGGTTAAAGAGACCTTTCGAGAAAAGAGAACCACTTGTATGAGTTTGACAGAGCACTGAAGGACCTGAGTCGAAACAAGGCCCCCGGAGAAGACAACATTCCATTGGAACTACTGACGGCCTTGGGAGAGCCAGTCCTGACAAAACTCTACCGTCTCGTGAGCAAGATGTATGAAACAGGCGAAATACCCTCAGACTTCAAGAAGAATATAATAATTCCAATCCCAAAGAAAGCAGGTGTTGACAGATGTGAGAATTACCGAACAATCAGTTTAATAAGCCACAGCTGCAAAATACTAACACGAATTCTTTACAGACGAATGGAAAAACTAGTAGAAGCCGACCTCGGGGAAGATCAGTTTGGATTCCATAGAAATACTGGAACACGTGAGGCAATACTGACCTTACGACTTACCTTAGAAGAAAGATTAAGGAAAGGCAAACCTACGTTTCTAGCATTTGTAGACTTAGAGAAAGCTTTTGACAATGTTGGCTGGAATACTCTCTTTCAAATTCTAAATGAGGCAGGGGTAAAATACAGGGAGCGAAAGGCTATTTACAACTTGTACAGAAACCAGATGGCAGTTATAAGAGTTGAGGGACATGAAAGGGAAGCAGTGGTTGGGAAGGGAGTAAGACAGGGTTGTAGCCTCTCCCCGATGTTATTCAATCTGTATATTGAGCAAGCAGTAAAGGAAACAAAAGAAAAATTCGGAGTAGGTATTAAAATCCATGGAGAAGAAATAAAAACTTCGAGGTTCGCCGATGACATTGTAATTCTGTCAGAGACAGCAAAGGACTTGGAAGAGCAGTTGAACGGAATGGATGGTGTCTTGAAGGGAGGATATAAGATGAACATCAACAAAAGCAAAACGAGGATAATGGAATGTAGTCGAGTTAAGTCGGGTGATGCTGAGGGTATTAGATTAGGAAATGAGACACTTAAAGTAGTAAAGGTGTTTTGCTATTTGGGGAGCAAAATAACTGATGATGGACGAAGTAGAGAGGATATAAAATGTAGACTGGCAATGGCAAGGAAAGCATCTCTGAAGAAGAGAAATTTGTTAACATCGAGTATAGATTTAAGTGTCAGGAAGTTATTTCAGAAAGTATTCGTATGGAGTGTAGCCATGTATGGAGGTGAAACATGGACGGTAAATAGTTTGGACAAGAAGAGAATAGAAGCTTTTGAAATGTGGTACTACAGAAGAATGCTGAAGATTAGATGGGTAGATCACATAACTAATGAGGAAGTATTGAATAGGATTGGGGAGAAGAGAAGTTTGTGGCACAACTTGACCAGAAGAAGGGATCGGTTGGTAGGACATGTTCTGAGGCATCAAGGGATCACCAATTTAGTATTGGAGGGCAGCGTGGAGGGTAAAAATCATAGGGGGAGACGAAGAGATCAATACACTAAGCAGATTCAGAAGGATGTAGGTTGCAGTAGATACTGGGAGATGAAGAAGCTTGCACAGGATAGAATAGCATGGAGAGCTGCATTAAACCAGTCTCAGGACTGAAGACCACAACAACAACAACAACATGCTAAACTCAGACCCACCCGGTCAGAGGTGCAGCCTAATGCACGGCTTTCCGGACTGGGAAGGAGCGCCTGGTCCCCGGCACGAATCTGCCCGTTGGACTAGTGTTGAGGTCCGGTGAGCCAGCCGGTCTGTCGCTGGTTTTTATGCGGTTTTCCATCTGCCTCGTTGAATGCGGGCTGGTTCCCTTATTTCGCCTCAGCTACACTATGTCGGCGATTGCTGCGCAAACAAGTTATCTACGTACACGTACACCATCATTACTCTACCACGCAAACATAGGGGTGTCCACCGGGGGCCGAACCGCACAATAACCCTGGAAGAGTGATTCGGCATGGGGCGGCGTAGGGGTGAAGTGGACTGCGGTAGTTGTCGTGGGGTTGTGGAACACCGCAGCAGCGGTGGGGACGGAGCCTCTCCATCGTTTCCAGGCCTCCGGCTAACTTACAATACAATACAATACAATGGTAAGCTCATATCTGTGGTCTTAGAACCACACACGTGCACTGCAAGCTGTGTGACACGGAGCAGTGTCCTGCTCCCACAGGCCGTCGTCCCGAGAAAAAACAAACTGCATGTAAGGGTGCGTGTTGTCCCTAAGGATATTTGCGTGCTTCTGGTGATCCATTGTACCGTCCAGAATGACGATATCACTCAGGGAATGCCACGAAAATATTCCCTGGGCTATAACGCTCCAACGATTGTTGGAGGGTTTTTGCTTTCAGACGTTCCACGCCGTAACGCCTTTGGCCATCTGTCCGGGAGCATCAAATGTGATTCATCTGAAAAGCCCGGGAGAATAAGACGTGACTCATTTGGAAACGCCACCTGTCGCCACTCAGTGAACGTATAGTTGCGTTACTGGCGTGCAAAATCCAGCGTTCATCGTCGATGAACAGTAATCAGCGCGGGTGCATGAATTACGCGTCAGCTGCAAAGGCCCGTAAGCAGCAAAGTTCGCTGAACGATCGTTTAGGAGACACGGTTTGTAGCGCCTTGGTTCATCTGGACCGTCAGTTGCTCTACAGTTGCGCGTCTATTCAGCCGTACACGTCTCACTGACCACTATGACCCATGGTGTAACACAGTTGCCTCGGTCTCCGTTTTGTGTAAAACCTTTGTGGCACGCGCGACATACCTTAACCACGCTGACAGGGGAACAATTTACAAACTTAGCCGTTTCGAAATGCTAATGATCATGCACTTTTGAACGTCAGATACATCGTTCCGTTTCCGTCTTACGACAACGACTGCTCTGTTTTTCGTTTCCCCCAACCCGTCTCTGTGGCCGAGCGTTTCTAGGCGCTTCAGTCCGCAACTGCGCTGCTGCTACTGTCGCAGGTTCGAATCCTGCCTCGGGCATGGATGTGTGCGATGTCCTTCGGTTAGTTAGGTGTGGTATGCGTACTGTAAGACCTTCGGAACACACACCATCAGATTATTTTACGTGTCGCTCTAACGAAGTAGGCGAGTGACAGCTATATCTCTCGTGGTCTTATCGTGGCTTGTTTATCTTCTGCCGTTAGGTCAGACGATAGAAATTCCACTTGCACGCTTAGAGTAGCAGATTGACGGTGACCAGCTTTAAACAGAACTTGATTAATTTTCAAACACATTTATTAAAATAATAACAAACATAAAAATAACTTAACTTGGTTCTGGATACTATTTACAATTGAGAATCTGAAGTTCCTTTGGTCTTGGTACGTTAATCTTATACTCACATATCTCTGATACTTGAGAAAGTGTCTATACATTTCTCTTCATGGCTATGTACAGGAATATGATAATCTTATTAGGCGCAGACTGAAACTTGACTATAGACTGGTACAGAAAAATGCAGACAAATGCAGACTGACTAGTCGGAGGTCTGTACACTCATTATAATACCTCGAGCGTTCAGGTATCATTGCGCGAGTGTGATCCGCGAGGAGAAAAGGTTCTACGTTAGCAGCAATCTCATTGGCTGCGAGACATATTAATGCGCAGATCGGCGGAAGTAGAATTTGGTCCGTCTCTAAGACAGCGCCATCTCCTAGTGCGGAGACGGACGAGCGCTGCGCCTGCGCTGTTGTGCTTAGCGGGGCGCGCTCTAGTGGGAAAGTTGTGTACACGCTGACTACGCGGAACTACGTACACAACATTAGGTTTAATTAGTTCTAAGTCTAGGGGACTGAAGATCTCAGATGTTAAGTCGCATAGTGCACAGAGCCATTTGAACCATTTTTTTGAACACCCTCCACTGCCAGTGCCGCTACGTGCCGCCTGTGGGTAGTTACTGCACACTGACGTCGAATATCGGTGGTGGTCACATTTATATGACTGGACCGCATATTCCGTAGTGATACTGAGGTAATTTCGAATGAAACATTGATAAGATATTATTGCCAGCGACGTAACGTGTGGATTTAATTTAATAATCATACGCGCACTTTACTGCAATCAACAGATCAAATTCTTTTGTTAGACTATAAATCAAGTGTTTCTGATCAGGGAGACAATACTTCTTATGGGTGGTAAATAAAATGTTCAATTTTAATTATCCTCTTCAAATTTCTAATTACATTCAGAAATTTAATTATGCTTCCTGTCAGCATTCATCTCACGATTGTAGCTGGGGAGCAAATATAAAATGCTTGGCACGTCGAAAATTGAAAGAACATTTTTTATCAACCGTGTCTGAAACGAATGGTTCGTGAAATGGACGCCACGATAATCAGTAACACTGGAATTTCCCCTCTAATATATTTTATTTGCGAGAGCACGATTTTTTTCATTTGATGTGGAATCATTTCATTAATGCAAAACGTATCCAGCTTCCAAGCCATACGTCATGCACGTAACATACACCACATTAACGAAATAAAAGAAAATTTGTTAATAACCTACTTAAAAGCTATGTTCTACATGAAATTACACATCAAATGTGCGTTTACAAAAAAAGGTCTTGGAGTTTTCCGATTTAAAATAAATTTAACCCACGACTTACGAACATCCCACAGAAGACTAGCGGCAGTACCCTCAATTAGATTTGCGGAATAACAATGTAAACCGGCTGGACTTCATATTAAGTATTGTTTACATTCTGATCGCTCCTCATATCGTAGTGATTTAGTACTTCTTGAAGAGACGTAATGTCAATATGAAGAGAAAATAGAATGAAACTAGGTGAGAATTTGGTAAATTCTCTTACAGTTAGCTGAACCAATACGTTAAAACTACAGTTCAGAGCCTTGCTGACCATATATCGACAGTGACTGTTTAAAATACATCATTTTTCTAACTTGTACAGATGTCTGTCAAAACCTTTTCGTACCTTAACGGTACCAGTAATGGGAGACAAAAGAAATCTTCTCCGTCTCATGACACAGTTTCTTCTTTTGCTTACGCCTTTGTCCTGCAGTACACGCAGGGTCGGTGTGGTTGCAATCGGATTTGGCAATGTTCATTTGAAGGGGTGGCCAAATGCCCTTCCTGCCGCCACCCCCTACCCCCAGGGATGGAATCAGTGTGCCCCAACTGTCTGCATCTAGCGTAAATCATGAAGTAGTGGCATTGTGTTTCAAATGTCTGCGAGTCGTGTAACTGAGGTGGGACGAAACGACCAGCTCAGTATTCACCTAGCGTGATGTGGAAAACCGCCTAAAAACCACGTCCAGGCTGGCTGGCACACCGGTCCTCGTCGTTAATCCGCCAGGCGGATTCGATTCGAGGCAGGCGCGCCAACCGATTCCAGGAAGCAGCGCATTAGCACTCTCGGCTAACCTGGCAATTAGTTCAGGACACACTTTACTGAAGATTAAACCTTTCTTGTAAGGATTTTCAGAACAGAAATTGGCTAGTGACGAGAAGTAAAGTAGTTCGAAGACAAATATGAAGAAATTTCCGGGAAAATGCTGGCTCATTCTCTTGTTACTGAACAAAGTAAAAGAGTTTTGTGTCTTATGCTTGGAATCATTTCATTAAAGCAGGGCTTCTGAAGCTAAAGGTCGCGTGAGAATTTTTGGCGTGTATGTAGTGATGTGTAAAATATCAGTTTTAGTGAATTGTAATCTTATCCTGCACTTTCGACCAAGGTGGTAACATTGAATGTTTTGCAGCAAAGGAGGAGTGCAACCGATCACGGTTCCAGCCCTTCGCTTCACTGTTTCATATTTTACGGCGTACAGTTCCTCTCGCAAGTAATTACAAACGTTCAAATACGTTTTTATGGTGTTTAGTAGTCTGATGTATCAACTGTCCCAACGGTTGTTTGCAAACAGGGGACTCCCGTCAGGTTCGAATAATCGTCTTTATGGACTAGACGTGTTGAAGTCAAACGGTTAGTAACGGATAATAAACTATTATGATGGAATTGTTTTGTAAGGTGCTTAGTTTTGCTCAACGTTAATCTGTTAGGAACTTAGAGCACGATGTATAAAATTCTGTACAACGACCCCACTATTTCTACAGCATTTCAGCCTGAAAATTCGGAAGCGAGCGAGTGAAATCAGACGAATACTGCGGTGGCATGTTATAGCTGAGCATGATGCGCGCTACAAGCAACCAGGCTAACAGCAATGACCTCAAGATAGAGTGAGTACATGAGTGAAGAGATGCTGCGAGCGACTGATGGAAACACGAAGAAACAGGCGTGCTATTAATTTAAAAAAGGCGTAAAAGAATAAATACTTAAAGACGTACGGAACGTAACAGACCACAATATAATTTTACTAATGTCATTAGACTAACAACAGTTGTCTGAGTCATAGGAAAATTGAAGGTCATAAGAGACGTCAAAAACGAACTATTTTATAAATGAAAATTGGTAAAAGTGCGAAAAGATTACAGCTGGAATGAATGGATATCATACAGCCATATGATAAACGAAAACTGGTAAGTGAGACAATACTACAAAAGAAGAAGAAAAAATATTCTTTTACTATAGAAAATTACACATAACGTGAACCAATGTAATGCTAAGCACTTTAAAATCAGTATGGACCGCACGACCGTAGATGCATAAGAATAAAGGTGGAATTCTTCATAGACAGCAGGTTGTCATGTGTGAGCTAGGTGCTCCAGAGTGCAGATGAGCGTACAGTGCGTTAGAAGCTAGCAACTTAAGAAATGGTTCAAATGGCTCTGAGCACTATGGGACTTAAGTTCTGAGGTCATCAGTCCCCTAGAACTTAGAACTACTTAAACCTAACTAACCTAAGGACATCAGACACATCCATCCCCGAGGCAGGATTCGAACCTTCGACCGTAGCGGTCGCGCGGTTCCAGACTGTAGCGCCTAGAACCGCTCGGCCACCACGGCCGGCAGCAAGTTAAGAGAAATGAACTCAAGACAGCGTAATTACACAGGTAGCACTACGAGTGACTGTTGAGATACGAAGAAATAAGTGTGCTAATAATTAAAATAAGATATAAAAGAATAAATATTTAAAAATGTACAAAATGTAACAATATCCAAATAACAGTCGTCTTTAAAAACCATTAACGGCAACTTGAGAGATGTAAGGGTCGGTAAAACACAATACTGTATTAATGGTAATTAGTAAAAACAGAAAAAAATTACAGCTACAATTAAAGGACATCATACAGACACATGGTCAACAAAAACTAGAAAGTGAGACGACAGGGCGAAAGAAGGAATACCATTTTTTAATTGTACCAAATTCCACGCAACGTGAACCATTAATCACATTAACTATTAAATACCTTAAAAATAGTATGTACCGTATGACCTTAGATCTGTATACCAACTATCAGAAAAATATTTTTTTTCAATTTAGTTTGTTACAATATATATCAGGAAAGGCGAATAGGACAAGAGGAAGACTGAAACGATAAGAAGGGATGACAAAATGCCATGCATAAGGAGGTCACAATGTGCGAAGTGAAAGGGCTAGCGAGAGCATAAAAATATAACTAGGCTCCTAAACGAACAAAAAAATATGTACGCTGTCATCGCATCATTCTGAATAGACAGAAGCTATGCCATCAACAGGCTATTCAAAATGTTGCAAAACCAATAGTAAGCGGAACCTATCTGTCGATTAATCAATATGGAATGGTTATCAGAACGGTGTTTATAAATTTTGTGTTCCTCGAGAATAACGAACTCTCGTCGCTTAGGTGCAAGTCATGGTATTTTCATTACTTCCATTATGGGAGGCAAGATGTTGGAGTCACTTCTTAGGTAATAGCCAAGAATACTACTGTCATTGTAATTATGTTACCAGCATCCATTTACAAAGTCCTTTCCTTTTTACGCTATCTAGACACTACTCCACGAGCCACAATGAATTTTGTATAGCCCTGGTTTCTTTTTTAGACGGAAACGTATTTTCACATTAGCTCCGTTAAAGGCTTAACCTATTTTATCAGAGCAGGGCAAAAATAAGACAACAGCTTAGCGCATTTAGTAGTATGATGGTTGTTCCAATTTTGTATTACCATTACACAGATGAATTTGTCAATGTAACGAATAGGTAATCCAACTTGAATTACAAGGTCCATATCTTTGCTGATAGCGTTTTCGCAAAGCTGCAGTTAACCGAGTCTACTGAACGTAGAGGATAGGCACTCTCGCTTATGAAGACACTATTCCATACCGATAACTATTTAGTTGGTATTTGTCTTACGATAAATGCCAGTAATCAAACTTTAACCTTCTCTAGTTATTTTAAAATAAAAAAAAGTTTCATCGTCCCTGCTCTTCCGATTCTACTTCTACAACTATAGGGCTACTCAGCAATTTACTGTTAAGTACCTAGTAGAGTGTTTGTCAATCCACATTCAAGCTAATTCTCTACTTTTCCAATCCCAAAACGCGCTCACGAATAACGGACACTCAGGTCTTTCCATGCGAGCTTTGAATTGTCTCATTTTATTGTCATTCATGATCGTTTCACTCCATGTAGGGTTCGCCAAATAAATATCTTCGCATTTGTCGGAGAAAGCTGGTGATTGTAATTTCATGAGAACATCCTACCGCAACGAAATCCGCTTCGTGTTAATGATTGTTACACCAATTCACTTATGATATCCGTGGGGCTCTCCTCCCTATCTGTACTGTAAGGTAGATTTTATGGTGAATGCGTCTAGGGGCGACCGCAAAGTTCATTATATCACTTTCATTTATCCAGTAAAGCACGAAAACAGCATCTATATATTTGCGGCAGATTTAAAGGTTATTTTTTGTACCAGTATGAGAGCCGAAACATTTATTCTTGTGCTCGTTAGTAAAAATGTCTGCGGGAACACCTGGAGGTCTGCTTCCCGTGGCCAAACCACCTTTTCATGATGTATCTTACCTTAAAGAGTGAATTTGTTAAATGACAGGGAGATGCGTATTAACTCAACCAAATCGAAAGCGTCATTTGTAATAAGGTTTCTATATTAAAAGCAGTTCCTACTTACACTCTCAAAGATTCCATCTATAGTAATGTAAGTACATATATTTGTGGTATAGAAAGATGCTAGAAGCGCGTCCTCAGGAACTGCAGAGGCTTTTGTCTCTAGTAACCTTAGATATTTCATAGATATTTCTTACACAAAAAGTTTTATCAAACGTAAGAATTTCTTCAACATTACCGTTACATTAATCGTTTGACTCATAATGTCTACTTTGACAGACACCGGAAATGGGCAAACAAAATATTTGTCTCATGTAGCTTAGTCACAACCAAAGATAGTTTTTTTATTTTTTGTTACTAAATGCAGATTCAGTACAATGGTTGGTGTTTCTACGCATTTCTTAAGGTACGCAAGGAAGTGGGATACGGAAGTACTAAGGAATGACGAGATACGTTTGCAGTTCTCTAACGCTATAGATACAGCAATAAGGAATAGCGCAGTAGGCAGTACAGTTGAAGAGGAATGGACATCTCTAAAAAGGGCCATCACATAAGTTGGGAAGGAAAACATAGGTAGAAAGAAGGTAGCTGCGAAGAAACCATGGGTAACAGAAGAAATACTTCAGTTGATTGATGAAAGGAGGAAGTACAAACATGTTCCGGGAAAATCAGGAATACGGAAATACAAGTCGCTGAGGAATGAAATAAATAGGAAGTGCAGGGAAGCTAAGACGAAATGGCTGCAGGAAAAATGTGAAGACATCGAAAAAGATGTGATTGTCGGAAGGACAGACTCAGCATACAGGAAAGTCAAAACAACCTTTGGTGACATTAAAAGCAACGGTGGTAACATTAGGAGTGCAACGGGAATTCCACTGTTAAATGGCGAGGGGAGAGCAGATAGGTGGAAAGAATACATTGAAAGCCTCTATGAGGGTGAAGAGTTGTCTGATGTGATAGAAGAAGAAACAGGAGTCGATTTAGAAGAGATAGGGGATCCAGTATTAGACTCGGAATTTAAAAGAGCTTTGGAGGACTTACGGTCAAATAAGGCAGAATGGATAGATAACATTCCATCAGAATTTCTAAAATCATTGGGGGAAGTGGCAACAAAACGACTATTCACGTTGGTGTGTAGAATATATGAGTCTGGCGATATACCATCTGACTTTCGGAAAAGCATCATCCACACAATTCCGAAGACGGCAAGAGCTGGCAAGTGCGAGAATTATCACACAATCAGCTTAACAGCTCATGCATCGAAGCTGCTTACAAGAATAATATACAGAACGATGGAAAAGAAAATTGAGAATGCGCTAGGTGACGATCAGTTTGGCTTTAGGAAAAGTAAAGGGACGAGAGAGGCAATTCTGACGTTACGGCTAATAATGGAAGCAAGGCTAAAGAGAAATGAAGACACTTTCATAGGATTTGTCGACCTGGAAAAAGCGTTCGACAATATAAAATGGTGCAAGCTGTTCGAGATTCTGAAAAAAGTAGGGGTAAGCTATAGGGAGAGACGGTTCATATACAATATGTACAACAACCAAGAGGGAATAATAAGAGTGGACGATCAAGAACGACGTGCGACGTCACTGACAAGGTGTCAGCACTTCTTCGCAGCTTTTACATAAGCTAGCCATCGACCGCCACCCTGAAGACACTTTATAGCTCCATATACACAACCCTCGTATTAAGAAGGGTGTAAGACAAGGCTGTAGCGTTTCACCCTTCTCTTCAATCTGTACATAGAGGAAACAATGACGGAAATAAAAGAAAGGTTCAGGAGTGGAATTAAAATATAAGGTGAAATGATATCAATGATACGATTCGCTGATGACATTGCTGTCCTGGGTGACAGTGAAGAAGAATTAAATGATCTGCTGAACGGAATGAACAGTCTAATGGGTACACAGTATGGTTTGAGAGTAAATCGGAGAAAGACGAAGGTAATGAGAAGTAGTAGAAATGAGAACAGCGAGAAACTTAACATCAGGATTGATGGTCACGAAGTCAATGAAGTTAAGGAATTCTTCTACCTAGGCAGTAAAACAACCAATGACGGACGGAGCAAGGAGGACATCAAAAGCAGACTCGCTATGGCAAAAAAGGCATTGCTGGCCAAGAGAAGTCTACTAATATCAAATACTGGCCTTAATTTGAGGAAGAAATTTCTGACGATGTACGTCTGGAGTACAGCAGTGTATGGTAGTGAAACATGGACTGTGGGAAAACCGGAACAGAAGAGAATTGAAGCATTTGAGATGTGGTGCTGTAGACGAATGTTGAAAATTAGGTGGACTGACAAGGTAAGGAATGAGGAGGTTCTACGCAGAATCTGACAGGAAAGGAATATGTGGAAAACACTGATAAGGAGAAGGGACAGGTGATAGGACATCTGCTAAGACATGAGGGAATGACTTCCATGGTACTAGAGGGAGCTGTAGAGGGCAAAAACTGTAGAGGATGACAGAGATTGGAATACGTCAAGCAAATAATTGAGGACGTAGGTTGCAAGTGCTACACTGAGATGAAGAGGTTAGCACAGGAAAGGAATTCGTGGCGGGCCGCATCAAACCAGTCAGTAGACTGATGACAAAAAAAAAAAAAAAAGGTCCAAAACAAAGTTCTGCAATGGATTCCCCTTATCCTTGAAAATAATATCAGATTTCAAAAGGTCAAGAGTTTTATGAATAAATTCCTGATTAAAAATTAAAACAACAGATTTGTCTTTATATTCCCTAGTTATGAGAATGTTATTGTCGTATAACTTTTCGTTATAAAATTTTGCAGCTGCTTCAAAGACATGTGTAGTATATAAACTATGTCCCGTATACTAAAGGGCTTTACAGGCTCTCACAGCAATGTTCGCTTGTAAAAATGTTGGTATCCTGGTTTGTTTTCAACTAGTCTCATCGTCCATCATAGTCATTTTTATAACACCCTCTTTAATCCTAGATGGTAAATAAATCCTAAGCCCTTACTTAATAAACTCTGCTCATCGGAAGAAATAACTACATCGGCTCAGTTTATCGCTCTTGCGGCTAAGAGATGGTTACCTCCATTATGGGCACTGTCCATGTTGACATGAATGCGCCGTGAGATAAAGAAATGTAGTTTACGTTAGTGTCTACGCTGGATGCAGTCTTCTTCCCAGGACATAACATTATTGACATGCACAAAGACATCTGAAAATTACACAGAAGTCAAACTGCACTGACGACGATACCGCAGATTCGATGCTAGATGACATGCAAGATTCTTAACCTTATAGATTGCCTAATTTCAGATTTCTTCCAAGCATGTTCATACGTTGGAAATCTATTTGACACGTTGTGCGCCAAATGACTATCTGTAAACCTTTAACGTAGCGTACTTAAGTAAAATACTGTTGGATAAGGAGGATTTGTTTAACCTTATCCTCATTTGACCAGCCATAATTGATCTCCTGGCTAGAGAATATTGATTTACCTTCAAAGTGACCAAGAAAGGCACCATACATTGTAGGTGAGACATGAAGCCGTGTATGAGGATTGCGATCATTGACTAACAACCTTTTTTTTTAAATCTGTAAAACTGCTCAAAAGTTCGCTGGGAAAAATTATCTCTTGGTGTTGAGCAATTCACATCCATTGACGGGTTTCTAGATTATCACCGTGATGTCTGTCAAAAGACTACCAACGTCAGAAGCAACCGACTGATAAGGATTTCTCTGAATCATGACTGACACAAGAAATGTTTCAAAACGTACAGGGCAAACCTATGAACATACCTGAAAGGAAAGGTGAAATACTTCATCCACAATACCATATAAATAGAATAAGAAGATACAAACGATCGTTTACGCTTTTGTCATTGCCTTGACTGGAAGCCAGATAAATTTAGAAAAACTTCTGGGATATATAAATTTCATTGTGGCTCGTGCAATAGTGTCTACATAGGGCATGCAAGGAGGGACTTTGTGACTAGATATAAGAAATGCAATAAAAAAACATTGGTGCTCTTTGGTGTCATCTAAAAAACTGAAAGCCACGCTTTTTCTGCTATAAACGAAGGCATGGAAATACAACGTGTTAAGCCTAAGGGGGGAAAGCTCGATATCCTCGGGTAGGAGGAAATTTATATTCACCGTGCTGATAACCATTCTACAGTCACTAATCAACAGACAGGTTCGGCTTGCTATTGATTCCGTAGTAGTTTCGACAGCTTGTTGATGATGTGATGGCTGGCTCTGAGCACTATGCGACTTAACTTCTGAAGTCATCAGTCGCCTAGAACTTAGAACTAATTAAACCTAAGTAACCTAAGGGCATCACACACATCCATGCCCAAGGCAGGATTCGAACCTGCGACCGTAGTGGTCGCTCTGTTCCAGAGTGCAGCGCCTAGAACCGCACGGCCACTCCGGCCGGCTGATGATGTGATCAATGCACACACATTTATATTGTTCGTTTATGCGCCCTGTTGTGATTCTGTCCACTCGCTTGTCTTTTCGTTTCGCACACTGCGCTTTCATTGTGCTTGGTCTTCTGCCATTCCTTCGTATCGTTCGAAAGGTCCTTTTGTCTTTTTTCTCCTCTCTTACATTTATTGAAACAAAACAAATGTAAAAAAATAATATTGTCATTTTTGGTATACTGCTCTAAAGTCATACGATACATACTGTTTTAACGTATGTAACATTATATTGATCCACATTGTGTGTAATTTTGTACAATCAAAAACAGAGTATTCTTTCTTTTTTCCTGTTTTCTTAGTGCCTGGTTTTCGTTTACAACATGCCTGTACGATGTCCATTCATTCTCGCTGTAACCTTTTTGTATTTTTACCAATTTTGATTTAAATTGAAATTTGTTTTTACCGCCGTTCGTAACCCTCCGGTAGCCTTTTATGACTTAAAAACAACAGTTGTACATATAATAACATTTTTTAGTTATTTTGTGCTCTGTTACATTTTATATATCTTTAAGTATTTATTTTTTTATATTTTATTTGAACTAGTAGCACACCTGCTTCGTGTACTCACGCTATCTGGAGGTCGTTTCTGTTACCTTGTTAGCCTATAATGTGCTTTACGCTCAGTTGTACTTTTCAGCAGTTAACTCTCACGTGACACCGTACTGTGTATGAAGAATTCCACCTCTATTCTTATGTATATTCTTAGGTCTGACATGTACGTTTTAAAAAAATTCTTTTGTTAATCGCGATTCAGTAAATTTTTTTGCTCTGTTACTTACAGCTTTTGTAACCTTCGACAGATGTTTTAATGGTTAGTTAATATCGAAACACGTCAAAAGACGTAAATTACTGAACACCAAATGATCGCAATCCTCCTAGGTGACTTTGTCACACCTAAAAACGGTATGTGAATACTATTACACTGAAATAAAATAATTCACGTTTTTGCGAACAGATTTAATATTTGGTGTCAAATACTAGAAAAACGTCGGCACAAATATTGTTATACTTTTTGCTTCAATACTGACAGTAAATTAGATTTAGTTTGGATTAAGCAAGTCATAATTGATCTTTTGACACATTTTGCAAATATTTTTGAGGAATATTTTGCCTGGAAATAAAAAGTATTCCATTGCATAATACTTTTCCCATAAAAATAAAACATTTGAAACGTTTCGCGCTAAGCTCTCAGGTAGTATATTCAGAACTATGCTGCGCCTCAAATCAGAACTAGTATTTTGAAGGAAAAAACCTGAACGTTTTTGGTTTGGAGGTAAGGAAAAGTTTCCGCTACGGTCGGATTTACCTACCACAGCCGTTCTGCCATTTACGACATTTACGTGAATGGTCATCCAACAACTAAATCAAATTCCCATACAAGTCTGCAGAGCATCGGTACAGCCGTCGGATCAATGGTGACGTACATACATCCACGCTTCGGGATATTGCGTCCGAATGATCATCCCCATCCATTATATGGAACGTAAATTTACATTTATGCTCTTTGGTTTAACGGTGACATTTGCATTGCATCTCTGAAAACTTAATGCATAGATAACTTTCTGTCGTAAGGATTATGTAATATTATTACTTCTGTGAGAGACAAATTCTTTTTACTATTTTGTCTGTGTAAATCGACATCTTCGCTTTAAATGTCCATGTGGCCGAAATATTTAGGTTTGCGTGTTGTCATAAAAAACTTTGGAATTTTCGTTACTAGTCTACATCGAAATTAGTTTGTCCATGAACAGTCAAGATACTTTCGCTGTAAGTAATACCACACTAAATCTGTTCTACATTTAGAAATTTGTTTCTGCTGTGTTAGTTCACTATTAGGTTCAATTACAGTAAAGTAATCATTTTTCGTACAGCGTTTTCTACAATAGATCACCACCATTTCAATTAACTTTTGCGTAAAGAAAAGAAGCCAACACTGAGTGTACAACATAAATTACTAATTGTGCGCGGTCAGCAATCCGATGATAAGCTTGTCGGACGTAAACCGGTAAAGGCGCTGTTTCTTTTTCATCTATAACATAATTAACACTGTTTGGTTGCTTTCTTTTAAGAATAACAAGTAAATTTGTATTTAAAAATATCCCTTTTCTGTTTAATTTATATGTGATAAATTAATTAATATTATGTTTCTAAATTTTACTATTTTCTTCTGTTTGCTCGTTTCCATTTTTGGTTTGTTAATCAACTAATTTTAATCATAGAAATTTAAAGATATATCTACAGTATGTAGCTCTGGTGTACCTTTTTTAGTATTGTTTATGCGTAAGAAATGGTTCGATCTTGAATTCCGCGAAGAAGGATGTTGGGATATTGTTTACTTAGATAAGTAGCTCCAGAAACTTATATGTTTGTCGTTAGTGTAAGCTGCTAGTACTGATTATATTTATGCCAGTAAGTGGTGGTGAAGAAGTATTTATTTTTGAAATAGATCATAGTAGGAAGCCTTGAACGAATAAGACGTTCATAATTCATAAAGATGAAGTTTGCAGACTGATGAGCCATTTGCACAGTACACTATATCTGCGAAGGAGAAACAACGTTGATTAACGAAGAAGGGTATGCTCAAGTTAAGAAATGTAACCTACGGTTGTAAATAACGACATGTTATGTTGTGCGTAATTTATAACTAGAAGGGATAATGGAGATACTGAAATAAAAGTACAGAATAGCATAAAAGTGAAATACATCTGTATCTCACAGAAATAAACAAGGTCAATGCCAAGAGATGTTCCCAAATTCCTACTTACTGGTATGCGATCGGGAACCTTCCTGCCTGGCTGTAGGGTGGAGGAATTCCGATAGAATGCAGCTGCGGTAAGAGAACTTGGGCTGTCGATAGGCGGTGGTTGGTGTGGTGGGAAACAAGTGTGAAACGGTACCCGCGGCTATTGCTCGTAAACACACGTACCAAGCATGCCTAACATGACATACCGTATCAGAAATAGCAAGCAGTTTAACAACGTCTGGGGTAATACGTTTTTTAAGTCAATATCCTTACGATGTTTACCACAATTTCTTGTTTTCTTTTTCGATAATCGTTTTATCACTTTACACCAACTGTTTTGAAAAATGAAGAAAACCGCAGGACAGATTCTTAATGCACACCTTTTATTGGGTACACGACTGGTTTCGGCACAGTTTACTTCCATCATGTGCTGTTAAAAATAACATCACTTAATCATCTGAGGTCATCCTCACCTCAATGTTGTCATGGAGCCAAAGATAACGTGTCAAAAAAGTAAAAGGGACAACAATTCCATAATAGCCATTGCCTCGTGCTGCACGATAGGGAACACCAACAGCAAAACTATGTAATATTCGTGTAACCAATAACAAACTGCGAAACGAGCAACGGTCCTTCTGTTTTCTTCGGCTATCATAATGGACTCGTACAGTGGCGGCTGTTCCATAAGAAGAGCCGGGCGGGGTGGCCGAGCGGTTCTAGGCGCTACAGTTTGGAACCGCGCGACCGCTATGGTCGCAGTTTAAAATCCTGCCTCGCGCATGGATATGTGTGATGTCCTTAGGTCAGTTAGGTTTAAGTAGTTCTAAGTTCTAGGGGGCTGATGACCTCAGCAGTTAAGTCCCATAGTGCTCAGAGCCATTTGAACCATAAGAAGAACTCTTAGGCCTTCGGTACACAGTATTTTCTAAAACCTGTTTGATACGATATCACTTTTGTGTACCGCCACAACGATTCTCGTCTTCTAGTCGTTTCAATGACAATGTCGCTACTTATTGATGATTTAGGAGTACTTCATTCTTCTGGTATGGATCGCTTTGTCTTAGCCTACTCTTGCTCGTAACTCCTAAATCAGTCTTATCAGTCTAATTTATTTATTTTTAGTTTAAAAATATTTATTGTTTTATTTTTGTCCAACATTTCTCTACATCTTTTCTTTTTTCCTCAGAATTCATACCAGTATTACTAATGTTTACACCTTCATTAATCCTTCCTGTAATTATAATTTTAATACTTCTGAAAACACCTTTTCTGCTGCTTTTCCTTCCTGAATTTTAGGTCTTTTATCAAATTCTCGCCCCAAGAGATCACCTTTGTCAGCCTGTTGCTGTGCTTTCTATATAGATTTCCAAAAAATATGTTCTCTTCCTACTGGTTCTGTTATTTTTCATGTATTTAGTATATTTCATCATTGCTTAGTAATTTCCAACCTACTATGCTTCTAACTAAACATACAATTCTCCTCATCATTCATTATTGCTAAACTTCTAATTTTTCCAGCTTGTAACTGAGTGCCAGGCATTCAGATGCGCGAAGACATTCAGTTTCACTACAGTTACGCAGTATGTTAGTTTTGCTTTCCTGCTATGCACTTACTATCGTAAATATTCCTTGTTATTTAGTACACTGTATCATTTTTCCTTTTCCTGTCATATATCATTGATTTTTCTATTCTATGGTCTAGAGTTATCTCACCTAGAACCTATGTCGAAATCATTTATAAATGCTATGGAGCTTATTTGGGTACAGTCTCCTTTATCCCATCGGTATCTGAAATACATTGTCAGCCATGGCGGTTCTAATACTGGTATGGCATTCCAATGGCGCCACGAAGTGCGTATGATACGTATTGATTCGATCGTGGGCCGCGAGCAAAGGTGTGTGTTGTTGGTTTGGCGGGGCCTGGTGAGCGCAGTTGGCTGATGGGCACGTGGCTGACAAGTTACGGCTTTTCGGCGACTCCGGCTGTCCAGAGCGATTCAGGTCGACCTAGTGTACCTTTGTGTTACTGTAGCGTACCAGCAGACGCTGATATGATCACTCACCAATACCACTAACTTCTAAGAAGTGTTAAGTTTAACCATATAGTTACCCGGTTTGCCATTATACGAGTGACGAGTCAAAGAAACTGGTACACCTGTCTAAAATCGTTTAGACCGCCGCGAGCACTCAGAACTGCCGTAACACAACGTGGCATGGACTCGACAAATATCTGAAGTAGGGCTAGAGGAAACCGACACCATGAATCCTGCTGCGCTGTTCATAAATCTGTGAGAGTAGGAGGGTGTGGAGACCTCTTCTGAATAGCACGTTGCAAGCCATCCCAGATATGCACAATAATGTTCATGTCTGGGGAGTATAGTGGCCAGCGAAGTGTTAGACTCAGATGAGTGTTCCTGGAGCCACTCTGTAGCAATTCTGCACGTGTGGGGTGTCGCATTGTCCTGCTGGAACTGTCCAAGACCGTCGGAATGCACAATGGACATGAATGGATGCAGGTGATCCGACAGAATGCTTACGTAATCGTAATCGGAATCGTGTCTAGACATATCACTCCAACTGCAAACGCCCCACACCATTACAGAACCTCCACCAGCTTGAAAAATCCCCTGCAGACATGCAGGGTCTATGGACTCATGAGGCTGTCTCCATACCCGTACACTTCCATTCGTTCGATACAATTTGAAACGAGACTCGTCGGACCAGGTAACATGATTCCGGTCATCAACAATCCAGTGTCGGTGTCGACGGGCTCAGGCGAGGCGTAAAGCTTCGTGTCGTCAAATCATCAAGCTTACACTAGTGGACCTCCGGCTCAGAAAACCCGTATCGATCATGTTACGTTGAATGTTTCGGACACTGATACTTGTTGATGGTCCAGCATTTAAATCTGTAGCAATTTCAGGAAGGGTTGCACTGCTGTCACAACGAACGATTCTCTTCAGTCGTCGTAAGCTCCGTCCTTTCAGGATCCTCTACCGGCCGCATCGGTGTTGGCGATATGATGTTTTACCGGATGTCTGATATTCACTCGTGAAATGGTAGTAGGGGAAAATCACTTCTTCATCGCTACCTCGGTGATGCAGTGTCCCATCGCCCGTGCACCGACTACACCACGTTCAAAATCTTGGTAACCTGCCATTGTGGCAGCAGTAACCGATCTAACAACTGCGCCGGACAATTGTTGTCTTATATACGCATTCCCGATCGCAGTGCCGTATTCTGCCTGACTACATATTTCTGTATTTGATTACGGTTTCGGTCCGCCGCTCTCGCGGCATCGTTCGCGCTTCCCGAGCACAGGGCCCCGAGTTCGATTCCCGGCGGGGTCAGGGATATTTTCACGCCCCGAGATGACTGGGTGTTGTTGTGTCGTATTCATCATCATAATCATTCAGCCCCATTACGGTCGGAGGAAGGCAAAGGCCAACCACCTCCACTAAGACCTAGCCTACTGCGGCGGTGCGGGTCTCCCGCTCCCCTCCGCTCTGTCAATTAGTATGGGACTTCATTTCCACACTAGTTTCGCCCTGGCCATTCTTTTGTGAAGCTTTATTTGCATAGATTGATGTTCCCTTTTCATTTCATGTGTGTTGGCAGGGCAGCCTTACCGGCAAAGGCGCGTTTCTGTTACCTAGGACCACAGCATAGGTGTGTTTGTTTGTTGGTGCGGTGGGCCTCCCGTTGTCGCTTGGCGTCCGGTTTGACCTGCAGTGTGCACCCCTAACAGTGGCGTCATGGTGGCTCGAGTTAAGTAAAGCTAATCGTTCCATGCGTGTCGCGGCGGAGTGTCTTCGTTTATGCGGGAACTAGTCGTTAGATCTGTTTAGCAAATTGAAGGGGCTCAGGAGGTTAACGCCTGTTTGCCAAGCCTGAGGTTCCTCCTGATTGTACTTCTGTATCTATCTTTCTAAAGCTGGCGCTCTTCTTACTACTCCTCAGCGCTTTCAGTTTAAGACCTGTTACTTACGAATATAAATTGTTGAACCTTATCTTGATCGACAGTTATCAGCTACTACACCTACTGTGAAATTTAGCTCATCGTTCCTTGTTGGCAGTGATACCCGTCTGCTGTAGCTCTCAGCTTACTTCGAATTTTGCGCAACTGTATAGTTATTAAGGATTATGTTAAGGTTACTCCTGGTGTGTACAAGTTGAAGTACATTTCAGTTGTATGTATTTTACCTTATTGTGAATTTTTGGCAATTGTATATTTATTAATGGTTGTCGCTAACGTTTGCTTGCAATATAAGTGTGGGCATTTATGTTTACATTTTATACCTTCCCAGTTGATTTTCTTGAGGCTCTGTGTATTTTATTTCTTAAGAGCTTTTTTTACTAAGGGCTATGCGTTGCGAAACGGCCTTCCAACAGCTACAACTAGCGGCGTGTCTTGTAATCATTCCCGTATTTCCATGAATCTTTTCCTATTGTGTAACGGTTAGCTAAGTTTTCAGTTTGTTAGTAAATGTAACAGCTGTTATTGTATATCATTTGGTTGACTACACTGTTTGTTAAACCTGATTGCACCCACCGCCAGTTGCTGTAACTCTCCTTGTTTTCGGAATTCAGTACTTCTGATTTTCATGTTCTGCTCTTAATGGTACAAATGTTAAAATTCCTCTTTTAAATAATTTGAGCCGGTTCAAGTTTTGGTCAGGGTTTTGATTCCTTTAATAAGTTCTAAATTATATTGTTATTTTTGTCACTAAGTTGTAAAATCTATTACACGAAACAACAAATGCCAAAATATGTGTGTCATCTTCCATGTTTTCCCTTAAAGCTGTCCTATACCTAGTTCTGAGGTATCACATTGTATACTTTTAATGTGTCATTTCGAAATCATACTGTGTTATAACACACAGTTGGAAATAAGGTGGAAGTAAGCCGTTACCGTCTCTTTCGCACGTATTTATTGTGAAGGGTTATGGATTCTTCCGTGAAATTATGAATTTGTTCCTAAGAGTTTTGAGATTACATTTGTGTCTTCCATTTTGGGTCTAAAACCGGGGCTATACTTTATTTTTAATGTGTTTGTGAAGCAGTACACGCCAAACCCACAAGGCCTCCTCGTGGTTAATGATTCGTATCCACACAATGCTGTTCCAGAAGTATATCTTAAGTATCTTCTTCAACTTCATATCAAAATTTAGTAGTAGCGAAGTTTTCCACCCGTATAAAGCATTATTCACATGTGCCACTTTTGTGTGATTCAGTTGTTCCCACTGTTATCTCGTGTAATATTGCTTTACAGCTGGAGAATTAAACCAATTCTTTCATTCCGTGTTCTTAGATTTTTATAGACAGAAAAGCAATGTTGGCCTTATTACCAACCGGCGCTATTTTATTATTTAATGCTTGTAAAATCTGGCGAGTGAACACGTAAAGTGCATTATCAGTATAAGAACTCTTCTGAAATCCGAACTGTGATTTGATGAGGATATTATTATTGTTCTGGTGAGATACTATTCTAGAATACATCACCTTCTCCAAAATTTTGGAAAATAATGTCAGGAGCGAAACAGGTGAAACTTAGGTTAGGAGACAAGGTGTTCAGTTTACACGTCTCGTCACTGAATGTGATGCTCTGTAGAGCAGTATAGACAGTCGTCTGTGCCAGATTTGAGGACGGAGTCAAACACTGATTCAGGAAGAAGTGTTTCGAAGCATACAGTTCATAGGTCACTGTTGAACATGAGGCCCTTTACGAATTCCGACATTGAACCAGAGATAACATCAGTTACGTTTGCAGTGGTAATAGGATCAACTAGGTTGCATGGTACATCAATGGAAATGTGAAACGTGTCACCCGATCTGATTAATCACGAGGTTGCACGAGGTCGAAGATAATGTCGTGATACCTCACATCAAGCAGAACGTGTGTTGGATACATGCAGTTCGCAGTGACGGTCTAGGGGTAGCGTCTTTGATTCATGTCCGCAGCTCGTGGTCGTGCGGTAGCGTTCTCGCTTCCCACTCCCGAGTTCCCAGCTTCGATTCCCGGCGGGGTCAGGGATTTTCTCTGCCTCGTGATGACTGGGTGTTGTGTGATGTCCTTAGGTTAGTTAGGTTTAAGTAGTAGAAGTTAAGTCCCATAGTGCTCAGAGCCATTTGAACCATTGTTATGCCGGCACGGTAGCTCAGCGTGTTCGGTCAGAGGGTTAGCTGCCCTCTGTAATAAAAAAACTGAGTTAAATGATCAACGACGAACTTAAACGGATGTCTTGCGATGTCTGCCCCGAGCGGATGCAACGAACGAGAGCGAACAAAATGAATAAAAAAAAAAAAAGCGAGCGAGTGATAGGAGGACATTCGTTTGGGCTTCCATGGGATTTTTTGTCATAATCACGTTCACCATGCCACCTTTGGACTACGTTACATTTTTGTAGTCCACCTTGTAATGGTCGCCTAGTCGTTGATATAGCTAATTGCTGTAATCGCACTATTTCACTCCCATTTACGGAGCTTGTTAGCACTTGATGTTAGGTTGGCACCATTAAAATGCGTTGTAGTAATCGCTGCTGCTTGCTGGATCGCTGCTGTGTCTCGATGCTGATGCTGGCTCTAAATCTGGTTGTCTAGGGTTAAAAACATGAGGTCCCGTGTTTTTTATGTGCTTTTGATGATAAAGAACGAGCGAAACCAACAAATATGTAACCTTCAAATATTTATTATGGTGGCCATCTTAATTCCACTGTCTACCAAAGACCATGACACAACACAAAGTAGTACTTCCATTACATGATCTTTGCATTGTTTATCCACCTCAAACAATAACACACAAACACACTTTACCAGAGTGACATTCCGACTGCCTCCTCGACCCTTCTTGCTGCTTGTATTTATAACATTGTCAAAGAACTACTAAAAAGAGATATAGTTTATAAGTCACATGTACATCTGTTATCATAATTTGTGCAGATAAGTTATTAATTTGCATCGAGTGACATAATTTAACATGTTATGAAAATGACAGACAGATTTGTTGACTTGACAGAATAATTCTCTGTTACAAAAAGGCCATTTTTTTGAAGTTTGTCAATTGACTTCTCTAATTTGCATAAATAAGTAAGTAACATGAATTATTAAGAATTACATTGGTTTTCGTCTAAAATAGGATTGATTACGTGAATACTGAGTGAAAACACTCCTAGTGAACAAATAGGTTTCACTGGGTGATTTTTATTTAAGGAGATCCAAAATACCTAAGTTGGCTACTATTTTTCGTACTTCATATTAATTATTTAAGATAAACTTAGTGTTTTTACATGATGACATTTGCTGTATCAGTGATCAAGTGATATTAACTTTTGTGTGGGTCAGTTATTCAGTATGATTTAATGGGTTGACTGTTTATGGAGACATGTTGTGCAATCATTGTTAACATACACAATAACTTTTCTATAATCATAAATACTCGTTAAACTGGTTGAATTTGGCGGGTATCACATACTTCGGTAAAGTAAAGCCTTTAATATGTTCTATTACAATACCCCCCTCGGGTAATATCATTTACAGAATGTTAATGATATTAGCCGACTAGGACAAATGTGTCAAATGCTTAAAATTTGGAAAAGTACTACTTTAATAATTTTTTTTTTTGTTTTACTATGCATAATGTGTATGTATACCATGACCGTTACACCGTTTCAAAATGACTTTTTCCTGCAAATATTTTAGTTATGTTCTTTCAAATGCACTTTGTGTTATGGCTCTCAGTACGACAGCATAATAAAAATATTTAGTAATATATGAAAGTAAAAAAAAAAACTTAATCTTTGCTCCCAGTGAGCCACATGGAAAATGATCAAAAACAGACACAAATATATCACATGCGATCTTAAGATATATAAAAAAATATATGTAAATTATTTCAAAGCCAGGTCTCATTGAGTCACAGAATAATCAAGATAATAGAAGGAACATAAATATATTACATAGATGGACAGGTCAGATGTCCATAGGAAAATATTGCAACTGTCTGCTCTTTTTGAGCCACATAAAGGAAATGAAAACAAAAAACATAATTAGAAGTATGGACATGATATATAAACACAAACACTAGAGAAGTCACATGTATGAATATAATATGCATTTTAAAAAAAAGAAAATATTTAAAAAACTTGTCTCCCATTGAGACAGTCAAGATAGTACAAGAACATATTAATACTAAAATTGGACACTTAAATTGGTCACAACATAACACAAACATCAAACTTGGTGAACATCTGATTAGCTGTAGAAAATTGTACACAAATCTTATGCTTAAGAAAATAGTAACAAAATGATGGGTCTTGCACAACAATTTTTACATTGTCTTTTATATTTGGTGCAAGTATGTCCCATATTCAACAATACAAACAGAAAGTAATAAATGTTAGTCACCTCTTTGGATGCATGTTTAAACTTGCCCCTTCCAAGTAAAGAAGATGTTTCCAAATTTAATATTCAATAGTGACAATAATTGTTTCTTAACTACCTTACTGGCTCTGCCTGTAGCTCCTTTCACTTTTAATCCAACAACTGGCATCTCAGGAAAATGTTGAGAATTTCTGAGCTTATCTCTAAGTCTAGAAGTGATGGCAGAAACAGGACTTCCTGTGTCTACTAACACTCTTCCTTCCCACTTGTCAATGTTTACTTTAACATATGGACAACCTAGCTCAACATCTTTGTCTATTTCAGTATTTTCAAACAATAGATCATTTTCAATTTCTTTAGTTCCTAAGTCTAATGTCTCTTTCCTACACTTAGACACATCCCTCTCTGTTTGCAAAGCATTGACATTTAAACATAAACCTTTGTTTTCATCTGTTCCTCTTAACACTGTGTTGTCACTTAACAAACTACTGTTTTCACCCCATTTTTTATAAAGTCCACTACGGATTCTTGTCCACCATGTAGGATACAAGGTTGCACTTACCTTTGCTAATTCTTTCCAAAAGGCATCTTTGTTTATACAGTTTCCATAGTTGTTCCACAAAACTTCCAAAAACTTTTCCCCTTTTTCTTGAAAACACACATTTACATTCCATCCCTTTATATTTTCTTTATTATTATTACCATTCTCACAGATTAGTGTTTCATAGTTCCCAATAGGCAATAGCTTGTCCTCAGATACACATTCCCTAGTCTGCATTTCACTTAAATTAACCTCATTATTACCCATGTTTGTCACATCACTTACCTTTACTACATAATCACTTTTCAATTCTACAAATACTTTTATTTCTTCCTCCACACTCTCATCAATAACATCACTTGATTTAGGATCATTATTTAAATGTCCCTCTATTACTTCTTCCTCCTCCTCCACAACAACCCCATCTTCAGTTTCCCCCCTATGTATCTGAATCTCAGCAATTGGGCCTTTGGCTCCATTAAACACTTCAGCATCCCCCTTCTTATCAAATAAACCCCCCAAAACAGATTCTATTTGTGGTGTGTCTGACTTGTTATTAACACCAGTATTTTTTTCAGCCCAACTAAGGAACTCTGCAATACCTTCAACTTCTGCACTTTCACTAACTACCTGTGCTTGAACACTGTTTTTATTAACTGTATCACTTTTACTCATAGTATCCCAAAACCTTTTATTAAATTCTAATTTATTCATTCTAACAACATCAGTATTTTCATGGTATTTACTCTTTACATTGTATCCTCCCCTTTTCCAGTTTCGGTTATGTGTTGTCCTATCATAATATTGTCTAGCCCCAAAACTACGGACATCTAGTGGGACTGTCCACCGTTTCCCGGCTGGTTCCCTCGGTCTGTCCGTTTGTAGTTGTCGTTTTGTTCACTAGTTTCAACAAACCCCCTTCTATCTTGTTCTCTTCCCCAATACCTATTTCTATCATTCCTGTTATCTCTCCTCCATCCTCCCTCCTGTGTATTGTTTCTGAAATCATTTTCATATCTCCTATCTCCCCTATCTGGAGCATTATTTCCAGAATTTTCAAAGTCTCTCCTCCCATAATAATCTCTATTTACATTCCTGTTCCACCCCCCATACTGATTGTTGCCAGAGCCAAAACTTTGGTTATTCTCTCTTTCCAAGGCCCTATCTAATCTATCTACAAATTTCAGGAACTCTTCCATTGAATCGTCTGGTCCATGGACCAATTCCCACTGCAGTCTCTCTGGTAACCTTCTTTTTAAAACATCAATTTGTGTCATAATATCAAAAGAGTTATTCAAGTGAGCAAGTTTTTTCAATTGATCTCTGCAAAATTTTTGCATTCCCCCTACTTTCCCTCTATACACTGGTCCATTTAGAAATTCTGACTTTAATCTGGCTTGTATGGATTGTGACCAAAATTTGCAAATAAATTTAGCTTCAAACTCTTCAAAAGTATTCCAAGAATCATTATTCTCATTTGCCCAGGATAGGGCCTCCCCTTCTAGAAACCGTTTTACTAACTTAATTTTTATGTTATCTGTCATTCCTACAACAAACATATCCTTACATTGATGAATAAAGTCAATAGGGTGCAGATTTTCACCAGGAAAGCATTTCACTTGGATGTGCCCATACATTGTATTTTGATTGTAAAACATTTGTTTTGACATCAATGCATCTTCCAATTGTGTATATTTAATGTGTATCTTTTCTACTTTTGTATCTACATTAGTGGTATACAGGTTGTACTCTTGTTTAAGGTTTTCTGATGTTTTGTCTATTCTCTGATCTAATCTTTCAACTTCAGTATCTACTCTGTTGTAGATGACAGCAATACTGTCTGTGTTAGCTTGTATATTTTCATTTAAACTTTCAACTTTAATTTGAAATTCTTTTCTGAAGTGTATCAGCTGTCCGCTAGTGTCCTTACTGAGGGTAGTTTTAATTTCCTCACACTTCTCATTGAGATGAGTAGTTAATAGATCAAAATTCAAACTTAACTTACCCAGTCTATCTGTGTTTTCTTTAAGTTTCAAACTTACTTGTTCACTCGATTGTTTAAGTTGCGAGCTTATTTGAGTTGCAAACTCTGCTAGCCACTCTGTTAAGTTTAATTGTTCACCATCCCCTGGTTCAATTTTTACATTTCCTACGGTCTCAGGTAGAGACATGTTAACTATAAATTTTTTTTTTTTTTTTTTTGATGACAACAACAAAATACCTTGCTTTATGTAGCTATACTCTGATGTGATCGGTGTTCTTGTTGGCTTTTTTCACATCTATTCGGTTTTATCTTGATTGATGAATTCCATTGACAATCCAGACGTTAATCTTCCGAGCGGTGTGATGATAGTTTTTCGTAATCTCACATACACACGTTTTTTTGTTTTTCACTTTGACATATCTTCACTGTTGCCACACTGCACAAATAAACTTTTTTTTTTTTGAAGTGCTAAGCACTTACGAAATTTATCGCTGCACTATTATCATCGATGCACTTAAAGATCCCGGACGAGCCCCCACTTTTGTAATGGTCGCCTAGTCGTTGATATAGCTAATTGCTGTAATCGCACTATTTCACTCCCATTTACGGAGCTTGTTAGCACTTGATGTTAGGTTGGCACCATTAAAATGCGTTGTAGTAATCGCTGCTGCTTGCTGGATCGCTGCTGTGTCTCGATGCTGGTGCTGGCTCTAAATCTGGTTGTCTAGGGTTAAAAACATGAGGTCCCGTGTTTTTTATGTGCTTTTGATGATAAAGAACGAGCGAAACCAACAAATATGTAACCTTCAAATATTTATTATGGTGGCCATCTTAATTCCACTGTCTACCAAAGACCATGACACAACACAAAGTAGTACTTCCATTACATGATCTTTGCATTGTTTATCCACCTCAAACAATAACACACAAACACACTTTACCAGAGTGACATTCCGACTGCCTCCTCGACCCTTCTTGCTGCTTGTATTTATAACATTGTCAAAGAACTACTAAAAAGAGATATAGTTTATAAGTCACATGTACATCTGTTATCATAATTTGTGCAGATAAGTTATTAATTTGCATCGAGTGACATAATTTAACATGTTATGAAAATGACAGACAGATTTGTTGACTTGACAGAATAATTCTCTGTTACAAAAAGGCCATTTTTTTGAAGTTTGTCAATTGACTTCTCTAATTTGCATAAATAAGTAAGTAACATGAATTATTAAGAATTACATTGGTTTTCGTCTAAAATAGGATTGATTACGTGAATACTGAGTGAAAACACTCCTAGTGAACAAATAGGTTTCACTGGGTGATTTTTATTTAAGGAGATCCAAAATACCTAAGTTGGCTACTATTTTTCGTACTTCATATTAATTATTTAAGATAAACTTAGTGTTTTTACATGATGACATTTGCTGTATCAGTGATCAAGTGATATTAACTTTTGTGTGGGTCAGTTATTCAGTATGATTTAATGGGTTGACTGTTTATGGAGACATGTTGTGCAATCATTGTTAACATACACAATAACTTTTCTATAATCATAAATACTCGTTAAACTGGTTGAATTTGGCGGGTATCACATACTTCGGTAAAGTAAAGCCTTTAATATGTTCTATTACAACCTGCACACCTTCTCGCTTATGTCTTCTTTGCCGGGCTGGAAACACCTGTTGCGTCGTCATGATGCAGAGGAGGGCCAGTATTCCATTTGTTGCTGGTAAACCTTTCGGGATGTGAGGTCGTGGTCCAAGAAACTCTTCCGTTCCTGACGTTTCGTTCAGGACTGAGCTGGACATCTTCGGAGGCCCTCCTCGGCTGACAAGGATTATCTCTGCTTATCACGTGTTACTTCGACCACACCCCTTGTGCTACAGCATATATGTCCCTCTCGAACCTCCGACCAGTCAGTCGGCAAGACTCAGCGGAGGAGCGCCTCTGAAGATGTCCAGCTCAGTACTGGACGAAACGTCCGGAACGGAAGAGTTTCTTGGACCACGACCTCACATCCCGAAAGGTTTACCAGCAGCTGTGTCATCCGGTCGTGAAAGCCTTCATTCTATTCCATTTGTTACTGGAGATACAAGCCGCTGCTGCTGCTTATGCGTCGTCTGGTGGCTACGTAAACCGGATAAGAATCAGTTGGATCCAACAGCGGACTGCCGAGAACGCTGCATCAGCTCGAAGTGGAAGTCGATGACACCTTGTTGAGGTGATTTCGCCGCCCGCTGACACTCTAGGCAAGCAACGTCGGAAGATCGACATCGAGATATCGGTGACGACGGCGTGTATGTTTTGATTCATATACAGTTCGTGGGAGTATTCAGTATCTCCCTGATCACTGTCCACGTTGTGTCTTCAGGCAGACCACGATGTCGAATGCCGTGTAGTCGTGCTGAATACTGAACCTGGTCTTCTGACGTGGGCGACACTGGCGTTGAGGGCAGTTTCTGCTCCCGACCGATGCTCGTGTTCGTAGATCCTGTGTACCCATCAGGTGTTGTGTTGAGTGGGTCCTGGATGGCGGACTCCGTCAGCCGTGGCTTCGGAACGCTGATTGTTCCAAAGGAATAGAAAGACCAACATTAGAACCACCTCATTGATCGAGTGCCAAAGGCTAGTAGGGGTGGAGTATTTATGTCGACTATAAGAGACTCTGTGGCACGGTGTCATTCGATGACGGAAATGATTTTACTCTTTCCGAGTCGCTAGTGGTCTTCAGTTCCGCTAGATTTTCTTAGCGAATTTTTTACGGTGTCTTTACTGCTTAATGAGACTTTCACTAGACGTTGTTGCGTATTACCCAACGTCTCTTATGCAACGGAAGCGGTTCGTTCTGCATTGTTCTGACTGTTTTCTGCTGAGTTGCTCGTAGCTTAAGACCGTGGAAGTGGCATTCTTTCTGATACAGTAACGGTGTTGAAATGTTCCTGATTGGCAGCTGGCGACACTACGACGTGATTGAGAAATGTCTGTTGTTTCACCTTAGAGAAAAATTTACTCTCACGTTTCCTTACTAATTCTGTCCTTAGCTTTCCGCGTAACATCTGCGACGGCGTTGACGCCTTTCAACAGTGGAGGATGTCATCATCAAAACAAAACAAAATTGGCGTCCTACCGATCGGAGGGAGGAATTTTATATCCCTTAATGTTATAAAATTTAAAAATGAAAACGGTTAGGTTGGAGTTAGATACAGTGGGAATTAGTGATATGAGGTGGCAAGTGAAACAGCACTTCTGGTCGTGTGAATACACGGTTATAAATACAAAATAAAACAGAAGAAATGCAGGAGTGGATATAATAATGAATAAGGAAATAGGAAAGAGAACAGCATAGTGACCGCATTATCGTAGCTAAGACAGACACGAAGCCCACAACCACCATTGCAATACTGGATTATATGCCAACTAGCTCCGTAGGAGGTGAAGAGGTTGAAGAAATGTATGGTAAGGTGAAATAAATTGTTGAGATAGTTAAAGAAGATAAAAATTCAATTGTTATGAGGGACTGGAATTTGACAGTGGGAAAAGAAAGAGAAGGAAAAACAGTGGGTAAATAAGGACTTGGGGGAAAGAAATGAAAGAGGAAGCTGCCCGGTAGAAGTTTGCATAGAGCATAATTTAATAATCCCTAACAATTGGTCCAAGAATCATGAAAGAAGGCTGCGTATCTGCAAGAGACCTGGGAATACCTGAAAGTTCAAATGGCAATGAGCACTATGGAACTTAACTTCTGAGGTCATCAGTCCCCTAGAACTTAGAACTACTCAAACCTAACTAACGTAAGGACATCACACACATCCATGCTCGAGGCAGGCTTCGAACCTGCGACCGTAGCGGTCGCGCGGTTCCAGACTGAAGCGCCTAGAACCGCTCGGCCACACTGGCTGGGAATACCTGAAGGTGGCAGGTTGTTCGTATAACTGTAAGATACAGATTTCGGAACCAGATTTTAAACTGTGAGACATTTCCAGGGGTAGTTGTGACCCTTACCACAATTTATTTAGTTATGAACTGCAGATTAAAACTCAAGTAATTGCAACCGGGCAAGAAATTAAGATGATGGAAATTGGATAATCTGAAAGAACCAGAAGCTGTTTAGAGTTTCAGAGGGAGTATTGCGACACTACTGACTAGCACTGAGGAAAGGCATACAGTAGAAGAGGAATGGGTAGATTTGAAAGATGAAATAGTGAAGGTAGCAGAGCATGAAATAAGTAAAAAGACAAGACCTACTGTAAACCCTTGGATAACGCAGGATATACTGAATTTAATTGATGAAAAGGGAAAACATAAAAATGCAGCAAATGAAGCAGTTAAAATGGAAGACAAACTTTAAAAACATGAGACTGACAGTGTGGTGTATACTTTGTACACAACGGCAAGGAGAGATGGGCCACATAGAAGAGCAGCAGCTGTCATCGTACGAAACCTTGGCAGGAGTAGAAACGCCTAGTACTTTACTTTTCCGTGTCCAGATCAAATTTTATTTTTCCAATAGTTAGCCACCGCTACGGCTTTGTCGTTGGCTTGTAGCAGGTCACTAAAACTGCAGGGCTCCGGCAGTAGTCGGCACATGAGCAGATGTGCCTCGTCTTGTACCTCTCCGTATCCGCAAAGACCGTCGTCATCATTAGTCAGCAGTCCCCATTTGCACAGATTAGTTTTGCATCTGGGTACACCAGCCCTCAGCCTATTTAGTGCTCTCCACACTGTATAAGGAAGTTTGTTTCCAAGTGCCATTTGCTCTTTTGGTATTATCTGCAGTGCGGTTTGTTCATTCTCCCATTTACGGACTCTGTTATCTTCCTGTGAACCGTCAAGGATCTTGGTTCTTGCAATAAAGCTATTTCTAGACTTAAGCCTCCGAGCCTGAGTGACGTGCACATTCAGTGGTTGTCGAGAATCTGTTTCTTTCTTTGTTCTGCTGCCACCTGCCTTCTGACCTTGGATGGGGCGATTCCAGCAAGTAGGTAGAAATTACCAGTTGGTGTGGGTCTGAGACAGCCTGTAACAATTCGCCTAGTGAATAAGTAACACAGTAAGCAGAAGGTTTACGTAACTTGTAGTTCTCCAAACATACAAAGACTCATGACAAACGATGTAAGAAGAAATAGAATCCAGCTATCGATGTCAACAAGAATGAAGGCCGGCGCTCTTGGTATGGAGCCGCTGCAAGTGTGGCTTAACAGGCGCACACCAATGGGTCAGCCGTATCCCGCGCGACTCCTACCGTTATCGAATGGAAACTTGCAATTCCGTATCAATGTGACGACACCCGTGGAAATGTATCGATACGTGATATCACAGATAGGAAGTGGAAAATGGCGATGTGATAACTGCCAGAAGAGAAAAGTTGGAATTTGAGAGCATATATCACAAAGGGAAAGACAGATACCGTCTAAAAGTTAAAGAGACCTATGGAGTGAGGCAGCTGTATAAATATTAACAGACAAGAGAGGTATGAGATGGGAGATGTGAAACTACTAGAAGGATCTGACAAGTACGGAAAGACCTAAGCCGAAACAAAGCCGTTGGAGTCGACAAAATTCCGTTAGAATTACTACGTAGTATATGTTTCATGTAAAATTAATCGTCAGACAGCAGAGTTCATGGTTAGAACTTCTTCTTTTTGACTATTGACCAAATCTGAAAGCGAAATCGGCTGTAATGGGCACTGCTTTGATCACTTTGAAAGCAGTTTGACAGATTTTATGCGTCGCTTGTCATTGTTAATGAGACATAAAACGTCCCTACATTAGTTCACAGAGGAACGAAACAGCTGTCTGAGCACTAGGTGGAGTGCGTTGCCCCTAGAGCAAGATTGGCGAAGTCAGAGTTAAGCCCTAAAAGGTTTATGGCTTGTGCTGTTGAGGTAAAATAATCATTATGTTTTATTATTTAACAAAGAATTAAAAGAAATTACTGTAGAATACAAGAAAGTAGTCAGGAGCAAATGCGTATAAGTAATATGAGGAGAGGCTAGGATTGCCAAGGAAAATTTAATTTTTCACAACGACTACTAGTACTAGTACTGTCCTCTCTTGCCAGCAGCTTTCCTTAGCTCATGCGTTGCGTACTTGATGCTGGTGTGCAAGACATACATTGATGAGGAAATACCATGTTGTACTTGACGCTAGTGCGCAAGATGTACATTGATGAGGAAACACCATGTGACAACTTCCATGTTGTGCCTGCTTTAATTTATTATGCAGTACAGGTGGAATCTTATACTTGACTGTCGCCTTTCCGCTATACCTCAGCCATAGCATGTAATCCAGTAAGTCTGAATAAGTTTATGTATTCGTAACGAGATATGATTCCAACTGTTTTCACTCTTAACCTCAACAAAATCCTACAATACCCTCCCGATCCTCAGACGCCATGCACTCCGTCCCGCTTTCAGCAACCATTTACCATCCCCCAGATGGATTTTCTGTCCTCTTATCAAATTCTCACTCACTTACAACAGCTCCGCATCTCCCTTACTATCCGTAAAATGGATTCCGATAACCCCATTGTCTCGCCTCTGATCACCAACCCTGGTATGCCACCGCACCTTCAGAAACACACCCCTCCATCGCTTCACGTACACAAACCCCAATCCTATCTCAACACACTTTTAACCAACTCCTCTTCCCAGACAATAAGATCGGCTCCGATATTTATCTCTCCTGCGAACTTTAACCCTTCCCCCATATCCCACTCCACATCAGGGCTTCTCTCTCCTTTTCCCTTTTTCCCTTTACACCCCCCCCCCCCACACCTTTCTTCTTGCACCACTACCCTTCCCGCATATCATTATTTCTCCTCAACCTCTCTCTTGCACACCGTCTGTATTTCCAATATCTGCTTCTCATCTTACCTATCATCTCCGCCGCGCGGAGTGGCCGCACGGTTTGAGGCGCAATGACACGGACTGCGCGGCCCCTCTCGCCGGAGCTTCGAGTCCTCCCTTGGGCATGGGTGTGTGTGTTTTTCTTAACGTAAGTTAGTTTAAGTAGTGTGTAAGTGTAGCGACAGATGACCTCAGCAGTTTTGTCCCTTAGAAATTCACACACATTTTATTATCTCCATTGTTTCCCACCTAGAAGCCCCTACCTCTTTACTTCCCTCCTCCTTCCACAACCTCTGTGGAACATATTCTCTCCTCCCAGAATATTTTTTCACCCTGAGCAGCTCCTTCAGATGTTAAGTGAAAGTGCAGCGCTTCACTGTTTTTTTTATAGAAGAATGTTATCTATCTCTTCTCAACTGTATTTTTAAATTATTATTAAATTATATATATTTTTCATCCATTTAGCTGTCTGTTATTAATTTTTTTTAATTCAAAACGTAAATAGTTCTCATATTTTTATTTTTCTATTATCTTTGTTATCTCTTCATAAATTCTATTGGCTGAAGAGAGGAGTAACACTGCCAGCCCATTCGCTGAGGGAGATGAAATAACAATAAAAACATTTCACTCTTAGCAAAAATTTCACTCTTAACTTGCTTAGGTTGTCTGTGTTTCCTTCTGAAGAAAAACTTCTTATAAACGTTGGAACCATTTTGCAACTGATTGGCAGTTTATTATTCCTGCAAGAAGATTTAATAACTGGAATCCTTTACTTTAGACTTGAATGTGACCGCTACGAATATCCATTGAAAACAGAGATGATTGTAACCAGTAACAATTTGTTATGATTTCCGGTACACATTTCAGAGGGTTACATCTGCATCACGTGGATTTATGTCAATTATTAAGTTATACAGACACTATATGACATTATATGCATGACATTTAAGAAACCTGTGACTCTGTCTTTGGGTTGTCATAGTCACAATCAAGAAAAATTGTGTTGACTTCGCATACGCTTTGTACACATTGAACTGAGATAAAACATGAGCGAAAAAGGACGCTATGCCACTGAAAGACAGTGATACGCGTTACCTTAAAGCCACACATACGTAACGTAAATAACATCAGTCAACATAATCCCACTTGACGATGGAGATGTAATTCTCTGAAATGCGGGGTGGAATGTATTCACTGGAAAACGTTTAGACAGAACTCAAGAGAGGGAAAACAGGGGAAAATTGCTGTTTTTTTCCAGAAGAGACGATGGATTTTGGCTGGCAGGCTGTGAAATATTCGCTGTAACCTCTTAATGTGATTTGTGGAGCAAGGTACTGAAAAAAAGACAAAAAGGGAAAAAAACTTGTATTTACAATTCGCGTCCGTGTCTAGATTATCGTAAAAACGGCTGTTTAAAATCATAAAAAGTGTTTTGGTCAATATGTAGCTTAATTATCAGTCCCTTTCACGTAATGGTTACAGAGGGTAGTACATTGGTTACGGAATAGATGAATAAAAAGTTTGGACTGTCGTTGGTCTTTGTAACCCGACGGGCCAGCTAGTCGCTCCTAATCGCATAGCACATTTTATCATTTGTTGGCGACGTACCTCTCGCATTCGCTCCCCACTCGACTTAATAAAGTTTTTAAATTACTTTCTATGTAACACTTATGTGACTTGCGCTTTCTATTATTTCGAAAAGTCATATGAGATGACATCCAATGTTTCTTTTGTAATTTTCGATTTAATACAGACTTTCACATAAATTCCGACGATTTATTTATTTATTTATTTATTTATTTACTTATTTTTTTGCTTCATAATAGGTGCTAGTAGTGGTCTATGAATTCTTCACGGGGTCTCTCGATTCAACGTCCTGTGTTGACGAAATTCCACACTGTAGCAATTTATAACTTTACACATAGCTTCGAGGGGCCTTCAGTAAGTTACTTTTTTTCTGAAAACAACTTCGTTTTATTCAGGATTTCAGTACATCTTATTATTTGTCGATCATCTGGCTGCAAAACCCTAATTTCCAACATAATCTTCGTTCAGTGTAACGACCTTACTCCACCTTACTGTGAAGGCCTGTCTGCCCGCATGGTATCACTCCACTGGTAGACTTCAGAGCCAACGTCTTACTACATCACTAACCTCCCTATCATGCACGTACCGCATCGAGCGGAGTGCATTCTTAATAAGGCCAAACAGATGGAGGTTGGAAGGTGCGAGAACCGGGCTGTAGGGTGGTTGACAACGAACGCTGCATTGACGTATTATGAGCTGCTCTAGTGCGCCCACACTTTTGTGTGGCCTTGCGCTGTAAGGGAGAAGGAGAAGTTCGTTTGCCTACGCTGAAGTCGTTTCTTCAATTTCCTGGGTGTAGAGTTGTAACCTCTCCTCACGAAAATATTTTAAATAAAAAAAATGGAAATGGTGCCAAGTGTAGCCTGCCCAAAGAATATTGTTAAATGGAAATGTGCCAAGCGTAGCCTCGCCACAAAATATTAATAATAAAATGAATTTTTCTAATAGTATGACCTCTGAACAAAATTGGCTCCCATTTATTGTCTGTGTGCTGAAATGCATTCACACTTAATATTCCCACAAAATTCTTTCCTCAATTAATGTCAAGTTCGAAACAGAAAAATTCCTAAACACCAAAAATAATGAAAAAAATTTTGTAACCTGATGAATTTTATGAGGACAGCGGCGCTGACCTTCGGCCCTGTATTCTGAATAACAAAAGCAAAAATTCTTACCTCAAGAAAACTGCAATTATATCTGCTCTTAATTAGTCATTTTTCGACACAGCTTCGTGCAATGCTGACGTATATTTTTTGGATTCTTGGAAACAATGATAATGCATTGGAAATTCTTTAAATTGAAATGAATGCTTTTCTTTAAAAGAGTTGCTTTATATTATAAAATTATTATTGGGGCATTTTTTGAAGTAATTAAATTACAATTAACATACATCATTAAATATGCGCAAGGCTGCTTCTTTACCTTCTACAACAATATTCATCCTCCAGAGTCCTGACCAGAGTCGCGAGCAAAGCACACAGCCGACGCATGCCGACTCCCGCCGACTCACGCAGACTACACCAGACTAGTGACTCGCTACTACTGTCGACTCGCGCAGTCAAGCGCAGACTAGCGACAAGCAACAACTAACGATAAACTACTCTCTGGTCAGAGATTCTGCCATGCCTCGCCCATCGCCAGCAAAGCATACGTCTTACATAACCCTCCACTGGGCGGGCAAAAATTTGGCAGCAATGGTGAGTCAATTGGACTTGCCATGAGCAACAAATTTTTCTTAACTAACTAACTTTACAATCACAGAATATGTATAGGTGCAGAAAATAAAATATAGTGCAAATGCACTGGGTACAGAACATATCAGGCAATGACAAAATGTATACACAATGAGTACAAAACATATTAACAAATGGCAAAAGTGCACATGCACTGTAATACAGAACATATCTGGGAATCACAAAATGTTTACGTAATGAGTACAAATGGCATAAAGTGCACAAGCACTGTAAAATTCTCTAACATTTTTTACAACAAATAAACATGTCAAGGAGTGAAATAAAGTGCACACGCACTGTAGTACAGAACATATCAGGAAATCACAAATGTATAGGCAATGAGTACAAATCATATTAACAAATGACAAAAATGACGAAAATGCACACGCACTGTAGTTCAGAACATCAGAACATATCAGCAAATCAGAAATGTATAGGCAATGAGTACAAATCATATTAACAATTGACAAAAATGCACATGCACTGTAGTTCAGAACATATCAGCAAATCACAAAAATGTATATGCAATGAATACAAATCATGTTAACAAAATGACGAAAATGCACACTCACTATAGTACAGAACATATCTGGGAACCACAAAATGTATATGTAATGAGTACAAATGGCATATTAACAAATGGCATAAAGTGCACACGCACTGTAAAACTGTACATATCAGGAAATCACAAATGTATATGCAATGAATACAAATCATGTTAACAAAATGACGAAAGTGCACACGCACTGTAAAACTCTCTAACATTTTTACAACAAATAATCATATCAAGGAGTGAAATAAAGTGCACACGCACTGTATATGTCTTTATCATTTTACAAGAATTTAAACGCATTGTATACGTGTTTACCATTTTACAAGAACTAGGAAAAGAATGGGAAGGATTGCGTCATGGTTGTGGCACTTTAGTTTGCACGCAGCTGCACTGAAAGTCCATATATTTCTATAGAAGCACAACACCAAGTGAGACAATCTGAAGTTCTTTTCCTTGAAGTATTAATCAATGTAGGCAAGACACTGAAATGTCGAAATATATTCCATGCTATCATTTTGGTAGTACACTAGGTACACCAAACAGTGGGACCATAATAGCATCTCCATCGCTCAAAGTGGTGGACAGCATGTCGTGTCAACACCATATTCTTGTAAGGTACACCAACGTAGAATTAGTGCAAAAACCAAATATAGTGCTCCATGATCATGAGGATAGACAGGACAAACAGATATTGCAGTAATTTCTGGTAATTAGGTCAGAAGGTGAAGGACATTAAGTCACATAGTAGTCTTCATTGAGAATTACACTAGTCTAACAACTGATCTGAGTAATTGGTGGCACTCATCGCCTAGTTACTGAACATTTCTGTACCATGTATGTAGTATTACAGAATAATGTTCATAAATTATCTGTTTACAGAGAACATTGGCACTTATTGCCCAGTTACAAACCATCAGAAGTCATCATTCAGAACAGGAGCTAATGAATGGCACAGTATTAACATAATTCACTTAATTATAGTAATCATTGACACCATAGGTCATCTTATTACAGTAATCAGTGGCATTCATTGGCCAGTTACAAAGCTTTTTTTTGTTATGCATTATTCAGACAGTTAATTATTGGCATAGCATTTGTACATAATTAATCTAATTATAGTAATCATTGGCGTCATAGGTCATCTTATTACAGTAATCAGTGGCATTCATTGGCCAGTTACAAAGCAATTTTTTATGCAATATTCAGAAGTCATCATTCAAAATGAGTTAATTATTGGCATAGCATTTATACATAATTAATCTAATTATAGTAATCATTGGAATCATAGGTCATCTTATTACAGTAATCAGTGGCATTCATTGGCTAGTTACAAAGCATTATTTTTAATGCATTATTCAGAAGTGATAATTCAAAATGAGTTAATTATTGGCATAGCATTTATAGATAATTAATCTAATTATAGTAATCATTGGCATCATAGGTCATCTTATTACAGTAATCAGTGGCATTCATTGGCCAGCTACAAAGCATTTTTTTATGCAGTATTCAGAAGTGATCATCCAAAATGAGTTAATTATTGGCATAGCATTTATAGAGTATAACAAAAATATTATTTACAGAAATTAAGCGCATAGTATTTATGCATTATTACAAAGCATCAGTCAGTATTATTCAGAAGTCATTATTGAAGTGACATACTATTCAGGGCTGATCAGTATTACTCAGAACCTTTTTTTTTTTTTTTTTTTTTGCTAGCAATGCATTGCGTTGGGATCGATAATTAATTACTAGGGGATAACAATATTTGCTTTTGAGTTATTGCTGCAAATGAAGATGTGTAACATCATTCGTCATGAGTCAGCTGTAGCAAGGTTATGAAACAAGTAGAGTATATGTGATCACATTCATAAATGACATAGGTTTAATGAACAACTGCTTATAGCACATTAATTTCATGAATAATTTCTCCTGCAAAATATACAAAATGGATTATTACACTGAAAGAAGAAACGCATATTATGCTGAAAAGTAGTGAACTTCGAATTAACAGGTAGTGAAATGTGTATAAAAAATATATATGTTCTCTAGCTGTCCTTTTCAAAACCTTCAGTCATCATACCATGCGATATAAGACATATTGTCAAAACGAACTGCAACAAATACTTAAATAACTACATAGAATCTCTTAACTAACAGTAAATATATAAACTTCATCATTATTTTCGTCTGCAAAGAAAAAACTTCATTATCCATATTATCATAACTCCATTATTATCATCACCTGTAAAGAAAAACTTAATTATCCATAATAGCATATTCTTCATTATTATTTATCATCATTCATTATCATCTGCAAAAGAGTCACTTCATTATTCATTATACAACTATTCCTTTATTTCTAGCATATTTCATCACTAAAACTAAGATATGTAGTTCTGTCTGACAGCCTGCATCAATCGCCTCGTATTCTGAAAGAAAAAATTAGTTAAGACTGCTATCATACGATGTGTATAGTATATTCCTGTTAATGCTTGTTAATTCTAATCCATTTACTCTTCGTCACGAGGTATTGCATTTTCTTTCGTTCATTCCGAAGGTCAAATTCCCATTTCTGTTTATCACCTGTAAAGAAAAACTTAATTATCCACAATAGCATATTCTTCGTCATTATTTATCATCATTCATTATCATCTGCAAAAGAGTCACTTCATTATTCGTTATACAACTATTCCTTATTTCTAGCATATTTCATCACTAAAACTAAGATATGTAGTTCTGTCTGACAACCTGCATCAACCGCCTCGTATTCTGAAAGAAAAAATTAGTTAAGACTGCTATCATACGATGTGTATAGTATACTCCTGTTAATGCTTGTTAATTCTGATCCATTTACTCTTCGTCACGAGGTATTGCATTTTCTTTCGTTCATTCCGAAGGTCAAATTCCTATTTCTGTTTAATTTATTTCGTTTACACGTTATTTATTTCTGAAAGTGATGAACAAAGATTAATGTCTTGCATTTAATTCATATACCCATTAAATAAAAACTGGTTTATAGTAACATAATTGAGCATACAGCATAGCATGACAGAAAACGTAATATATCAAAAACATCGACAGTGTTCAGAAACAAAAATGTACACAGTGTATCACAATGTAGCAGCAAAAAAAAAAAGTAATGTAGTCACGATGTTGAGATATCATATGGCAAAAATGTTAAAGTCAACTGGTGTTTGTTATATCTTAACTATTTCATAGTGCATACAAACAAAACAAGAAATCAATCATACATACATGAAAAATGGAAAAATATGCACGGTCTGACATGTAACGACAAGAAGAGCGACCTGCTAACCTTACCTTGTCGGGCACTTGCCAACAAAAAAATACGATAATCATCAGTAAGTAGTCACATAAACATAATTGCATTAGTGGTGGTAAAATGTGTAAGTTCGTCTGGAAAAATATGCACGGTCTGACGTGTAACGACAAGAAAAGCGACCTGCTAACCTTACCTTGTCGGGCACTTGCCAACAAAAAATACTACAATCATCAGTAAGTGTTCATGTGAATATAATTGCATAAGCGGTCATAAAAAAATTAGGAAATGGCATTACAGTGTGATAAATCATAAAATATCTTCATTCAATAAAAGGTTTTATGTTGGATATGTGGTGGTTCCCTTTGGTTTTTCTTGTTCTCAAAGTTTCGACATGTACTACATTGGGGTGAGGAATGCTGCGAATCCGATATGGACCCGCGTATAGAAGCTCAAATTTACTGCATCTACTCTTTCTTCTGTTGGATAAATAGTGTGTACGTACTAATATCTTCTGTCCAATGTGAAAGTCACGGCGTGTACAAACCTGTTTTTGCTGTCTTCTCCGGCGCTCTGCGTCACGTTTGATGTTGTTCAGCGCAATGTCAATTATTTCGTGGTGTCGTAGTCGACGAGATGTAGGAAAGGTTACTAATTCTTTAATTTTGTTAGGTGGTTCAACATTTTTCAGTATAACAGACGGAGATAGCATAGTAGATTCATTTGGTACGGAATTAATTACATTTTGGAATAAGAGTATGTGTGTGTCCCAATCAATATGTTTTTTATGGCAGTATATTCTACACAGTTTACCAATTTCTTTCATTAATCGTTCACAAGGGTTCGAAGAAGCATGGTACCTGGATATATAGATCGGAGAAATGTTTCTTGCTCGTAACATACGTGTCCATATAGCAGATCGAAAATGTGGTCCATTGTCGGAAATTACTTTCAACACACGCCCTACATGAAATAGAAAATGTTTTACAAATACTTTCGAAACAGTTTTAGCAGTAGCTTTGCGTAACGGAGTGAAGGTAACAAATTTTGTAGTGAGTTCAACAGCGACAAAGATGTATCAAAAACCTCTATTAGCTCTGGGAATCGGACCAAAAATGTCTACAGCGGCCATATGTCTCAATTTAACAGGTACAATGGAATGTAATGGAGGAATATGTGCAGTCGTGTCTGATTTAGCTTTCTGACAGATTTTACATGACGCTAAAACTCGTCGTATTCGTTTCTCCATGCTGGTAAAATAACAATTCTGTCTCAGTATAAGAAAACATTTTCTGGCTCCGTAATGTGCGTAACTTAAATGAGTATACCAGATTAATTTGTTAACAAGTTCGTCAGGAATGCATAATAACCAATTGTTGCTGTCAGGATGAGAGCGACGAAACAGAATGTCATTGCGTACAGTGTAATGGTTTTTAATGGCAACATTATTCCTATCTTGCCAAAGGTGTTTAATTTCTTTCCACATGTTGTCTTTACTCTGCTCTTGTGCTAAGTCTTGTAATGACGACGAAATGAAATTTTCAAATGCAACTTGCTGAATGTACATGACGCTGAAATTTGCTTTGCAGAAGTTGGTTGCGATGTCTTGCTGATTATTGTTGAGTGAACGGGATAGTGCGTCTGCTACAATATTTTGTGTGCCGGGAATGTGAATAATTGTAAAATCAAATTCCTGTAGATCAAGTTTCCATCTGCTTAATCTGTCGTGTGTAAATTGAGCCGAAAGTAAAAATTGTATCGCTCTATGATCTGTGTAAACGGTAGTGTGTCTTCCATAAAGAAAATGCCTAGATCTGGTAAAAGCCCATACAACACATAATGTTTCAGGTTCTGTAACAGATTAATTTCGTTCAGCAGGTGACAGAATGCGACTTGCAAAAGCGATGTTTTTAATTACTGTACAACCATCTTCTTCAACTTACTGAAAAATATGTACGCCCAAAGCGTTGTTAGAACTGTCGGTGGCAATGGAAAAATTTCAGGTATGATCTGGGTGCGATAAAAGTGGTGCATTCAACAAAGCATGTTTCAAATAACATTCTCGTGAACAAGATTCTGCGTGTCAAAAGTATTGCTTGCGTTACTGGAATATGCAACCTGTACTGTATTTAATCAAATTCTATCTGACGTGTTATTATTTTCAGGAGGATGCTGTGGCATTTCCACTATTTGAACTGTTCTGTTATTTCTTCCAGACGTATTACGCTCTGGATGATACCTACTGTCTGGTTCATTCATGATAATATGTTGTTGCTGATGTACTTGCTGCTGATAAGACCGACTGTTATTAAATGTATGCTGAAAATTGTGCTCATTATTTTTACGTCTGTCATGATAGTCATTTCTATACGGTGCATTGCGATAGGAATTGAAATAGTGTGTTTTCTGTATATACTGATTTCCTTGTTGCTGTGCGTTACTATTTGTTGGAGCTGAGACTATACGTGCACGCGGCGAAGCATTAAAGCTTGGTTGACCTTGTACGTTACATTGTTGGTTAGGTATGCTAACCGACTGGTTTTGTTGCTATTGCGGTGAAAAACCTCTATTGTTGCCAAAATGCGTTCGCTATTGCTGATAATTTTCCACATACTGATGATTAAAATTTAGCTATTATTAAAGTTACGGCGATAGTTGTCATTTCGGTAGTGTCTAAAAAGAACTGTCACTTTCGGTAAAATTTGTCGTATCTGGTTTTCTTTGCACATTTCTTAATCCTAGATAGAGCAATAGTAGAAGAGCTGTTCTGATAGGTATAAAGGATAGTAGAAGAGAAGGCAGCAGTGCAGAAAACTAAAGATGAAACAGCACTACTACGGCTCAGGGCCCTGTGCACGCTACGGCACATATTCATCTAAGTGTAATGAATCCCCTGAGGTCTATTACGCGCTACAAATAAATTTTAGCTTCTGTGTTACAGGCAATGCCGGTGAAAATTCTAAATCAAGTTGTTGTATCAAGTCCAAAGCTAATTTCTGCATTACACGCAATTCAAGAGCAAATTGTCGTATCCAGTTCAAAGCTAGTTTCTGCGTTACAGACCAAGCTGGTGAAAGTACAAAAATAAATCGACGTATCCAGTTCAAATTGTGTACCTGTGCTCTGTCATTTTCAAATACCTTAGATTTTTTTAGAGATAAAAATTGCTTATAATCAACGTTCTCGTCACTGAATGTGTGAACAGATTCAGAATTGTGTGAGAATCTGTTTGTCGGTGTCATTTCGGATTTTAAGTCTCGTAGCTTCTGTAAATTACTTAAGTTACACTGGCTGTGTGAGTGTGACAAATACTCCCAACGTGGCGTATGCTGTGACGTGTTAATGAGTGAAACAATTTTTATTTCTGTCACTTTAAAACATTCGTCAATTTGGCTATTCTGTTGTTCAAATTTCTTATCGACTTCCGTATCCAGAGTGTGTGAAATTTCTGGTGACTTTAAATTAAACTCGTCGCGTATCTGTGTTGCGTTTTCTGAACATTGTTCAGTGACTGCATTAATTTCATCTCTAAGTGATTCTTTTGTGCCTGCATGTCTATTACCTAATTCTTGTGCAACAGATCTAATTTCTTCACTACTGTTCCCAGTACAAGCCTCAATTTCGTCACATAGTTGTTCTTTAGTATCATGACGTTGCACGGTAACGGCTGTAATCTGTTCACTAAGTTGTTTGTTCTGTTCATCAAGTTTTTTGAGAAGGTCGTCTTGTTTTTTATTAATTCGTAGCAATACTGCCATAATTTGATCCAAGCCAATATTACCTACTCTGTTTTCTATGCTGTGTGATGGTGTATCTGCAATTGTCACGTTTTGTGTATCCATTTGGATATTCTGTGATTCTTGAAAAGGTTTGCCAATCGGATGTGCACTGTTGGACACTACACCGGAATTAAATAAATCTGTCGTACTTTGAGTACACTGTTCATTTTCATTAGAAATAATTATCTGTTCATTACGTAAATTTTGCAAACCGGGTGTGTCAAGCTGGGCAGCGTTCATTGTAACAGAACGTGCCACGTCATCCATTGTCGTTAAATTAACAGACGACACAATTGAATTTATTTGCTCATTACTAGGATCAAAATCAATATTAGTGGTCGGTACGCAGTGATTGTCTACAATTCGGGGATTAACATCATTACACTGAGTGTATCTAATACTATCGGTCAAATTATTCGAGTCGGCTATTTCACTCATTATACAGGGTGATTCAAAAAGAATACCACAACTTTAGGAATTTAAAACTCTGCAGCGACAAAAGGCAGAGCTAAGCACTATCTGTCGGCGAATTAAGGGAGCTATAAAGTTTCATTTAGTTGCACATTTGTTCGCTTGAGGCGCTGTTGACTAGGCGTCAGCGTCAGTTGATGCTAAGATGGCGACCGCTCAACAGAAAGCTTTTTGTGTTATTGAGTACAGCAGAAGTGAATCGACGACAGTTGTTCAGCGTGCATTTCGAACGAAGTATGGTGTTAAACCTCCTGATAGGTGGTGTATTATACGTTGGTATAAACAGTTTACAGAGAATGGGTGTTTGTGCAAAGGGAAAAGTTCTGGACGGCCTCCAAGAAGCCCTGATCTTACCCCCCTGCGATTTTTTCTTATGGGGGTATGTTAAGGATATGGTGTGTCGGCCACCTCTCCCAGCCACCATTGATGATTTGAAACGAGAAATAACAGCAGCTATCCAAACTGTTACGCCTGATATGCTACAGAGAGTGTGGAACGAGTTGGAGTATCGGGTTGATTTTGCTCGAGTGTCTGGAGGGGGCCATATTGAACATCTCTGAACTTGTTTTTGAGTGAAAAAAAACCTTTTTAAATACTCTTTGTAATGATGTATAACAGAAGGTTATATTATGTTTCTTTCATTAAATACACATTTTTAAAGTTGTGGTATTCTTTTTGAATCACCCTGTGCATCGCGATGTACTGCTAACAGTTTTTCGCGGCATTTTTCACTAATCAAAATTATTCACAAATGAAACAAAGACAATGCAAAATGCAACAAACACAAATACAACAAAGAGCAACAAATTGCCCATGATCTGTGAAAGAAAGACTGACAAATTAGTAAATGCGTTGCGCCAGATGCAAACTACGTTTAAGTAAATAAGAGCAAATATATGACTACTTATCACAAGATTCACAAAGAAATACGATCCTGGCCGGATGTCGCCAAGTGTAACCTCCCCACAAGAAAAATGAAAATGGACCCAAGTATAACCTCGCCACAAAAAAATATTTAAATGGAAATGGAAATGTGCCAAGCGTAGCCTCGCCACAAACAATAATAATTAAATGAATTTTTCTTAATATTGTAACCTCTGAACAAAATTGGCTCCGATTTATAGTCTGTGTGCAGAAATGCATTCACACTTAATATTCCCACAAAATTCTTTCCTCATTTAATGTCAAGTTCGAAACAGAAAAATTTCTAAACACCAAAATTAATAAAAAAAGTTTAGTAACCTGATAAATTTATAAGGACAGCAGCGCTGACCTTCGGCCCTGTGTTCTGAATAACAAAGTAAAAATTCTTACCTCAATAAAACTGCAATTATATCTGCTCTTAATTAGTCATTTTTCGACACAGCTTCGTGCAATGCTGACGTATATATATATATATATTTTTTTTTTATTCTTGGATGCAATGATAATGCATTGGAATTTGAAATGAATGCTTTTCTTTAAAAGAGTTGCTTTATATTATAAAATTATTATTGGGGCATTTTTTCTTAACAAATTAAATTGCAATTAACATACATTATTAAATATGCGCAAGGCTGCTTCTTTACCTTGTACAACAATACTCATCCTCCAGAGTCCTGACCAGAGTCGCGAGCAGAGCACACAGCCGACGCATGCCGACTCCCGCCGACTCACGCAGACTACACCAGACTAGTGACTCGCTACTACTGTCGACTCGCGCAGTCAAGCGCAGACTAGCGAAAAGCAACAACTAACGATAAAATACTCTCTGGTCAGAGATTCTGTCATGCCTCGCGCATCGCCGGCAAAGCATACGTCTTACAGAGTCTCGTACCACAAGGACGCAAGGGAGAAGATGTTGTGATCTGTGGCCAACATCCTCTTTCTACAACACAAATGTACACGTGGATTAATACGGCTCTTGATTTATATGAACTGGAAACATTTAGTTAACTTAAATATAGTCTATGTTTTGTGGTACAAGGTCATCAGTAGTAGTCGTCTTGCAGTCAATATCGGTAATCTTGTTATTACAAACTTAAGTTCTCACTGCTAGTAAAGTACAATTCTGGTTGATGTAAACTAATTCCGCTATATGACTAATCTTGTTGCTATCTACTGTCATAGCTTGTGACGAAGTAAACCCGCTCTGCAAGTAAACTGACAGACACCACACTGGATGACTGAGTGAGTGCATGAGGCTCTCCGATCAGCGGCCGTGGCCTAAATACATGCAGTCGAGACGGCGTTTGGGGTATGTTGCTTGTGAGTGTGTCTCTGGCCTGTTTCGAGATAGGCGCGCTTCATCCAGATCAAAATAATCGATCTTTGCGCTTACCCTTTGCCGACCAGTATGCTGGCGACAGCTTACGCCAGTAGGGCTCGGTGGTCTATGGGTATGATTCCTGCGTACGATGCAGGAGGTCCCGGGTTCAAATCCCGGACGAGCTCTAACGTTTCGCCGCGCGTAGCGGCCGTGCGGTTTGAGGCGCCTTGTTACGGACTGTGCGGCCACTCCCGCCGGAGGTTCGAGTCCTCCCTCGAGCATGTGTGTGTGTTGTTCGTAGCATAAGTTAGTTTAGTGGAAGTATAGGGACTGATGACCTTAGCAATTTGGTCCCTTAGGAATGCACATACATTTGAACATTTAAGCTTACTCTAGCACACTGAGGGTAGCACAATACACTTCAGAGTTGATTGTCACACTATGAAGGAGTACTTCAAATAGAATAACCCCTTCAGAGTCCCAGAAGATCGTCGTCATGAAATTACTAGCTTCGGATGCTGCTTCGAGGAGAGCTGAGGTTCCGCCACTCATGGATTGCCGTTTTATTTTCGGTTCGAAGTGACGAACCCATGTTACATCGCACGTGAGATGTTCGACAAGGAATTGTCACGATCAGCCTCGTAATACGCGAGTGATTCTGCACAGATAGACCTTCGTTGCGCACAACTTTGAGTACCCCAAATGATGGACGAGTGAATCAGCTCTACCAACAGAGACGTCCAGTTGTGCAGGGAGGCTTTTGGCTGCGATCCGCCGATCACCTCGAATGAAAGTGTCCACAGTTTCAAACATCGCAGGGGCCATAGCTGCGTGCGGCGGCACGACACGCTGTTAATCGGAAGGGTTTGCGGGACCTGGTTGCTTTGAAGGCAGACGCCTTGCCTAATGACTCACCGTGCTTTTGCTCACTGCCAGCTCTCCGCAGACACTTTGCAAGGGCCTATTTATTTATTTAATAGTATTGCTGGGGCTCCCCGTCGGGCAGACCGTTCGCCGGGTGCCGGTCTTTTAATCTGACGCCACTTCAACGACCTGCAGTCGATGAGGATGATAGGATGATGATGGGGACAGCACAACACCCAGTCCCTGGGCGGTGAAAATTCCCCGACCCAGCCGGGAATCGATCCTGGGCCCAGAGCATTGAAAGTCCGTCAGGCTGACCATTCAGCTACCGGGGGCGGACGCAACGGCCTATGAATATCAGCGATGGTCTGGTTTCCCGCCAAACGAGACTCAATCACAGGTCTCTGCTTTGGAACGCAACTCTGTTTCAGACGCCACTTTGAAAGCTACACAAAACGACGCCATCTATCGAAACATCATGAAACTATAGGGGCTGAAGCAGGAATATTCTGCGATGTCGCACAAAAAAATCCGCATTATCTCAACTGAAAATGCCGATAAAAAGATGTGCTGTGCTGCTTACTGAAGGCCCCTCGTAATTCATAACATCAAGCGCATGCGCCTGCAGTATTATGACATCACAGCCAAAAAAAAATGCTCCGTGACAAACACGCACAGACAGCTCTCTGTGTTCCTCCATGAGATCCACAGCACAGTGGACAACGGCCCTTAGGTTGATGCCGTGTTCCTTGAGTTCAGTAAGGCATTTGACACCGTCCCACGTTGCCGCTTAACGAAAAAAATACGAGCTTACGGAGTATCGCAGCAGACCTGCGATTGGATTCAAGACCTTCTTGCAGACAGAAGTCAACACGTCGCTCTTAAAGGAACTAAATCGACAGATGTAAAGGTAATATCCGAAGTACCACTGGGAAGTATGATAGGAGCGTTGCTGTTTGCAATATATATAAATGGATCTGAGCACTATGGGACTTAACTTCTAAGGCCATCAGTCCCGTAGAACTCAGAACAACTTAAACCTAACCAACCTAAGGCCATCTCACACATCCATGCACGAGCCAGGATTCAAATCTGCGACCGTAGCGGTCGCGCGGTTCCAGACTGAAGCGCCTAGAACCGCTCGGCCACTGCGGCCGGCTTTATATAAATGATATAGTAGAAACCGTCAGATGCTCTTTAAGGCTATTCGGAGATAATGAAATTGTTTCTACCAAAGTAGCAACGCCAGAAGGTAGTAAGAATTTGCAGAACGATCTGCAGAGAATTCATGAATGGTGCAGACTGTGGCAGCTGACCCTGAACGTAAATAAATGTGACATGTTGCGCATACATAGAAAAAGAAATCCACTAATGTACAGCTACACTATTGACGACAGATATCTGGAGACAGCGTCTGCCGTAAAATAGCTAGGCGTAACTATCCAGAGCGACCTTAAGTGGAGTGACCATAAAAAACAGATAGTGGAAAAAGCAGACACAAGAATCAAATTCATCGGAAGAATCTTAATGAAATGTAACTCATCCACGAAAGAAGTGGCTTATAAGGCCCTTGTTCAACCGATTGTTGAGTATTGTTCATCTATCTGGGATCCATATCAGGTAGGACTGATATAGGACATAGAGAAGATCCAACGAAGAGCGGAGCGTTTCGTCACGGGGTCGTTTAGCTGGCTACAGAGAGTTACGGAGATGCTAATCAAACTCCACTCGCAGACGTTACAAGAGAGACGTTGTGCATCACGGAGAGATTCACCATTGAAATTTCGGGACAGTACTTTTCAGGAGGAGTCAGACAACATATTACTTCCCCCCACATATGGTTCAGTTGTCTCTAAGCACTACGGGACTTAACATCTGAGGTCATCAGTCCCCTAGACTCAGAACTACTTAAATCTAACTAACCTAAGGACATCACACGCATCCATGCCCAAGGCAGGATTTGAACCTGCGGTCATAGCAGCAGCGGAGTTCCGGACTGAAGCGTCTACAACCGCTCGGCCACAACGGTCGGCTCCCCCACATGCATCTCGCGTATTGACCATGAGGAGAAAATTCGAGAAATTAGGGCCAATACAGAGGCTTACCGACAACCATTCTTCACACGCACTATTCGCGAGTGGAACAGGGTTGGAGGCATCAGATAGTGGTGCCGAAAGTACCCTCCGCCAGGCACCATCAGGTGGCTTGCTATGATGTAGATTACGATGTAGATGTAGTGGTTGTGGGCTCTACCTCTGTTTACGCATTATTGGTCTTGTACTTACTAGCGATTACAAGCTGATTTTTGTCACAGAAGAAATTACAGTCGACGAGACAGTAAATGTTTCCACGGCAGAATGAATTCATTTGTACAAGATATTCTTTTCTGAAATATAAAGAAGACGAAGAGGGACTGAAGGAAAGGAAAGAACCGTTACGCTCTTGACTCTGCAGGATACAATCCCGCGTGGAACTTGGGCGACTGTGGCAGTCTGGCAAGACGGCGGCAAGTGTCATCGTTTCCGCGTGGCAGCCGGCAAACAAGCGGCGGAGTTTGCAGAGGGCGCCCTGCAGAATTGAATTCTGCGCGGCTGCTCGGCTGTTCGGCTGCTCGGCTGTGCAGGGCGTGAGTGCACATAACGAGGCAGCCGAGTCGCGGTAATCAATTCCTCCCCGAAGCCATGGGGCCGCGGCAGCGGCCGCGGCGGTAACGAGCCGACCCACAAGTTCGCTGCTGCCGGCTCAAACGTCACCTCGCCGTCCGCCGCCACTGCCTTCACCATACGGTGGTGCTCGGATATCATCACACACAGAGTGCATGGTGTGGTGTGCGTACTGTAAGACCTTCGGCACACACACCATCAGATTATTTCACCTGTCGCTCTAACTAAGTAGTCGAGTGTCAGCAATATGTCTCGTGGTCTTACCGTGGCGTGTTTATCTTCTGCCGTTAGGTCAGACGATAGAAATGCCACTTGCACGCTTAGAGTAGCAGATTGACGGTGACCAACTTTAAACAGAACTTGATTAATTTTCGCACACATTTATTAAAATAATAAAAATCATAGACATTACGTAACTTGATTCTGGATGCTGTTTACAATTGACAATCTGAAGTTCCTTTGGTCTTGGTACGTTAATCGTATTCTCACATATCTCTGATACTTGACAAAGTGTCTATTCATTTATCTTCATGGCTATGTACAGGAATAAGGTAATCTTATTAGGCGCAGACTGAAACTTGACTATCGACTAATGCAGACTGACTAATCGGAGGTCTGTACATTCGTTATAATACCTCGAGCCTTCAGGTATCACTGCGCGAGTGTGATCCGCGAGGAGAAAACGTTCTACGTTAGCAGCAATCTCATTGGCTGCGTTACATATTAATACGCGGATCGGAGGAAGCAGAATTTGGCCCGTCTCTGAGACAGCGCCATCTCGTAGTGCGGAGACAGACGAGCGCTGCGCCTGCGTTGTTGTGATTAGCGGGGCGCGGTCTAGTGGGAAAGTTGTGTACGCGCTGACTACACGGAAATATGTACACAACACATGGTAAAAACTCACAACTCTGAGGACTTTCTCCAAGTAATACGATTTTCGTTGTTGACACTGTTCCTATATTACCCCCTCTCGGGCGATTTCTGTGGGCTTACTTGGTCATTATCACTGAGAGCGAAGTTTTCTGGGTGATTAGACCATCTAAATTTCCTCTTCTGCGGGTTACTGGGGGAAAGAAAGGGAGCTGATACTGCGTAATCAACCACAATATTTTACGTTCAGTATTTATATGGCAGCAAACATGCACGGGAGAGTTCTGTTCGTTCACTGTTCTATCAGATGTAAGGGATCTAGATAGTAACTGGGACCAGTCCATAGCTTCATCAGTGTGGGAGACATGGACATACTAACCTCGTTAGTGAGGGTCGATGTCCACGCCCGCCAGGCCTTGGTGGCCGAGCGGCTCTAGGCACTTCAGTCTGGAACCGCGTGACTGCTCCGATCGCAGGTTCGAATCCTGCCTCGGGCATGGATCTATGTGATGTCCTTAGGTTAGTTAGGTTTAAGTTGTTCTAAGTTCTAGGGGACTGAAGACCTCAGATGTTAAGTCCCATAGTGCTCAGAGCCATTTGAACCATTTGTCCACCGCCGCGACAGGTGGGGTCTACTTAAGATGGTAAACAGGAAACAAAAGAGTCTCTGAAACAAAATGCGGAACGATGTAAGACGGAAGTTTACTATTCTTGGCTCAGTCTGTCAGCTCTCGAAACGACACTCAAATGGAGCTTTACCATACGCTGGGTGCTGATGTAAAGTGTATTTCCGCGGTGTTCTTCGTATATCACTGCTCCATAACCTCTTCACTCCTAAGGAAAAAAAGAAAAGAAAAGGTAAACATCGAATTTCTTTTCATATTTACAGTAAACTTTGATTTGTAGTTACTTTCCCTTTCTTCATTAAACACATTTTATTCGGCAGTACATGTACTTCATTCGAAACAGTAAACTGTATATTTTAATGCACGCAGAAAATGTGTTTCTCCTCTCTCATTCCTAGTGCGAAGCGCATATTCTCACGTAACCCTTTCTTCTACTCCTTCCTTTACAACTGCACTCCATTCCCCCATGACTAGTAGATTTTCAGTTAATGTATTGATGCAGTTTCTCTATCTTTTCTCTTCTGCTTGCGACGTCGACTTTTATACCAGAGCTGTTATTGTCGATTTGGTTCGCAGTCTATTATGATTAGAATAACCCTATCACTGATCTGATCACAGTAACTCACTCTCTGCTCTACCTTCTTATTCACAACGAATTCTACTCCCGCTATACCATTTTCTGCTACTGTTGGTATTACACTAAACTCATCTAACCATAAATCCTAGTCTTCTTTCTGTTTCACTTCACTGACCCTCACTATATCTAGACTGAACCTCTCCCCTTCCCTTTCCCGATTTTATAGCTTCCCTGCAGCGTTTAAGCTTCTGGAATTCCACGCCCCTACCCATAGAACGCTATCTTATCGTTAGTTATTCAGTCTTTTTCTCATGGTCACCTCCCCCTTTGCAGTCTCCTGCTGCAGATCCGAATGGGGGACTATTCCGGAATCTTTTGCCAATGGAGAGATCATCACGAAACTTTTTCAGTTACAGACCACGTATCCTGTGGATACATATTATGTGTCTTCAGTGCAGTGGTTTCCTTTGCCTTCTACATCCTCATTCCGTTGATCATTGCTGATTCTTCCGCCATTTAGGGGCAGATCCCCAACCCGAGGGCAAGAATGTGATTTGAATCTCTGTCGGCTCCTCCGGTCTCTTTGAGAAGGCTGTTAATAGAATGCGGCTCACTTCTTCCGTAACAAATTTAAGCGGTGCAGGGCTCGAGCGCGGGACTGAGGACGTTTTGAATAGTAATCAAAGACGCCTGCCCTTGACCACGGATGCATAGTAATACAGGGTGATTCAAAAAGAATACCACAACTTTAAAAATGTGTATTTAATGAAAGAAACATAATATAACCTTCTGTTATACATCATTACAAAGAGTATTTAAAAAGGTTTTTTTTCACTCAAAAACAAGTTCAGAGATGTTCAATATGGCTCCCTCCAGACACTCGAGCAATATCAACCCGATACTCCAACTCGTTCCACACTCTCTGTAGCATATCAGGCGTAACAGTTTGGATAGCTGCTGTTATTTCTCGTTTCAAATCATCAATGGTGGCTGGGAGAGGTGGCCGAAACACTATATCCTTAACATACCCCCATAAGAAAAAATCGCAGGGGGTAAGATCAGGGCTTCTTGGAGGCCAGTGATGAAGTGCTCTGTCACGGGCTGCCTGGCGGCCGATCCATCGCCTCGGGTAGTTGACGTTCAGGTATTTACGGACAGATAAGTGCCAATGTGGTGGCGCTCCATCCTGCTGAAATATGAATTGTTGTGCTTCTTGTTCGGGCTGAGGGAACAGCCAATTCTCTAACATCTCCAGATACTGTAGTCCAGTTACAGTAGCACCTTCGAAGAAAAAGGGACCAAAAACTTTATTGGCTGAAATGGCACAGAAAACGTTCACCTTAGGCGAGTCACGTTCATACTGAGTTGTTTCCCGCGGATTCTCAGTGCCCCATATACAGACATTGTGACGGTTGACTTTCCCGTTAGTGTGGAAAGTTGCTTCATCACTAAACACAATCTTTGAAACGAAAGATTCATCTGTTTCCATTTGAGCAAGGATAAAGTCACAGAAATCGATTCTTTTAATCTTATCAGCTGCAGACAGTGCTTGAATCAATTTCATACGATAAGGTTTCATAACTAACCTTTTTCGTAGGACTCTCCATACAGTTGATTGTGGAATTCTGTTGAGCGGTCGCCATCGTAGCATCAACTGACGCTGACGCCTAGTCAACAGCGCCTCAAGCGAACAAATGTACAACTAAATGAAACTTTATAGCTCCCTTAATTCGCCGACAGATAGTGCTTAGCTCTGCCTTTTGTCGTTGCAGAGTTTTAAATTCCTAAAGTTGTGGTATTCTTTTTGAATCACCCTGTATTTAGAAAATATGATTTGTTCCTTGAAAGATTCTGTGCTCTGGTAAAAAACTAAGAACAATATGGCCCATAGTCACGGATCGTAGGTCTATAAGCTGAAGAACACTCCTATTTACGGAGAAAAAAGATTGCGAACGAAGGTCCACGTGAATGGACAAGGGAAGGAAAAGGATAAGAATCTAAGAATCGCGTCCGCTAGTAAAGGAATTTGGTGTCTGCATGTTTTTAATTTCGTGGTGAAACGTTACCTGACTTAAGTAGTTTGCAGAAACGCACCCACTTAGTGTGTTCATGTTGTGGCACCAGCGTTGCCTGTAGGTTCTTGTAAGTGCACTTAAACTGAACTGATTTCACAGTGCAAACGTGAAACTTAGCTAGAATATCAGCCGAAAATATACTGACAGTCAATCCACAGATAATTTTGCAAAACTTTGCCCTTCATGAATGAAGTGTGTTTATTCAAAGATCTGTTTATTGGGGTGTGCGAGCAGGTAGTCCAACGCACAGCAGTATATTCTAAGACGATACATTGTCAGACAGAAAGTATAAATGCACAACGGAAGATTAATTAATAGCCTCTTTATAAACTTAGGTAATCCCTAACTCTTCATATCACCAAAAGTGTGAAACATGACCCAGTAAAGGAAAAGAGTTAAGAAATAATCGCTGACAGTATGTCCAAGTGGTCGACTACAACCAGTCTGGGTTCCCGCCACAGAGTACCCCAGCTACAAGGATTCTTTTATTTCATTGTCTCATTACCCAAAGTGCTTCCACACTTCCTTGGAAAGATACGTGCGTGAATCTTTGGAGCCAGTATTTATATCGAAAACTCCCCATCATTCTACTTGCTTTAATGATTCTGTAACCAGGCTATGTGAGATGACACCATCACTGTAAACAGTTACAGCACCTCGCACGCCACCGTGAACGCTTCTCACGTTGGCCTGTAAAAGCCTGAAGAATTTGGCGAGATGTGTGGTTCTAATCCTCGCCATCACAGACCAAAATATTACTGTTTCTCAGCGCTCGAAAAAATCATTACAAGCTCCCACACTGATCTGGCGGCAGAAGATTCATCAAGTCTACAACCAACGTCACCCGTCATTTAAGTCAACCTTTGTGACGTCCGGAATCTGTATGGTCGAGAGCAGGTTCACCACGCTGCATGTAGTGCAGTTTGCTGGACAGCCTTCCAACATTTATTCATCATAGTGGCGTCGACAATGTTAGCTATATTACCACTTCCAACATGGAGTAAACGTCTACATTGGCGATAGTGGTTTGTCATAGAACTCCCGCCAGTTCATTGTAGAGTCACCTCGTTCACCTCCCGTTATACACTGAAGAGTTAAAGAAACAGGTACACCTGCCTAATTCCGAGTAGCGCCCCCGCGAGCACGCAGAACTGCAGTGACATGGACTCGACTAATGTCTGAAGTAGTGTTGGAGGAAATTGGCACCATGAATCCTGCAGGGCATCCATAAATCCCTGAGAGTACGAGGGGGTGGAGATCTCTTCTGAATAGCGCGTTGCAAGGCATCTCAGATAATGTACATGTCTTGGGAGTTTTGTGGCCAGCGGAAGTATTTAAACTCTGAAGAGCGTTCCTGGAGCCACTCTGTAGCAATTCTGGACGTTTGGTGTGTCGCGCTGTCCTGCTGGAATTTCCCAAGGCCGTTGGAATGCACAATACACATGGATGGATGCAGGTGATCAGACAGGATGCTTACATACGTTTCACCTGTCAGTTGTATCTAGTCGTATCAGGGGTCCCGTATCACTACAACAGCACACGCCCCACACCATTACAGAGCCTTCGTCAGCTTCAACAATCCTCTGCTGATATGCAGCGTCCATGGATTCTTGAGCTTGTCTCCATACCCGTACACTTCCATCTGTCCGATACAATTTGAAACGAGACTCGTGCGGCCAAATTGGTTCAAATGGCTCTGAGCACTGTGGGACTTAACTGCTGAGGCCATCAGCCCCTAGAACTTAGAACTACTTAAACCTAACTAACCTAAGGACAACACACACATCCATGCCCGAGGCAGGATTCGAACCTGCGACCGTAGCGGTCGCGCGGCTCCAGACTGTAGCGCCTAGAACCGCTTGGCCACTTCGGCCGGCTTCGTGCGGCCAAGCAACATGTTTCCAGTCATCAACAGTCCAATGTCGTTGTTGACGGACGCAGGCGAGGAATAGAGCTTTGTGTCGTGCAGTCGTCAAGGGTACATGAGCAGACCTTCGGCTCCAAAAGCCCGTATCAATGATGTTTCATTGAGTGGTTCTCACGCCGACACTTGTTGATGGCCCAGCATTGAAATCTGCAGTAATTTCCGAAACGGTAGTGCTTTTGTCACGTTGAATGATTCTCTTCAGTCGTCGTTGGTTAGTTTCTTGTAGAATATTTCTCCGACCGCAGCGATGTCGTAGATTTGATGTTTTACCGGATTTTGATACTCGCGGTACACTCGTGAAATGGTGATAGTGGAAAATTCCCACGTCATCCACAAGGTCGGAGATGCTCGTGCGCCGGCTATAACACCACGTTTAAACTCACGTAAATCTTGATTACCTGCCACTGTAACAGCAGTAACCGATCTAACAACTGCGACAGACTCTTGTTGTCTTATATAGGCGTCTCCGACGACAGCGCCGTATTCTGCCTGTTTATGTACACTATGTGATCAAAAGTATCCGGACACCTGGCTGAAAATGACTTAAAACTTCGTGGCGCCCTCCATCTGTGATACTGGAATTAAATACGGTTGTGGCCCACCCTCACCCTTGATGACAGCTTCATTTTTCGCAGGCATACGTTCAATCAGGTACTGGAAGGTTTCTTGGGGAATGGAATCCCATTCTTCACGCTGCTGCAGTGAGGAGAGGTATCGATTTTCGTCGGTGAGGCCTGGTACGTAGTCGACGTTCCAAAATATCGTAAAAGTGTTCTATAGGATCAGGTCAGGACGCTGTGCAGGCCAGTCCATTAGAGGGATTTTATTGTTGTGTAACCACTCCACCACAGGGCGTGCATTATGAACACGTGCTCGATCGTGCTGAAAAATGCAATCGATATCTCCGAATTGCTCTTCAACAGCGGGAAGCAAGTAGGTGCTTAAAACATCAATGTAGTCGTGTGCTGTTATAATGCCACGCAAAACAACAAAGGATGCAAGCTCCCTCCATGAAAAACACAGCCATACAGTAACACCACCGCCTCCGAATTTTACTGTTGGCACTACACACGCTGGCAGATGACTTTCGCCGGCCATTCTCCAAACCATACCCTGCCAGCAGATCGCCACATTGTGTACCGTGATTCGTTACTCCACACACCGTTTTTACACTGTTCATACGCTCCTTACACCAAGTGAGGCGTCGTTTGGCATTTACCTGCTTCATGTATGGCTTATGAGCAGTCACTGGATCATGAAATCCAAGTTTTCTCACCTGCCACCTAAATGTCATAGTACTTGCAGTGGATCCTGATGCTGTTTGGAATACCTGTGTGATTACGACCAACTTCAACTGTCGGCGGTCTCTGTCAGTCAACAGACGACGTCGGCCTGTACGCTTTTGTGCTGTACGTGTCCCTTCACGTTTCCACTTCACTTGTACCTCGGAACGGTGCACCTGGGGATGTTTAGGAATGTGTATAATCTCCGTGAGTTCTCCGGAGCGCCCCATGCTGCTCTCTCACGATATGTAATGACCACTGAGGTCGCTGATATGAAGTACCTGGCAATGGGTGTCAGCGCAGTGCACCTAATACGAAAAACGTATGTTTTTGGTGGTGTCCGGATACTTTAGATGACATAGTGTATCTCTGTATTTGAATACGCACGCCTATGCTAGCTTCTTTGGCGTTTCAGTGTATTTTCTCAGTGGATCAGATCAGTTCATCAATATATACATCGAGGTAGAAATTCATTCCTGAAGTTGTTGTTGTGGTCTTCAGTCCTGAGACTGGTTTGATGCAGCTCTCCATGCTACTCTATCCTGTGCAAGCTTTTTCATCTCCCAGTACCTACTGCAACCTACATCCTTCTGAATCTGCTTAGTGTATTCGTCTCTTGGTCTCCCTCTACGATTTTTACCCTCCACGCTGCCCTCCAATACTAAATTGGTGATCCCTCGATGCCTCAGAACATGTCCTACCAACCGATCCCTTCTTCTGGTCAAGTTGTGCCACAAACTTCTCTTCTCCCCAATCCTATTCAATACTTCCTCATTAGTTATGTGATCTACCCATCTAATCTTCAGCATTCTTCTGTAGCACCACATTTCGAAAGCTTCTATTCTCTTCTTGTCCAAACTATTTATCGTCCATGTTTCACTTCCATACATGGCTACACTCCATACGAATACTTTCAGAAATGACTTCCTGACACTTAAATCAATACTGGATGTTAAGAAATTTCTCTTCTTCAGAAACGCTTTTCTCCCCATTGCCAGTCTACATTTTATATCCTCTCAACTTCGACCATCATCAGTTATTTTGCTCCCCAATAGCAAAACTCCTTTACTACTTTAAGTGCCTCATTTCCTAATCTAATTCCCTCAGCATCACCCGACTTAATTAGACTACATTCCATTATCCTTATTTTGCTTTTGTTGATGTTCATCTTATATCCTCCTTTCAAGACACTGTTCATTCCAGTCAACTGCTCTTCCAAGTCCTTTGCTGTCTCTGACAGAATTACAATGTCATTGGCGAACCTCAAAGTTTTTATTTCTTCTCCATGAATTGTAATACAGACTCCGAATTTTTCTTTTGTTTCCTTTACTGCTTGCTCAATATACGGATTGAAAAACATCGGGGAGAGGCTACAACCCTGTCTTACTCCCTTCCCAACCACTGCTTCCCTTTCATGTCCCTCGACTCTTATAACTGCCATCTGGTTTCTGTACAAATTGTAAATAGCCTTTCTCTCCCTGTATTTTACCCCTGCCACCTTTAGAATTTGAAAGAGAGTACTCCAGTCAACATTGTCAAAAGCTTTCTCTAAGTCTACAAATGCTAGAAACGTAGGTTTGCCTTTCCTTAATCTTTCTTCTAAGATAAGTCGTAAGGTCAGTATTGCCTCACGTGTTCCATTGTTTCTACGGAATCCAAACTGATCTTCCCCGAGGTTGGCTTCTACTAGTTTTTCCATTCGTCTGTAAAGAATTCGTGTTAGTATTTTGCAGCTGTGACTTATTAAACTGATAGTTCGGTAATTTTCACATCTGTCAAGACCTGCTTTCTTTTGGATTGGAACTATTATATTCTTGTTGAAGTCTGAGGGTATTTCGCCTGTCTTATACATCTTGCTCACCAGATGGTAGAGTTTTGTCAGGACTGGCTCTCCCAAGGCCGTCAGTAGTTCTAATGGAATGTTGTCTACTCCGGGGGCCTTGTTTCGACTAAGGTCTTTCAGTGCTCTGTCAAACTCTTCACGCAGTATCATATCTCCCATTTCATCTTCATCTACATCCTCTTTCATTTCCATAATATTGTCCTCAAGTACATCGCCCTTGTATAGACCCTCTATATACTCCTTCCACCTTTCTGCTTTCCCTTCTTTGCTTAGAACTGGGTTTCCATCTGAGCTCTTGATATTCATACAAGTCGTTCTCTTTTCTCCAAAGGTCTCTTTAATTTTCCTGTAGGCAGTATCTATCTTACCCCTAGTGAGATAGGCCTCTACATCCTTACATTTGTCCTCTAGCCATCCCCGCTTAGCCATTTTGCACTTCCTGTCGATCTCATTTTTTAGACGTTTGTATTCCATTTTGCCTGCTTCATTTACTGCATATTTATATTTTCTTATTTCATCAATTAAATTCAATATTTCTTCTGTTACCCAAGGATTTCTACTAGCCCTTGTCTTTTTACTTACTTGATCCTCTGCTGCCTTCGCCACTTCATCCCTCAGAGCTACCCATTCTTCTTCTACTGTATTTCTTTCCCCCATTCCTGTCAATTGTTCCCTTATGCTCTCCCTGAAACTCTGTACAACCTCTGGTTCTTTCAGTTTATCCAAGTCCCATCTCCTTAAATTCCCACCTTTTTGCAGTTTCTTCAGTTTTAATCTACAGGTCATAACCAATAGATTGTGGTCAGAGTCCACATCTGCCCCTGGCAATGTCTTACAATTTAAAACCTGGTTCCTAAATCTCTGTCTTACCATTATGTAATCTATCTGATACCGTTTAGTATCTCCACGGTTCTTCCATGTATACAACCTTCTTTCATGATTCTTAAACCAAGTGTTAGTTATGATTATGTTGTGCTCTGTGCAAAATTCTACCAGGCGGCTTCCTCTTTCATTTCTTAGCCCCAGTCCATATTCACCTACTATGTTTCCTTCTCTCCCTTTTCCTACACTCGAACTCCAGTCACCCATGACTATTAAATTTTCGTCTCCCTTCACAATCTGAATAATTTCTTTTATTTCATCATACATTTCTTCAATTTCTTCGTCATTTGCAGAGCTAGTTGGCATATAAACTTGTACTACTGTAGTAGGTGTGGGCTTCGTATCTACCTTGGCCACAATAATGCGTTCACTATGCTGTTTGTAGTAGCTTACCCGCATTCCTATTTTCCTATTTATTATTAAACCTACTCCTGCATTACCCCTATTTGATTTTGTGTTTATAACCCTGTAGTCACCTGACCAGAAGTCTTGTTCCTCCTGCCACCGAACTTCACTAATTCCCACTATATCTAACTTCAACCATCCATTTCCCTTTTTAAATTTTCTAACCTACCTGCCCGATTAAGGGGTCTGACATTCCACGCTCCGATCCGTAGAACGCCAGTTTTCTTTCTCCTGATAACGACATCCTCTTGAGTAGTCCCTGCCGGGACATCCGAATGGGGGACTATTTTACCACCGGCATATTTTACCCAAGAGGACGCCATCATCATTTAATCATACAGTAAAGCTGCATGCCCTCCGGAAAAATTACGGCTGTAGTTTCCCCTTGCTTTCAGCCATTCGCAGTACCAGCACAGCAAGGCCATTTCGGTTATTGTTACAAGGCCAGATCAGTCAATCATCCAGACTGTTTCCCTTGCAACTACTGAAAAGGCTGCTGCCCCTCTTCAGGAACCACACGTTTGTCTGGCCTCTCAACAGATACCCCTCCGTTGTGGCTGCACCTACGGTACGGCTATCTGTATCGCTGAGGCACGCATGCCTCCCCACCAACGGCAAGGTCCATAGATCATGGGGGGGTACCCCGTCAAAATCGTACGTTTGAACGAACCTAATGTGTCTCCGGAAGAGATGTGACGTCCCTTCGTGGAACATTGGTTGTCCTGCACTGCAGTTTACGATGAATGGCTGGATTCAATGTTGTTGGGCGGTAAACAGCTTTGTCACCAGCAGCTTTCCACAAGATCGTGGTACAGGTGAATAAGAAGTACTCCTGTCAAAATGGAAGGTAAAGGCCACGGAAATGTAAAATATCACATACGAGTTTCAGCAGATTTACCCATACCGTTTTCAATTATAAACAAAAGTAATAAAACTGTGGAACCCAGTAATATGGCTGGTTTATCGCGAATCAAAGCACATGAGTCACTATCAAGACACTAAAACTACATCCAGTTAAACAAGACAAGAGTCCTGACAACCCACAAATTTTCAACAAATGTCTTGCTGTGGTTTCGTCGTCCCCTGATATGAATAGTGAAACACTCAGTAGACCAAAGGGTTTATTCCTGTCACCACACAACAGAAAGGGCTTTAAAACACGGTGCACCGGGTGTGTGACGCTGGGTCTCCTTGCCGCAAGAGATATGTATACGTCACTAGGCAGTCGCCGATATGAAGGCAAGCGAGGACCATCCCGTGGTCGAGTTCGAAGGGATGAGCGCCCTGGACGAATAGTTGGTTTGAACGACTGCAGGTTGTTGTTATCTATTGCTCCCTCTTAACTACTCATACCAGGTCTTGAACAGGGATAGAGCAGATCTCTTCCTTGAACGACTGACTGGCCCATTCTTAACCTGGACATGATGGAGCACAACAAGCTCCCTCTTAATACCTACTGCTGCTCCCTCTTAACGCCCACGCTCTTTGTCACCCATCATAGACCAACCCGGAGAGGGACGCGAACTTGAAGTGTGGTATATCCCTGGCAGGTTGCTTCCACAACTCTGTCAGCTGCCTCATTCCCCACATTCCCACGTGTCAGAGTCCGCTGTAGAAGTCCATCTATTACTTCTACCAGTGCAGGAAATGAATAGTGTCCTGAGCCGCCTAATCTATCCTATTAGCTGAGAAAAGTTGCCGAATAGCCAGCAGGTCACGAAGAGAGTGAGTGCAGACAAGAGATGCCTCTCCACTAAGAAGTGTCCACCGACGCCTTCTTAACCGCCCACAGCTCTGCTTAGTTCATTGGAATGAGGCATAGTTGAGTTTAACGACAAAATTTGGAAGATAATACAATACCTCACACTGTTCCCTTGCTTCGATCCATCGCTACCAAACAGCATGAGCTTTGGATACTCCAATAAAATGCCGTTGAAAGCCAGTTTTAAACTAAAGGCGTAGGGGTGAACTCGTTGTGCTCCATCACGCCCAGGTTAAAAATGGGCCAGTAATTTATTCAAGGAGGAGATTTGCCCCATACCTGTCCAAGAACTGGTATGTCTGCTACCCCAAGTTGCTCAAAATATTCCTTGACACAGACAGAACAGGGCTCGGTAGTGCGTTGTATGTGTCGTGCAGTTCCATCATCCACAACAGGAAGATCAGAGATGGCTTTCGCTTTGTATACATGTTACACCTTGAGGACGTCTCGCCAGAAGATAAGATTCAGATCACCAGCATCTGCACAGCCAAGTGCCTTCATGGTAGACAGTGTCCAAGATCTTTAAGTAAGAGAGCTTAGCTGATCCATACTCTATGCTGCCACAGTCAATCCGTGCGTAGTTGAATCCATTGGATGTGTGCAAGCTGGAATGATCCGCTCCCCAGATCTAAGCATTAAGTCACTTTCAAATGTTTTTCAAACATCTGTATTTCAGTTCCATTATGCTTCGGGTGTGCAGCCGCAAAAATTCTCGTTCTTCTTCTAATATTTCGGCCGTATAACGTCCAGCCATCTTCAGAGTGAGCGGCAAGACTGCCACTCCAGTGCTTGCTTCGTCTCTTTATACTCGTGTACCGCGCAACTGCGCACGCGGCCACAGATGCAGATACGCCAGAGACGTTGGTCGGTGGCAGTGGCGTGCACAATGCGCGAGTTACATCTATGACTCAGTCGGTCTGTGTTGGCATTTGTCGATATATCATTGTGAGCTGCACTGTGACGACGTCTTTGTGAGTTTAATACAGCAAGTGCCGGATTCCATGATTTATCAAGGTTGAAACCACTATCTCTATTAATTAAATTCGTCGTCAAGCGAATTTCAATTGCCTCCTTCACTATCGAGTCCCAAAAGGATGATGTAGTTTCCAAAATATCGACGTTGTCATACAACATACTGTGACCAGTGTCAATACAGTGCTCTGCCACTGCCGACTCTGTTAGGTTGTAAGAATCGTGTGTACCTCCGGTCTTCTGTACATTTTTCTTGGGCAGTACGAGTTGTTTGTCCAATGTAAGAAAGGCCACATCCACATGGAATTTTGTATACTCCAGATTTTCGGAACAGCAAATCATCTTTGACAGATCCCACGAGGGCAGCTGTCTTGGGTGGAGGACGAAAAATCACTTTTACTTTGTGTCTGCTGAGAATCCATCCTATTTTTGATGAGAGGCTACCCACATATGGCAGGAAGGCCATCGATTTAAAGGTTTCATCGTCCTCTTCTGCTTTCTTTGTGGCCTCTTTCGGTTTCATTTTCAGTGCCTTCTGTATTTGCTGTGGGGAGTACTCATTGTCTTCAAACACTCTTTGTAAATGGGAAAGTTCCAGGAAACTCAGCAATACAGAAACACAAGTCGCTGAGGAATGAAATAAACAGGAAGTGCAGGAAAGCTAAGACGAAATGGCTGCAGGAAAAATGTGAAGACATCGAAAAAGGAGTGATTGTGGGAAGGCCAAACTCAGCATACAGGAAAGTCAAAACAACCTGTAACACCATTATCGATTGTGAGTAATTGCTACAGTGTATGTAATTATGGATTATTTATTCTTTACGAGTTAAGTTCTTTGAATTGCTGTAAGGAAATGGAAATGTGAGATGTATAGTTTTGTTCGACTTAACAGTGTGCTTAAATAAGGAAACTTTATTTAATACGTCTGTTTGTTAAAACAAAATTTTGTAAATAACTGGTTCATACTTAGGGAGTTGTTTTGTGAGGAAAGAAAAGGTGTAGGGAAGTCCCTCCACTACTGATGGAATTTGGCGGGCAAGAAAAGGTAGAAGTGGCGGTCAATCTGGGCGGCAAGCGAGAGAGCACGGCAGTCAGTCAACGGCATAACTAACACCGCAGGTGCCAAGCGAGGCGTTCTGAAACCAAATCTATGATTGAATAGCCTCGGATATGGTTCCGGCTGTAAAATGGAGCTCTCGCATTTGAAATTGCTCTAACAATGATTAACTCGTCGCCAAGATGAAATGAAATCGAGTATTAAACCGCTTGAGGAGACCAGATAGCCGCCAGGTGATTGCCACCACTATTGCGCAAAGTGTTTCAACAACTATGGAGAACAGATATGTATACCAGTATGAACCAGTGTGCTTGTGTGTGTTTTTGCTATAATAATTCAAGTGTTGCAAAATTTTTGTTTGACCATTGAAATTGCCCTCTTCATCGTACCAAGCAGGGTTCTATCCTAAAAGTGCTGAAGACCGAATATCCTTTTTATGAAGAAATGCTAATTTGTTTCTATTTCAAGGTGCCTAAGTTTCAGTGTTAAAGAATATATAAGTTGCTAGTTAAATCATTGTTTTCACAGATAAAGAGAGGCACATAATATTAAACTTATGAAAAGCTTTAATTTGCTATGAAATGCTTTTACTTTGAAAGTGCCGAATTTTTGGTACTGACGGACATAAATGTGGTTAATTAAAATCACTTGCTTCGCAAGTGGTGTTATAAGGCACTTAATTTTGATTCTATTTGTAATCTAACTCTGACTTGAAATCATTTTGAAGTTAATTAATCATAATGTCAAGGCATATGTTATTAAGCATTGCAAGATAATTAATAGCAAGTGGGATTGGAAATCAGTATTATCGTCATGAAAACTGTTTCTGGAAGGTGTGCATAGTTGACGATAAACGAAGCAACAGTTTGTGGGCCCCCCTCCTTAATCTTCAATAGTAGAAGAAAGTTAATTTGAATATGGGTTTTGGATCATGAATCTGAAACATTACCATCGTGAAATGAAAATGGAATGTGTTATTTCAGTATCATATTATTACATTTGTGAGGTGTATATGTGTGTTAGTCGAACTTGAAATCTTGTCAGGTGCCACTTACTCTAGCGTTGTCTTTGGGAGTATTTTTGTGCTGAATTAGTTAACGGTTGAGGAGATGATTGTAGTTAACACGGGTAAAGTCTCTTTACATTTCTGTAATTGCTAACCTGTGCGACTGATAACTATTGTTACCCATTGTGTTGTTCGTCTCGTGGTTGTACGTGTTCATTGCACTTTTACTAAGGTAGAATTTATGAATGTTACTTTTGCTATAGTATACAGGGTGTTACAAAAAGATGCGGCCAAACTTTCAGGAAACATTCCTCACACACAAAGAAAGAAAATATGTTATGTGGACATTTGTCCGGAAACGCTTACTTTCCATGTAAGAGCTCAGTTTATTACTTCTCTTCAAATCACATTAATCATGGAATGGAAACACACAGCAACAGAACGTACCAGCGTGACTTCAAACACTTTGTTACGGGAAATGTTCAAAATGGCCTCCGTTAGCGAGGATACCTGCATCCACCCTCCGTCGCATGGAATCCCTGATGCGCTGATGCAGCCCTGGAGAATGGCGTACTGTATCACAGACGTCCACAATATGAGCACGAAGAGTCCCTGGAGAATGGCGTATTGTGTCACAGCCGTCCACAATACGAGCACGAAGAGTCTCTACATTTGGTACCGGGGTTGCGTAGACAAGAGCTTTCAAATGCCCCCATAAATGAAATTCAAGAGGGTTGAGGTCAGGAGAGTATGGAGGTCATGGAATTTGTCCGCCTCTACCAATCCATCGGTCACCGAATCTGTTGTTGTGAAGCGTACGAACACTTCGACTGAAACGTGCAGGAGCTCCATCGTGCATAAACCACATGCTGTGTCGTACTTTTGAAGGCACATGTTCTAGCAGCACAGGTAGAGTATCCCGTATGAAATCATGGTGGTGAATCGAGGAAGTACAGTACATACTGACGAAACTAAAATGAGCTCTAACATGGAAATTAAGCGTTTCCGGACACATGTCCACATAACATCTTTTCTTCATTTGTGTGTGAGGAATGTTTTCTGAAAGTTTGACCGTACCTTTCTGTAACACCCTGTATACAGATCTATCTAGAATACCGTTTGCACATTATTATGCCTAACTAGGCTAGCGACCTTTTGTTTCATTTACGTAAACTTTCACTACATTCATTATTTTCTAAATTATAGTCTTTCTGCTTTCTACTAATCACCACAATACGAAGTTCATGTTCGATACCCTCTATCCTTTAGTTTAATGTACGGTCAAACTTTTCAAATTTCCTCCCAGAGGGTAACGCTTTCTGCATGTTAAGGTCATACTTGGCGGTAGTGTTGTACTTGGCTTTCCTGTGACAGAACTAGAAGTTTGGTTATTAGCAAACAGCTAGCGCGCTGCGCCAGTAGTGTTGTAAACCTTCGGTAACATTAAAATCAAGGGTGTAACGTTAAGAGTGCAACAGGAATTCCACTGTTAAATGCAGAGGAGAGAGCGGATAGGTGGAAAGAATACATCGAAAGCCTCTATGAGGGGTAAGATTTACATGGTGTGATAGAAGAAGAAACAGAAGTCGATTTACAAGAGATAGGGGATCCAGTATTAGAATCAGAATTTAAAATACCTTTGGAGGACTTACGGTCAAATAAGGCAGAAAGGATAGATAACATTCCATTAGATTTTTGAAAATCATTGGGGGAAGTGGCAACAACCGGCTATTCACGTTGGTGTGTAGAATGTATGGGTCTGGTGACATACCATCTGTCTTTCGGAAAAGCATCATCCACACAATTCCGAAGACGGCAAGAGCTGACAAGTGCGAGAATTATCGCACAATCTGCTCAACATCTCATTCATACAAACTGCCTACAAGAATAATATACAGAAGAATGGAAAAGAAAATAGAAGAAGCGCTAGATGACGGTCAGTTTGGCTTTAGAAAAGATAAAGGAACGAGAGAGACAATTCTGACGTTGCGATTAATAATGGAAGCAAGACTAAAGAAAAATCAAGACACGTTCATAAGATTTGTAGAAGCGGAAAAAGAGTTCCATGATGTAAAATGGTGTAAGATGTTCGAAATTCTGAAAGAAGTAGGGGTAAGCTATAGGGAGAGACGGGTCATATACAATACGTACAACAGCCAAGAGGGAATAATAACAGTGGACGACCAAGAACGAAGTGCTCATATTAAAAAGGGTGTAACACTATTTAGCCTTTCGCCCTGCTATTCAATCTGTACAACGAGAAACCCATGATGGAAATAAAAGAAAGTTTCAGGAGTGGAATTAAAATTCGGTTTGAGAGGATATCAGTGATACGATTCGCTGATGACATTGCTATCCTGACTGAAAGTGAAGAAAAATTACATGATCTGCTGAACGGAATGAACAGTCTAATGAGCACAGAGTATGGATGAGTAAATCGAAGAAAGACGAAGGTAATGCGAAGTAGTATAAATGAGAACAGCGAGAAACTTAACATCAGGATTGATGATCACGAAGTAGATTAAGTTAAGGAATTCTGTTACCTAGGCGGTAAAGGAACCAATGACGGACGGAGCAAGGACATGAAAAGCAGACTAGTTATGGCAAAAATGGTGTTCCTGGTCAAGGGAAGTCTACTAATATCAAGTATCGGCCTTAGTTTGAGGAAGAAATTTCTGAGAATGTACGTCTGGGGCACATCATAGTATGGTAGTGAAACATAGACTGTGGGAAAACCGGAATAGAAGAGAATCGAAGTATTTGAGATGTGGTACTGCAGACGAATGTTGAAAATTAGTTGGACTGATAAGGTAAGGAATGAGGAGGTTCTACGCAGAATCGGAGAGGAAATGAATATGTGGAAAACACTGATAAGGAGAAGGGACAAGATGATAGGACATCTGTTAAAACATGATGGAATGACTCTATGGCACTAGAGGGAACTATAGAGGGCAAATATTGTTGAGGATGACAGAGATTGGAATACATCCAATAAATAATTGAGGACGTATGTTGCAAGTACTACTCTGAGATGGAGAGGTTAGCACAGGAGAGGAATTCGTGGCGGACCGCATCAAACCAGTCATAAGATTGATGGCAAAAAGAGATATGATGTAGGTGTTGACCACGCAGTTGAGGTGTAGCTGTTTCATCAACGAACCACACCACTACTCGCCCTTCACCCTCACCACTGAGTTACAAGTACCTTCAGTGGCAGTATGAACGCCATCTCACCTGTTTACGTCCCACCACAGGAACACCTTGATGGTACTGCAGTTACTGATCTAATGTGATAACTATGCCACCCTTTCCTGTTGCTTGGTAACATCATTGCACACCATTTAGTCTGGAGATATTCTACCGTCTGCCCCAGGGATAGGATAACTGAGAGGCTGTTAGTGGTAGAGGTCATCAGCATACTTAATACTGGGGAAATGTACTTCTACGCGACTACTGGGTCGTTCTCCGCTATCAACTCCTTATTCTCTCCTGTTCTGCGTAGATAGCGTTAGGTGGAAAATGTCCAACGATCTACACTCCAGTGAGCACTTTCCCATCGGGCCTCACCTCACATCGACTTCCGTGCGTGAACGTAGGCCACCTAAATGGCTGTTGGGAGGTCGATCTGGTTGCTGCACTGCCACCTGGCCGCATTTCACCACTGTGACAGTAACCAGGAGTGGCTCAACCTCATCACACATCTGAAACAACATGCTGCTGATTCTTCTATTCCTTCAACGTCCAGCCAGCCTAGAAGAAAAGCCGTCATTTGGTGTAACGAAGAATGTAGTTTAACAATTAGAGGTAGGCGTGCTGCGTTACGTTTCCTTAGGAGCAGACTAAGTGGAGACAATCTGGCAGCCTTTCAACACACGACAGTTAAACCTAGGCGTATCATCAAGAAGAGAAGACGGAGAATGTTTTTAACGTACATTAACCGTTCCACACTAGCAACGAAGGTATGGGAGTCATTTCGGAATATATCAGGGAAGGCACGGGTCTAAAACCTGCCATATTAAACAGTGGTGGCCTTTTAACAGAACCCAAGGAAATAGGGAAGACGCTACCGAAGCACTTTAGTGACTAATTTTTAGCTACTACATCAATCCTGGATTCTGCCAAAGCAGGGAACGCATTGATTCGCCAAATCTGTGAGTGCTCCGGTGCTCGCGTACCTCACCGAAGGTTTTTGGGGTCCTCAGCACTCTCACAAAATGGAGAAGTAAAGTAAAATAGAACAGATAAAAGAAACAAACATTCAGTAAATGCTGAGAGCTGTCTGTTATGCCGATATGGATGTTACGCTCTCGCAGAGTCCCTTGCATGCGACGGTCCAATCCGACGTTTCGAAATCTGCCCTGAATTTCTTATACAGGTGGAGTATTACAAGAAACGCGGAACAAAATAGACTACCCTCCATTAAAAATAAAAAAAAATAAAAAATGAACGTTTTCATAAAAGGCTTTAACTTTTCTCGTCAAAATAAGTGTGAAGAAAATACTTAAACTAATGATCTGAATATGATCTGTATAAATGGAAGAAGGATTACACGAAGTACCGAATATGCACGAAAATGAGACTCACAAAGGTGTGAAACAACAGCTACTTGTAAGACTGCCGCTGTTGATATTACCCTCTACACATATGACCAGATATTTGGTCACCCTTCCATTTAACTTCACTGATCTTCTGTGCATCTAGACTGAGCCTTTGCATTTTCCTTTTTTACATTTACGAGCTTTCTTACCAGGTTTAAACTTTTGACATGCCAAGCCTCGACTCTTAGGTTTTTCTCTCGTTGACTATTCAATCATTTCTTATGGTAACTTGCCCTCTGGTTGTCCCCTTCCGGCGATCCGAATGGGGGACTATTCCGAAATCCTTTGGTACTGGAGAAATCATCATTACACTTTTTGATTACAGACCACATGTCCTGTGGGTACACGTTATGTGTCTTTAATGCAGTGGTTCCATTGCCTTCTGTACCCTCATGCCGTTCATCATTGATGATTCTTCGGCGCTTTAGGGACAGCTTGCCAACCCGAAGTCAAGGGACTCCGCTGAACCCCTTTCCGCTCCACTACCCTACTTGATATAAACGATCACCGATGTGCATTTTAACAGTTGTAGGATATTCTCCAAGTGTTTAGCTTAGCATTACACTTACTAGATCCAGCAATTCCCCCACTACCTTCTGTATAGGCCTAAGGTATGTATATATTCTCCCGAATGTTCCATCTTTCCTCTTCATAACAATGAATATATTAAAGGTCATTTTGACGTTTTTAATGTCGGCTGTTGTCGAGAAGTATTCAGTTTATTAAAGCTTGTACGATTGGCCAATTTCGGCCTTAAAAACTATTTACAGGCGCAGTAGGTGTCGACGTGTTCTAGAGTTATCCTGTTATGCAACGGCAGATACAGCAGATCTGAAAGCGAGCACAGAACTTGCAAGCGTCAGAATTAAAATCAAACTGCTTTCTGTGAGCAGTAATAGTCATTTTTATAACTAACGCCACATTAGAACGAAGTCTTTGCGACGACACTGTTCTATAAAACATTCTAGGATTTCTTGTCGTGTTAATTCAGGGTAAAAAAAATGGTTCAAATGGCTCTGAGCACTATGGGACTTAACATCTAAGATCATCAGTCCCCTAGAACTTAGAACTACTTAAACCTAACTAACCTAAGGAACCCAAGGCGCCGGACAGTGTGGCCGAGCGGTTCTAGGCGCTTCAGTCCGGAACCGCGCGACCGCTACGGTCGCAGGTTCGAATCCTGCTGCGGGGATGGATGTGTGTGATGTCCTTAGGTTAATTAGGTTTAATTAGTTCTAAGTTCTAGGCGACTGATGACCTCAGAAGTTAAGTCGCATAGTGCTCAGAGCCATTTGAACCATTTTTTTGTCCTTAACATAATGTTCAGAGATTGTGTATGCACTAGGGCCATAAGCCCCATCCAGCCGCAAGTTCGGGTCTGATATAAGGCATATCTACAAATTGAACAACCGTTCCGTAACTCTTCCGTACTCATATTATATTCGGCGATAACTTTTAGAAGACAGGTAAACGACGGAAACGATCATGATAAAAATGTGCGGTACTTCTGAAAGACGTTGTTGTCATGTCCTGCCAGATATTAATGATGAAAGGAGTTACCGGCACGTGGAAACAAGAAGGATCTTTGCATAAGGGCTTTCCTTTCGTGCGACTATTAACGGTAATGGCGCCGAGTGATCCTTTCTAGAACTTCAAGCTACGTTTAGGGCCGTACCTACCTCCACCTCGTCGCAAGGGTCCAGATTTACATCACAAAGGGACGCCACTACTCTTCTGTGATAACCTACTTACTTCCTAAGGGACTGTTCCACCCGACCGTAGTTCTTATGAATAATGGACTGCCGCGTTTGAAAGAGGTTTACATTATACCCTCATACATCAAGAGAAAAATACAGATTCGATGAAACGAATTTAGATTAAAGCCTTTTGGAGAATGCTTTCTTGCATAAGACATGCGCTCACTACAATAAGAGATGGAGCACTTTTCCGGAACATTTTGAACATACGGTTTTCGTTGACCCAGCAAGTGACACGTCCTGTGTACACAGTAGCCTACTCCAAGAAGCCATAACCAATGTGATCGCATACACTATTGCTTTTTAAAGTCCAGTATTTTAAGTATCATGGCCAGGTGATGGACGAGTTGCACATGGTGATCACACATTTTATTCTACATCTACATCTTTATCCATACTCCCCAAGCCACCTGACGGTGTGTGGCGGAGGTTATGTTAAGTACCTCTATCGGTTCTCCCTTCTATTCCTGTCTCGTATTGTTCGTGGAAAGAAAGATAGTCGGTATGCCTCTGCGTGGGCTCTAATCTCTCTGATTTTATCCTAATGGACTCTTCGGGAGATATTCGTAGTAGGCAGCAATATACTGCTTGACTCCTCGGTGAAGGTATGTTCTCGAAACATCAACAAAAGTCTGTACCGAGCTACTGAGCGTCTCTCTTGCAGAGTTTTCCACTGGAGTCTATCTCTGATCTCCGTAACGCTTTCGCGATTACTAAATGATCCTGTAACGAAGCGCGCTGCTCTCCGTTGGATCTTCTCTATCTCTTCTCTCAACCCTATCTGGCACAGATCCCACACCGATGAGCAGTATTCAAGCAGTGGACGAACAAGTGTACTGTAACCTAATTCCTCTGTTTCCGGACTGCATTTCCCTAGGATTCTTCCAATGAATCTCAGTATGGCATCTGCTTTACCGACGATTAATTTTATATGGTCATTCCATTTTTAATCACTCCTAATGCCTACTCCCACATAATTTGTGGAATTAACTGCTTCCAATTGCTGACCTGCTATATTGTAACTAAATAATAAAGGCTCTATCTTTCTATGTATTCGCAGCACATTACACTTGTCTACATTGAGATTCAGTTGCCATTCCCTGCACCGTGCGTTAATTCGTTGCAGATCCTCCTGCATTTCAGTACAATTTTCCATTGTTACAACCTCTCGATATACTACAGCATCATCCGCAAAAAGCCCCAGTGAACTTCCGATGTTATCCACAATTTCATTTATATATCTTGTGAATAGCAACGGTCCTACGACACTCCCCTGCGGCACATCTGAAATCACTCTTACTTCGGAAGACTTCTCTCCAGTGAGAATGACATGCTGCGTTCTGTTATCTAGGAACTCTTCAATCCAATCACACAATTGGTCTGATAGTCCATATGCTCTTAATTTGTTGCCCGCATCTCGTGGTCGTGCGGTAGCGTTCTCGCTTCCCCACGCCCGGGTTCCCGGGTTCGATTCCCGGCGGGGTCAGGGATTTTCTTTGCCTCGTGATGGCTGGGTGTTGTGTGCTGTCCTTAGGTTAGTTAGGTTTAAGTAGTTCTAAGTTCTAGGGGACTGATGACCATAGATGTTAAGTCCCATAGTGCTCAGAGCCTTTTGAACCATTTTTGAGCCATAATTTGTTCATTAAGCGACTGTGATGAACTGTATCAAACGCCTTGAAGAAGTCAAGAAACAAGGCATCTACCTGGGAACCCGTGTCTATGGTCCTCTGAGTCTCGTGGACGAATAGCGCGAGCTGGGTTTCACACGATCGTCTTTTTCGAAACCCATGCTGAGTCCTACAGAGCAGACGGCCACTAGAAAGGTTTTGTACTAGTACTTCCGCTTCACAGGCAGCTATACTGTTCAGTTTATTATTCTCCATACCAAATACTAGAAACAAGACAAAACGTAGACGTTTCCTTTACACCATGCTCTTCTTTTTCAGTATCCTCTCCGTCCTCCTCTCTTGCATAACTACGAATTTAACGCTCAGACTTGATACACAGAACCTCCTTTGTCGAAATATGATGTGTTTACTTTTATCACACCAGCGCTATTTGCCAACAGTGATATTATTCCAGTGAGTTAGATATGAAGCATTCATAAGGCTTTCGAGAATGCCACACACTCAGCATCTTACACTACTAGTAGAAAATGATCCCTGTGTAATAAAAGGCGACTAGTGTTCATCATTATTCTTAGAGGGCAATTATTTTGGTATTAAGAACACGTCATCTTGGTAGCGATGAGTGCAATATCCCTGTTCCGTAAGGTCGAATCATTTAAGTTCCGATTCGACGCACAACCAAGAGGGGGCGCACGGAATTTTGTTTACTGCCCATGCAAGTAGGTGCATTTCAGTGCAATTCCCCTTAAATGTTTTAATTGTTACGGACGTATCGTAGCTTTTGCATTGTAGTGATGTTCATAAAATTCTTAACACTGCTGATGCCAGATTTAAAATTTTTGTCAGTATACTCTTCGCCCTTATCTGGGTGGTCAGTGCGATCGACTGCCTTGCAGCTGGTGCGTGTTCGATTCCCGGCCAGTCGGAGAATTTTCTCCGCTCGGGGACTGGGTGTTGTGTTGTCATCACTGATACACAAGTCAGCCAATATGTCGTCAACTGAAAAGGCTTGAAATTGGGATGCCGAAGGTCCGCAGGTGGGGACACCCGGACAAGAAAACCATACCATTATTTCATTTCATTTTTTCATCATAAAAGCGTTAAGTTTCATTACAAAAAGGTACCTCCGCTTGAATCGTTGGCTCAAACTCAGCAACATCTTAAATTTAGCAAGTATTACATGTCGTATGACCCAACGTTGTAGTTACTGGGATTATTCTCAATAACGTTCCTTTAGTGACGATCATCAGGTTTCGATTTGCCATTCTCTCTAAGATACCCGATGGAGTTATATGTGTAGGCAGTATCTGTTGTTACTGAAATTCATATTCACGTGGCATCAGGGCCAGGAATAATGTTTGTACCTAAATTGATAAAGTAAGATTTGATGTCCGTCAGACTGAAACATAACGATGTCAAATTGTCCTTATTTATAAAGGCTAGCAGCAATTTATTCCTACAGCTCGGTGCCGAAAATGTTCAGTCAACAGTTAGAACCCCTTTATAAATGAAAATAAGATTTAAGACGACCTAGTTATTTAAAGCCACAGAAATCGTACGAATCGAATTTTCCATAAAAGTAAATGGTGTCTTAATGTAATCAGTGAAACAAGTTTAAATGACTTCGAAACAAAACTATTATTTTGAAGGATTTCGAAACAATAACTTTGAACTCGAATCACATTGCGAGCCACACAGGAACAAATGGCTGCCAAACGTGTTTTTGCTACTCTTAATATTACAACCCTTCTCGCCTCTATTACAAGACGAATAGTACCTTACAATTCCTTACCCGTCCACAACTAACGCACGTGCCTCCATTTCTGTTCATTATTGTGACTCTGTTAGAGACGCGTCTTACATCGGCAGTACTTCTTTTCTTTGCATTTGAAGTCTGTTTTACGAATGATGCTCTCTGAATGAGTTCATCAGTAAAACCCAGAAACTAAGCTCATATAAATTTCACTCCAGATGTCACCAATACCGTAATTTCGTTGTAAGATGAATTCTATCAAATCCACTAACAGATTCGTACGTTGCTCTATTGAACGACGTTACAACTGTCTCACCAGCCACGAGCAATATCGTCGCCCCACTTTTCATTGCCGGCCGTGGTGGCCGAGCGGTTCTAGGCGCTTCAGTCCGGAACCGCGCGACTGCTACGGTCGCAGGTTCGAACGTAAATTTCACAGAACGAACCTGGGGGATCTAGTCTGTGGACTGGTGAGCGACCTTAGCGTCACTATCTCTCAGCCACCGTAAGCTCCGTCAACTTTGGGGTGGCAACCATGGAAGGCGGCGACCTATGTTGTGTTGTTACAGATAACGAGGTCGCTGGCTAAGGCATGCTACGTGTTGAGGGGCTGAAAGGTTATTGAGGTGAAACGGTAGTCAGTGGTGGCTACCTCAGTAGGAGGGGGGGGGGGGGGGGGGTGCATCTTTCACACATCACCTGCACTAGGCTTACCAGCGGGCTACCAAGGCTCTGAGTTTTCTTCTTTCCTAGCTGGTCATCGGATCTCTATGAAATGTATATCAAACTGTTTACCCGCAGCGGTTCAGGTTGCGTTGAGCAGTACCAACACCCAAGCCCCAGAGACGCGTGGCGATAAACTGCCGGTACCAGAGAAAGAATTGCCAGTAACAGACCACACCATGTGGTGAATGATATTCTCGTTTTCATTCAATGTTTGTAAGCAACATTTCAAAAAAATGTAGCTTTTCTGCATACACTAACGAACCCGGCAACGTTCCGCAATTGCTAAACATACATGGAAATGAGATATATATGCTACACTCCTTCTGCCCCCTTCTCTCTCCACATCCCCTCTTCCTCCTCTCTTTGTCTACCTTCTCCTCCTCCCCTCTATCTCTGTTCATCTACTCCTCTCCCCCACGTATGTCAAGTACCTCCCGCTCCCTATCTGTCATCTTATCCTCTTGCTGACCTTGAACCGTGGTTACTGATATTGCAAACGAAACCTTGATTCGGAGTTTAAGTCGCTTAAAATAAGAGGGCAATCGGTTGGGATAGTGGTGCAAAGGGTATGAGAGACACCTCTCCAGCTACTGGATCTATGGAATAATAACTTGAATGATAGTATCATTGGTATACGATGTGCAAGGAGACCGCTCCAGCTGCTGCATCTGCTGTGTACTCTAATCATAAGCCAATAACCCTTAAATACTTTTTTAACCTGACTATGGCGAAGAAACCAAAACAGCACATTGCTGTGCAGACAATTTTTGTTCCAAAATATATGTAAGGAGAAAGAATAAATATGACAGAAACAATTTTTCTAGTGATTCATCTGCCCTTCTATCGTAGTTGAAACTAACTGCGAGAAGTAAACTGAAACATCGCTTTTTCGCAGCACAGCAAAGCATTTACTATCCTTCAGTCTATTTTAACAGAAAACCTGTACAGTGCTGTTTAAAAAAGTATGTAGTCTATATCTGCCTCAGTGTTCATCAGAGTATCCACTCAAAATTAAAAAGACATACAGCCTATGTCCGTCTCAGTATTCATTACAGTGTTGTGTAAAGATTTGAAGTAAATTGTGCAAGATAGTTTCGAGATATTTGGTAACAAAGTTTCCCCTGTACATATTACGTATAAATTTATGTAGTAGATATATTCAATAAATTATAGCCTATATCTATAGCAATGTTCATTAGATTATTGTGCAGAAATGTGAAGTAAATTGGTGAAGTGCTTTTCTAGAATTTTGGTAGCAATGTTAACTGACTACGTCTCTTATTACAAGGTGAGTAGAAACAATGTGATGAGCTTGTGATGGTGTTGCGTGGTTGGTGGTGGTGCGAGATAATTGTTAAAAACAAAATCCGATAACCTGCGTCGTGTTGTAGGAGGTTAGCACTTAAGTTTCTTCTTAACAGTTACATCTCGGCATAACGTAACCTGCAACAAGCTTACAAGCTTTTCAAACTGTTTCGACCACCCTGTTTAGTAGTGTAGATATAGATAAGCAGGGAAGTTGAAGTACAAGGCTGAGTAATGTTACATTCCTGTTCGGGATACTGAAATCTCTCCAGATACATAAGAAGTTACATGCCAAATCATTTGGTGGAATACACTACATCAAATTTTATTAAATGTTTCGTAAGTTGCAGAAAGATTATGAATATTTATGATGAAGAACTGCAACAGGAATGGGAAGGTGAGGGTGACGAATATTATGAAGAGAGGAAATGGTGAGCTGAAGAAGGGAACAACTCTTACTCTCAACACAAAATACCAAATTCGTCTGAGTACATTGCAGCAAGTGTCATCTCGCTTAAAGAAAAAGCATCATCATTTGTACAGGTTAGACTACGTGAGGAAGATACAGTCAACCCTCCCACGAAACAGAAAACCAATTCACGGCTTCACATGTGTGTGTTAATTTCTTCCGAAACCATCCACAATGCAGAAGAGAAAGTCCGGTATTAGCAGAAGAGAAAACAATCCAGGATGTGAAGCCTATGTAACAGGAGCGCACTCTGAGACGAATAATGCGTCTAAGTCCTTACAGTAACCTACTTACGTCGAGTAATTCATCTCAACATTGAAGCAACAAGTGCGAAAGGAAAGGTAAGGTAGACAGCCAGACATTAGAATAACCTGCATCTGTAAATGTTGCTACAAACTTGCAGGACTCGTTAAACCAACAGTTAATTATACAACCGAGACAATAGTGACAAGATAGTGTATAGTCGAGGATGATAGTACAAAGTATACTGTGGGGCTCTAAAGCACCCGTCCCACCGGTAGGGCCGTTGAGATCCTCTTACTGCCAGCTGAGACGCGTCTGTTGTATAGGGGCGGAGCAAGCAATTACACAACTTAACAGGGCTATATATTGCTGTACTCCTCAGCCACACACCGTTCAAATGGAGGTGGTCTATGACTTCCTGATCTGTATACAGCGTGGTCCATTGACAGTGACCGGGCCAAATACCTCACAAAATAAGCGTCAAACGAAAAAACTACAAAGAACGAAACTTGTCTAGCTTGAAGGGGGGAACCAGACGGCGCTACGGTTGGCCCTCCAGATGCCGCTGCCATAGGTCAAACGGATATCAACTGCGTTTTTTTAAACAGGAACCCACATTTTTTTATTACATATTGGTGTAGTACGTAAAGAAATATGCATGTTTTAGTTGGGCCACTTTTTTCGCTTTGTGATAGATGCCGCTGTAATAGTCACAAACGTGTAATTACGTGGTATAATGTAACATTCCGCCATTGCGGACGGTATTTGCTTCGTGATACATTACCCGTGTTAAAATGGACCGTTTACCAATTGCGGAACAGGTCGATATCGTGTTGATGTATCGCTATTGTGACCAAAATGCCCAACGGGCGTGTGCTATGTATGCTGCTCGGTATCCTGGCCGACATCATCCAAGTGTCCGGACCGTTCGCCGCATAGTTACGTTATTTAAGGAAACAGGAAGTGTTCAGCCACATGTGAAACGTCAAGCACGACTTGCAACAAATGACGATGCCCAAGTGGGTGTTTTAGCTGCTGCCGCGGCTAATCCACACATCAGTAGCAGACAAATTGCACGAGAATCGGGAATCTCAAAAACGTCGGTATTGAGAATGCTACATCAACATCGATTGCATATTTCTATGCAGCAGGAATTGCATGGCGACGACTTTGAACGTCGCGTACAGTTCTGCCACTGGCCACAAGAGAAATTACGGGACGATGACAGATTTCTTGCACGCGTTCTATTTAGCGACGAAGCGTCATTCACCAACAGTGGTAACGTAAACCGGCATAATATGCACTATTGGGCAACGGAAAATCCACAATGGCTGTGACAAGTGGAACATCAGCGACCTTGGCGGGTTAATGTTTGGTGCGGCATTACGGGAGTAAGAATAATTGTCCCCCATTTTAATGACGGCAATCTAAATAGTGCAATGAATGCTGATTTCCTACGTAATGTTCTACCGATGTTACTACGAGATGTTTCACTGTATGACAGAATGGTGATGTACTTCCAACGTGATGGATGTCCGGCATATAGCTCTCGTGCGGTTGAAGTGGTATTGAATAGCATATTACATGACAGGCATTCACCGGATACGACGTTCCGGATTTCTATCTGTGGGGAAAGTTGAAGGATATTTGCTATCGTGATCCACCGACAACGCCTGACAACATGCGTCAGCGCATTGTCAATGCATGTGCGAAGATTACGGAAGGCGAACTACTCGCTGTTGAGAGGAATGTCGTTCCACGTATTGCCATATGCGTTGAGGTTGACGGACATCATTTTGGGCATTTATTGCATTAATGTGGTATTTACAGGTAATCACGCTGTAACAGCATGCGCTCTCAGAAATGAAACGTTCACAAAGGTACATGTATCAGATTGGAACAACTGAAATAAAATGTTCAAACGTAGCTACGTGTGTATTTTAATTTTCAAAAACCTACCTGTTACCAACTGTTCGCCTAAAATTCTGAGCCATATGTTTGTGACTACTACAGCGCCATCTATCACAAAGCGAAAAATGTGGTCCAACTCATACATTCATATTTCTTTACGTACTACACAAATATGTAATAAAAAAAGGGGGTTTCTATTTAAAATAAACGCAGTTGATATCCGTTTGACCTATGGCAGTGCCATCTAGCAGCCCAGCAATAGCGCCATCAGGTTTCCCCTTTCAGGCTAGACAAGTTTCGTTCATTGTAGTTTTTTTGTTTGACGCATATTTCGTGAGATATTTGGCCCGGTAGCGAACAGTAGACCACCCTGTACACCTGTCAGCCCGTCATTTGGCAGAGCGACATGAGGAGCACGTGGGCATCCTTACATGGGTCCAAGTTCCGGCCAACTACATGGTAACACAGAGCCTTTATGGTAGTAAGAACTAAATATTACAAGAGGCAGCAAGAAGAGATAGTGGCAACCATTACTAAACGCCGTAAAGGTTTCACTTGAAGTACAGTTGCAAGGGAGACCTTGAGGAAGTACGCAACATCATGTGAGACTGAAAACGAGGTGCAGATGACGGGTCCTTAAAGCAAAAAGTTTTTCACCTGTTTCACTTCCCTTAATTTTCTGCAGTGATTGCAACCAATGTATTGACCAAAAAAATTACACCAGAACTACATGAAACCGCTCTCTGTCAAAGGGAGGAAAAAAATATATTCGTCTGTTGGGTTCAGGGCCGTGGGAATCTCGGAAAATAAGCAACCAGTTCATGTAGCACAGAACCAGCAGAGAAAGCAATGTGTCGCAGTGGTATTTCATTGCAAGCTCTTCTCTCGCTACTGAGTCAGTGAACCATATTACCATGGGGGGAGGAATGGCTGGCAATGAGAGACAATTAGACGTGATCGGCGAAGCTAGCCTTCAGTCACTGTGTTTGATGGTGGTACAGAGTGGTACTTTTAACCACCTAATGTATTGCAATGATGAACTGATGAGTCGAATTGGTTCAGATGGCTCTAAGCACTATGGGACTTAACATCAGAGGTCATCAGTCCCCTGGGCGTAGAACTACTTAAACCTAACTAACCTAAGAACATCACACACATCCATGCGCCAGTCAAGATTCGAGCCTGCGGCCGTAGTAGGCGCGGGGTTCCGGACTGAAGCAACTAGAACCGCTCGGTCATAGCGGCCGTCGACTGATGAGTCAAAAAGGCTATTATCTGAATATTAACTACAGCATTCGCTGTGCTCCAGGTAGCTATGCCTGCGTATGACAGAAAATTCTAAAGGTGGCAGGGGTAAAATACAGGGAGCGAAAGGCTATTTACAATTTGTACAAAAACCAGACGGCAGTTACACGAGTCGAGGGGCATGAAAGGGAAGCAGCTGTTGGGAAAGGAGTGAAACCCGGTTGTAACCTCTCCCCGATGTAATTCAATCTGTATATTGAGCAAGCAGTAAAGGTAACGAAAGAAAAATTCGGAGTAGGTATTAAAATCCATGGACAAGAAATAAAAACTTTGAGGTTTACCGATGACATTGTAATTCTGTCAGAGACAGCAAAGGACTTGGAAGAGCAGTTGAACGGAATAGACACTGTCTTGAAAGAAGGGTATAAGATGAACATCAACAAAAGCAAAACAAGGATAATGGAATGTGGTCGAATTAAGTCGGGTGTTGCTGAGGGAATTAGATTAGGAAATAATACACTTAAAGTAGCAAAGGAGTTTTGCTATTTGGGGAGCAAAATAGCAGATGTTGGTCGAAGCAGAGAGGGTATAAAATGTAGACTGGCTACGGCAAGGAAAGCGTTTCTGAAGAAGAGAAATTTGTTAACGTTGAGATAGATTTTTTGTTGTTGTTGTTATGGTCTTCAGTCCCGAGACTGGTTTGATGCAGCTCTCCATGCTACCCTATTCTGTGCAAGCTTCTTCATCTCCCAGTACTTACTGCAGCCTACATCCTTCTGAATCTGATTAGTGTATTCATCTCTTGGTCTCCGATTTTTACCCTCTACGCTGCCCTCCAATGCTAAATTTGTGATCCCTTGATGCCTCAGAACATGTCCTACAAACCGGTCCCTTCTTTTTGCCAAGTTCTGCCACAAACTCCTCTTCTCACCAGTTCTATTCAATACTTCATCATTAGTTATATGATCTACCCATCTAATCTTCAGCATTGTTCTGTAGCACCACATTTCGAAAGCTTCTATTCTCTTCTTGTCCAAACTATTTATCGTCAATCTTTCACTTCCATACATGGCTACACTCCATACAAATACTTTCAGAAACGACTTCCTGACACTTAAATCTATACTCGATGTTTACAAATTTCTCTTCTTCAGAAACGCTTTTCTTCCCATTGCCAGTCTACATTTTATATCTTCTCTACTTCGAACCATCATCAGTTTTTTGCTCCCCAAACAGCAAAATTCCTTTACCACTTTAAATATCTCATTTCGTAATCTAATTCCCTCAGCATCACCCTACTTAATTCGACTACATTCCATTATCTTCGTTTCGCTTTTGTTGATGTTCATCTTATATTCTCCTTTCAAGACACAATCCATTCCGTTCAACTGCTCTTCTGCGTCCTTTGCTGTCTCTGATAAAATTACAATGTCATCGGCAAACCTCAAAGTTTTTATTTCTTCTCCATGGATTTTAATAACTACTCCGAATTTTTCTTTTGCTTTCTTTACTGCTTGCTCGATATACAGATTGAATAACATCAGGGAGAGGCTACAACACTGTCTCACTCCCGTCCCAACCACTGCTTCCCTTTCACACCCCTCAACTCTTATAACCGCCATCTGGTTTCTGTACAAGTTGTAAATAGACTTTCGCTTTCTGTATTTTACCCCTGCCACCTTTAGAATTTGAAAGAGAGAATACCAGTCAACATTGTCAGAAGCTTTGTCTAAGTCTACTAATGCTAGAAACGTAGGTTTGCCTTTCCTTAATCTTTCTTCTAAGATAAGGCGTAAGGTCAGTATTGCCTCACGTGTTCCAGTATTTCTACGGAATCCAAACTGACCTTCCCCGAGGTCGGCTTCTACCAGTTTCTCCATTCGTCTGTAAGGAATTCGTGTTAGTATTTTGCAGCTGTGACTTATTAAACTTATAGTTCGGTTATTTTCACATCTGTCAACGCCTGCATTCTTTGGGTTTTGAATTATTATATTCTTCCTGAACTCCGAGGATATTTCGCCTGTCTCATACATCTTGCTCACCAGATGGTAAACGTTTGTCAGGACTGGCTCTCCCAACGCCGTCAGTAGTTCTAATGGAATGTTGTCTACTCCTGGGGCCTTGTTTAGACTCAGGTCTTTCAGTGCTCTGTCAAACTCTTCACGCAGTATCGTATCTCCCATTTCATCTTCATCTACATCCTCTTCCATTTCCATAATATTGTCCTCAAGTACATCGCCCTTGTATAAACCCCCTATATACTCCTTCCACCTTTCTGCTTTCCATTCTGTGCTTAGAACTGGGTTTCCATTTGAGCTCTTGATATTCATACAAGTGGTTTCCTTTTCTCCAAAGGTCTCTATAATTTTCCTGTAGGCAGTTTCTATGTTAACCTCCAGTGACATAAGCCTCTACATCCTTACATTTGTCCTCTAGCCATCCCTGCTTAGCCATTTTGCACTTCCTGTCGATCTCATTTTTGAGACGTTTATATTCCTTTCGGCCTGCTTCATTTACTGCATTTTTATATTTCCTCCTTTCATCAGTTAAATTCAATATTTCTTCTGTTACCTAAGGATTTCTACTAGCCCACGTCTTTTTACTTACTTGAGCCTCTGCTGCCTTCACTACTTCATCCCTCAGAGCTACCCATTCTTCTTCTACTGTACCTCTTTCCCCCATTCCTGTCAATTGTTCTCCTATGCTCTCCTGAAACTCTGTACAACCTCTGGTTCTTTCTGTTTATCCAGGTCCCATCTCCTTAAATTCCCACCTTTCTGCAGTTTCTTCAGTTTTAGTCTATAGTTCATAACCAATAGATTGTGGTCAGAGTCCACATCAGCCCCTGGAGCTGCCTTACAATTTAAAACCTGGTTCCTAAATCTCTGTCTTACCACTGTATAATCTACCTGATACCTTCTAGTATCTCCAGGAATCTTCCATATATACAACCTTGTTTCATGATTATTGAACCAAGTGTTAGCTATGATTAAGTTATGCTCTGTGCAAAACTCTACCAGGTGGCTTCCTATTTCACTTCTTAGCCCCAATCCATATTCACGTACTATGTTTTCTTCTCTCCCTTTTCCTACTCTCGAATTTCAGACACCCATTACTATTGAATTTTCGTCTCCCTTCAATACTTGAATTATTTCTTTTATCTGATCACACATTTCATCCATTTCTTCATCATCTGCAGAGCTAGTTGGCATATAAACTTGTAATACTGTAGTAGGCGTGGGCATCGTGTCTATCTTGGCCACAATAATGCGTTCACTATGCTCTTTGTAGTAGCTTACCCGCACTCCTATTTTTTTTATTCATTATTAAACAATACTCCTGCATTACCCCTATTTGCTTTTGTATTTATAACCCTGTATTCACCTGTCCAAAAATCTAGTTCCTCCTGCCACCGAACTTCACTAATTCCCACTATATCTAACTTTAAGCTATCCATTTCCCTTTTTAAATTTTCTGACCTAGCTGCCAGATTAAGGGATCTGACTTTCCACGCTCCGATCCGTAGAACGCCAGTTTTCTTTTTCCTGATAATGACGTCCTCTTGAGTAGTCCCCGCCCGGAGATCCGAATGGGGGACTATTTTACCTCCGGCATATTTTACCCAAGAGGACGTCATCATCATTTAACCATACAGTAAAGCTCCATGCCCTCGGGAAAAACTACGGCTGTAGTTTCCGCTGGCTTTCAGCCGTTCGCAGTACCAGCACAGCAAGGCCGTTTTGGTTAGTGTTACAAGGCCAGATCAGTCAATCATCCAGTCTGCTGCCCCTGCAACTGCTGAAAAGGCTGCTGCCCCTCTTCAGGAACCACACGTTTGTCTGGCCTCTCAACAGATACCCCTCAAATGTGGTTGCACCTTCGGTACGGCCATCTGTATCGCTGAGGCACGCAAGCCTCCCCACCAACGGCAAGGTCCATGGGGGTATTTGTATGGAGTGTATCCATATATGGAAGTGAAACATGGACGATAAATAGTTTGGACAAGAAGAGAAGAGAAGCTTTCGAAATGTGGGGTTACAGAACAATGCTGAAGATTAGATGGGTAAATCACATAACTACTGAAGAGGTATTGGGTAGAATTGGGGAGAAGAGAAGTTTGTGACACAACTTCACAATAAGAAGGGATCGGTTGGTAGGACATGTTCTGAGGCATCAAGTGGTCATAAATTTAGCATTGGAGGGCAGCGTGGAGGGTAAAAATCATAGAGGGAGACCAAGAAATGGATACATTAAGCAGATTCAGAAGGATGCAGGTTTCAGTAAGTACTGGGAGATGAAGAAGCTTGCACAGGATAGAGTAGCATGGAGAGTTGCATCAAACCAGTCTCAGGACTGAAGACCACAACAACAACAACGGATACATCAAACCACGGTATCGGTCGCTGCCCTGTCCGCCGCGCCTTCAAATACGCGCACCGCCAGTTCCGCCGCCACGTTTCTTACAGCCGCCACAGCGGCACGTGGGCGCTGCCCCGAAAGATTTGGCCGCTGCCAATGGGATCCAAGCGGAGAGTGTACTTACGTTCGAGCATTCATGCACTGAGCCCACTTTTCTGTGCTTGCCATTTGAATAACAGGTACAGACTGATATCGGCCAGGGCTCGACGTCTTGTGAAGAGACATAGCATTGAAGAATAAAAGATTTATAAATCTTTTGTGTCTGTATATATTATTACAATATTCAAATCTACTGTTAGCAGCTGACGTTGCAGCTACAGCAACAAAGTTACGAATTAATTTAAAAATTTTATATTAGATGTAGAATGAATTAATATGTGAATTCTCTGTTTATAAACAACATCTGTTCCTCACTCCCATATCCTCTAAAGAACCATAAGCGAGTAAGGAGATCAAAACACACACATTATTTCCCTGCCCCACTATCGTCGCTACAATAATTCACATGATGTTCCCGTAGTCTAGAATTACGAACATTTCCTTTCGAGCACAGATGAGTAACAGACACAGAGAAACGTCGCTCTGGGCGTAATTTCGAATTCTCAACAAACGAGTTCGTATCACTTTAATCTCTGGTATGCCGGTCTCTGTGAGTGAATGGGAATGAGCCGAGGCTGGACTTCAGAAGGTGCAGGATACAATTAACTTCCCACTAATACTGAGATGCAGAAATTACACCACGGCGACAAGGTGCACTAATTCATTTTGGAGAAACGCTCATATACGACACTACAGTACCTACAAAACATCTCGTTTTTAATCCAGAAGGACAAGCATCAACATCACTGGTCACATTAATTAATTTATATGGCTTTTGAGAGATAATATAAGAAAGAAAACCACTTGTATTTGCGTTAAGTTTCAACTTATGTTTCCCATGTCTATATGACAAAAACCATCCTGGAACGCGTGATGTCGAGAGCACATCCTAGTACTAATCGTTCAATTCTCTTGTGGTCTGGCACATTCTGATTTACTACATTACTGATTGTGAATGACGTCATTTGTATCATTATTTATCAATGTTTGATTTATTCTTTCAAAAATGGTTCAAATTCCTCTGAGCATTATGGGACTTAACAGCTGAGGTCATCAATCACCTAGAACTCAGATCTACTTAAACCTACTAACCTAAGGACATCACACACATCCATGCAAGAGGCAGGATTCGAATCTGCGACCGTAGCGGTCTCGCGGTTCCAGACTGAAGCGCCTAGAACCACTTATTCTTTCCAAACCTGTCCCTCGTCCTAGAAAATTTAATTACAAATAGTACATAGTAAAACAATATATGAAATTCAAAACAACTTCATGAAAATGTACGTGGTTTTTGTTCATTACATTACCTCTCAAAAGTCACATAAATGAAATGTGACCAGTGATGAAAAAACTATAGACTGAAAAGTAAGTAACAGCAGACTTCGAAACGTCAACACGTACACGGCCCCCTTCAAAAGAGCGAACGCTAACCGCTTTGCCACTACCAATTCTTGCCATTCGTCTCTTCGCATCAGTACATTAGATATATAATAGACGCGTAAAGCTTCGTTTGCGATTTCCTCGGAACTGCCAGAGTAGTGAACCTTACCGCTTGCACGTTAGGTTGTTTGAATGGCCCACTAAAGATATACAAAGCGGAGTAAATCCGTGATCCAAACGTCGTGGCCTCCCTTGTAAGACTGTGATCACAAGTCAGAGTGCACACGTATCTAAAAAGTGGGAAATCCACATGAAAGAAAGGAAAACCAAAATAGTCTGGACAGAAAATAAGCTGACCATCCATCACGAGTATTATTCGGAAGAGGAGCCTAAGTTTTCGTATGACTTCGGCAAACAGTCATGTTGTTGTTGTTGAGGTCTTCAGTCCAGAGATTGGTTTGATGCTGCCCTCCATGCTACTCTATCCTGCGCAAGCTTCTTCATCCCCCAGTACTTACTGCAGACTACATCCTTCTGAATCTCCTTAGTGTACTCATCTCTTGGTCCCCATCTACGATTTTTACCCTACACGCTACTCTCCAATATAAAATTGGTGCTCCCTTGATGCCTCAGAACATGTCCTACCAACCGATCACTTGTTCTTGTTAAGTTGGGCCAAAAACTCCTCTTCTCCCCAATTCTACTGAGTACCTCATAGTCAGTTAAGTAATTTACCTATTTTATCTTTAGCATTCTTCAGTAGTATCATATTTCGAAAGCTTCTACTCTCTTCTTCTTTAAACTAGTTTTCGTCCATGTTTGACTTCCATACATGGCTACACTCCATACAAATACTTTCAGAAAAAACTTTCTGACACTTAAATCGATACTCGATGTTCACAGATTTCTCTTCTTCAGAAACGCTTTCCTTGCCATAGCCAGTTTACGTTTTACATCCTCTGTATTTCTACCATCATCAATTATTTTGCTCTCCAAATAGCAAAACTCATCTACTACTTTAAGCGTCTCATTTTGTAATCTAATATTCTCAGCATCATCTGCTTTAATTTGACTACATTCCATTATACTCGTTTTGCTGTTGTTAATGTTCATCTTATATCCCCCTTTCAAGACACTGTCCATTCCGTTCAACTGCTCTTCCTGGTCCTTTGCTGTCTCTGAAAAAATTACAATCTCATCTACAAACCTCAATGTCTTTATTTCTTCTCCATGGGCTTTAATTCTACTCCGAATTTTTCTCTTGTTTCCTTTACTGCCTGCTCAATATACTAATTAAATAACATTGATGATGGGCTTCAACCCCGTCTCACTACCTTCTAAACCACTGCTTCCTTTTCATACATCTCGTCTCTTGTACCTGCCATCTGTTTCCTGAACAAATTGTTAATAGCCTTTCGCTCCCTGTATTTGGCCCCTTCCACCTTCAGAATTTGAAAGAGAGGACTCCAGTTAACATTGTCAAAAACCTTCTCTAAGCCTATAAATGCTAGAAACGTAGGTTTGCCTTTCCTTAATCTATCTTCTAAGATAAGTCGTAGGGTCAGTATTGCCTCACGTGTTCCAGCATTTCTACGAAATCCAAACTGATCCTCCCTGGGGTTGACTTCTGCCAGTTTTTCCATTCGTCTATAAAGAATTTGTGTTAGCATTTTGCAGCCGTGACTTTTTAAACTGATAGTTCAGTAATTTTCACACCCGTCAGCACCTGATTTCTTTGGGATTGGTATTATTATATTCTTCTTGATGTCTGAGGGTATTTCGCTTGTCTCATACAGCTTGTTCACCAGATGGTAGAGTTTGTCTGGGCTGTCTCTCCCAAGGCTATCAGTAGTTCAAATGCAATGTTGTCTACTCAGGTGGCCTTGTTTCGACTTAGGTCTTTCAGTGCTGTGTCAAATTCTTCACCCACTGTCATATCTCCCATTTCGTCATCATGTGCGTCCTCTTCCATTTCCATAACAACGCCCTCAAGTACATCGCCCATTTATTGACCCTCTACATAAAACTTCCACCTTTCTTCATCGCCTCCTTTGCTTAGAACTGGTTATCCATCTGAGCTCTTGATATTGATACAAGTGGTTCTCTTTTCTCCAAAGGTCTCTTCAATTTTCCTGTAGGCAGTATCTATCGTACCCCTAGTGATATATACCTCTACATCCTTACATGTGTCCTCTAGCCATTCCTTTTTGCCTACTTCATTTATTGTATTTTTATATTTTCTCCTTTCATCAGTTAAGTTTAATACCTCTTCTGTTAACCAAGGATTTCTACTGGCCCTTGTATTTTTACATACTTGATCCCTTGCTGAATTCACTATTTCATCTCTCAGAGCTACCCATTCTTCTTTTCGCTAGTTGTTGTCAATCGTTCCCTAATGTTTTCTCTGAAACTCTTCACAACCTTTGGTTGCTTCAGTTTATCTAGATCCCGGCTCCCTAAATTCTCACCTTTTCGCAATTTCTTCAGTTTTAATCTACAGTTCAGAAGCAATAGGTTGTGGTCAGAGTCCACATCTGCTCTTGAGAATGTCATGCAAAGTAAAACTTGGTTCCTAAATCTGTGTCTTGCAATTATATAGTCTATCTGAAACATTCTAGTGTCTCCACGCCTCTTCCACGTACTCATCCTTCTTTCATAATTTTTCAGCCAAGTGTTAGCTATGACTAAGTTATACTCCGTGCAGAATTCTACCAGTCGGCTTCCTCTTTTATTCCTTAATCCCATTCCCTATTCGCCTACAACTTTTCCTTCTCGTCCTTTTCCTACTATCGATTCCAGTCCTGCATGACTATTGAATGTTCGTCTCCCTTCACTATCTTATTAATTTATTTTATCTCATCATACATTTCTTCAACATCTTCGTCATCTGCGGAGCTAGTTGGCATAAAAACTTGTACTACTGTAGTAGGCATGGGCTTCGTGTCTATCTTGGCCACAATAATGCGTTCACTATATTGTTTGTAGTAGCTTACCCGCACCCCTATTTTTTTATTCATTATTAAACCTACTCCTGCAGTACCCCTATTTGATTTTGTATTTATAATCCTGTATCCACCTGACCAGAAGTCTTGTTCCTCCTGTCATTAAACTTCACGAATTCCCACTATATCTAACTTTAACCTATCCATTTCCCTTTTTAAATTTTCTTACCTACCTATCCGATTAAGGGATCTGACTTTCCACGCTCCGATCCATAGAACGCCAGTTTTCTTTCTTCTGATAACGACATCCTCCTGAGTAGTCCCCGCCCGGAGATCCGAATGGGGGACTATTTTACCTCCGGCATATTTTACGCAAGAGAACGCCATTATCATTTAACCATACAGTAAAGCTGCATGCCCTCGGGTAAAATTACGGCTGTAGTTTCCCCTTGCTTGCAGCCGTTCGCAGTACCAGCACAGCAAGGACGTTTTGGCTAATGTTGCCAGGCTAGATCAGTCAGTCATTCAGAGTGTTGCCCCTGGAACTACTGAAATGGCTGCGGCCCTTCTTCAGGAACCACACGTTTGTCTGGCCTCTCAACGGATACCCCTCCTCTGTGGTTGCACCTTCGGTACGGCTCTCTGTATCGCTGAGGCACGCTAGCCTCCCCACCAATGGCAGGGTACATGGTTCATGTGTGTGTTTAAAAGGAAGGGGGGGCCGAGGGGAGGGGGGGGGGAGAAAAACAGACATAGGAATTAGGTATTCAATAACAGATGTTTGTGACCCACCTTGTTAGCCGCGAGCGTTAACTTGCCGCTTCCGGGATTTGGGGAGACGCGTGATCCCCGGAGCGAATCCGCCAGCCATACTAACGACGAAGGTCGTTTTGCCGTCTAGCGTGGATATGGTTCGTAGGTGGTTTCCTGCATTCATCTCAGCGGATTCCGGACTGGTAGCACTGTGCCGCCTCAGTTACACAATTCGCAAACATTTCGAAAAAGTTCGCACACTTTCATCCGGGATTACATTAAGGAGAAAATATAAAAACGCAGTAAATAAAGCAAGCAGAAAGGAATACAAACGTCTCAAAAATGAGATCGACAGGAAGTGCAAAATTGCTAAGCAGGGATGGCTAGAGGACAAATGTAAGGATGTAGAGGCTTATCTCACTAGGGGTAAGACGGATACTGCTTACAGGGAAATTAAAGAGACCTTTGGAGAAAAGAGATCCACTTGTATGAATATCAAGGGCTCAGATGGAAACCCAATTCTAGGCAAAGAAGGGAAAGCAGAAAGGTGGAAGGAGTATATAGAGGGTCTATACAAGGGCGATGTACTTGAGGACAATATTATGGAAATGGAAGAGGATGCAGATGGAGATGAAATGGGAGATACGATACTGCGTGAAGAGATTGACAGAGCACTGAAAGACCTGAGACGAAACAACGCCCCGGAAGTAGAGAACATTCCATTAGAACTACTGACGGCCTTCGGAGAGCCAGTCCTGACAAAACTCTACCATCTGGTGATCAAGATGTGTGAGACAGGTGAAATACCCTCAGACTTCAAGAAGAATATAATAATTCCATTCCGAAAGAAAGCAGGTGCTGGCAGATGTGAAAATTACCGTACTATCAGTTTAATAAGTGACGGAGGCAAAATACTAACCCGAATTCTTCACAGACGAATGGAAAAACTGGTAGAAGCCGACCTCGGAGAAGATCAGTTTGGATTTCGTAGAAATATTGGAACACGTGAGGCAATACTGACCCTACGACTTATCTTAGAAGCTAGATTAAGGAAAGGCAAACCTACGTTTCTAGCATTTGTAGACTTAGAGAAGGCTTTTGACAGTGTTGATTGGAATACTCTCTTTCAATTTCTGAAGGTGGCAGGGATAAAATACAGGGAGCGAAGGACTATTTACAATTTGTACAGAAACCAGATGGCAGTTATAAGAGTCGAGGGACATGAAAGGGAAGCAGTGGTTGGGAAGGGAGTCAGACAGGATTGTAGCCTCTCCCCGATGTTATTCAATCTTTATACTGAGCAAGCAGTGAAGGAAACAAAAAGAAAGTTCGGAGTAGGTATTAAAATCCATGGACAAGAAATGAAAACTTTGAGGTTCGCCGATGACATTGTAATTCTGTCAGAGACAGCAAAGGACTTTTAAGAGCAGTTTAACGGAATGGACAGTGTCTTGAAAGGAGGATATAAGATTAACATCAACAAAAGCAAAACGAAGGTAATGGAATGTAGTCGAATTAAGTCGGGTGATGCTGAAGGAATTAGATTATGAAATGAGACACTTAAGTAGTAAAGGAATTTTGCTATTTGGGGAATAAAATAACTGATGATGGTCGAAGTAGAGAGGATATTAAATGTGGACTGGCAATGGCAAGGAAAGCGTTTCTGAAGAAGAGAAATTTGTTAACATCAAGTATAGATTTATGTGTCAGGAAGTCATTTCTGAAAGTATTTGTATGGAGTGTAGCCATGTATGGAAGTGAAACATGGACGATAATTAGTTTGGACAAGAAGAGAATAGAAGCTTTCGAAATGTGGGGTTAGAGAAGAGAGCTGAAGATTGGATGGGTAGATCATATAGCTAATGAGGAGGTATTGAATAAGATTGGGGAGAAGAGAAGTTTGTGCCACAACTTGACTAGAAGAAGGGATCGGTTGGTAGGACATGTTTTGAGGCATGAAGGGATCATAAATTTAGTATTGGAGCGCAGCGTGGAATGTAAAAATCGTGGAGGGAGACCAAGAGCTGAATACACTAAACAGATTCAGAAGGATGTAGGTTGCAGTAGGTAATGGGAGATGAAGAACCTTGCACAGCATAGAGTAGCATGGACAGCTACATCAAACCAGTCTCTGGACTGAAGACCACAACAACAACAACAACATTAAGAGACAGACAGATGGTGTGCACAAATTCTGTCTCGGGGCGAAGGGATGGCGAGAAGAAGGGTGTCCGACTACCCTCTACCACTAACGTCGCCATATCCAGGATAACATGCTGACCTGTGGAAGCACGGAATTAAGCAATGAAAAACAAGAAGAAGGATAATATGCCTTTGTAACGTTATTTCTTTATTTATGACGTCCATTTATACATTGTGTTAGCTATTTATTTGTAGTATAGCTCCATCTGCAGCGTCCACATGCTTTCGAAATCAAAAACGAACATCGTAAATAAGGAAAACTGAGTGGGATATCCCAAATAAAGGTTTTTAGAAAACACAGCTGACATCAAGATTCTAACACGAAATACGAAATATGGAGCACACAGAAATACTGCATTTTATTTCTCATTGCCGTCACGTTAGGGGTTTCTTGTTTACATTGGAGACAAGGTAATATATTTAGATGAAAGGAAGATAATATTAGAGAGTGTAAGACAAAGATGTAAACGCCAGGTGGACACTGATATTGATATAGCAAATGGCCCTAAGCACTATGAGACTTAACAGGCCATCTGTCCCGTAGACTTAGAAGTACTTAAACCTAACTAACCTAAGGACATGACACACATCCATGCCCGAGGCAGGATTCGAACCTGCGACCACAGCAGCAGCGCGGTTCGTGACTGAAGCGCCTATAACCGCTCGGCCACAGCGGCCGGCTCATAAATATAGCGAAGGAGGATATGTGACTGGTAACGCTATCAATAAAAGTCGGAAGTGGCGGAAGGATACACAGTCATTACGAGCAAAACCTCTATTCTCTAAATAATTGAGCTAATATGTAAAAACAGCTTCAAACGTCTGATTCCTGCACGTATGAACTAATGTGTTAAATACGTGCCCCTAGGCGCGCAATCGACGAAAACGGTAGGAAATGTTTGAAACTACTCTCCAAGTTTGTTGGCAGTCGCTAAGCGCCCTCATTATGAAACACCGGATGAATATAATCTGGGTAGCCTGCGCTCAATCTTAAGCAAAAGATACTTTTTCACGCTTCTAAATGTTTGCGACGTCGTATCTCCCGAATATGTGTCGTACAATGATATAGCGTGCAGGAATATCTGGTGATATATGCACATACTGTCTGTAAAGTGTGTTGAGAATAGATTAGGTGACGAAGAAGAAATTAATGAATACGTCATACCTGATGATGAAGTTCTGTTGCGTGCCGTTTCATTCAAACGTCAGTTTTTCATGGTTCTAAATGTTAACTGCCAACGGTCTTACTGCAGTGGTAAAATCGATCTCCGTCTGGGTCTATTGAGCGCTGTTGGCAAGCGGGATACGCTCAGCCCTTGTGAGGCCGATTGAGGAGCCACTTGACTGGGAAGTTTGGGCTCCGTTCACGAAAACTGACAACGACCGGGAGAGCGGTGTGCTGACCACACACCCCTCCTTATCCGCCTGCAGCGACCCCTAGCGGCCGACGCTGATACTGCGGTTGACCAGCACCACTGGATCTTCCGAGGCCTGTTTGGACAGAGTTGAGTTTAAATGTTCCCATCCACTATGTGTCGTAGAATCTCCAAAATAAGTTTCTAATAGAGTTAGTTGTAAAGGAATAATAAATTAACCCCGTCGTACGTTGTGCTGAAGTTTTACTGTGCGCCAATTTTTTAGAGTTGAAAATCATAATCACTTCATATCGCCTTATTGTATCAGCAGCAGAAATGTAGTAAGCTATGAACTTCGGTCTTTTCATAACTTTTCCTTTGCAGGTAAGGGTGTCAGAGAGAAAAAAGTTTTGAAAATTTGAAAATTATGGGTAAAATTTGTGGTAGTCGCAAGGTAATCTCATTCTCAAATAATGGATGAATAAAATCCAGGAATTTGCATGCCGTTAGTTGCTTTGTCTCGTGATAAGCACAGAATCTATCCGTAATGCTTTCGTTACTATGTTTCACTTAACAAAATGTTGTACGTCTTAATGAGTAGAGCATGACATCATTTTCAATTTTTCAATTCAATCAATAATTTTGCGGAGTATTCAAGATTTAATTTTTATTATCACCGTAAATCGTTAATAGGCAACCTTCAACTGGGTCTGGGTACCGTGTCCCGGGTTTCGGGGTAGGGGTTACGTAGTATAGATGTAGGCCTATAGATGGACAACACTGAAGGTGAAACGAGGATTTTATTGTAATATCCAGATCGCTATATATCCTTTATGTAAGGCGGCTGATTTCAGCCACAGTTCGAGATAATGGGTATATGCCCTGGGGCGCCGAAGGGGCCCTGACAGAAATAGAAGAGGATATAGGCGACTGAGGAGAGCTCTTTTTAAACAAGCATTCATCTGAAATCTTGTTTCTGCCTTCCTTGAATCCGAATACATTTGCGCTGTTAGATTCGAAACGCGTGGCCGTGGAAGGACATAGCTTTGGAGTAGGAACGAAGTCCGAACGATAAGGAGAAAGAGAAAGAAAGAGAAAATAGATGACGTCATATCTAGCTAAATGCCAAAGACAGACAGAGCATTCAGTTTTGCACCGAAGCTCGAGAAACGGCCTACAGCCAACACTTTATCTCTCTCTTGCTCTATCCCTACTGGCTGTCCAAAGCGGTGCATAGGTGGCTCATTGGTCAATTTGTTTCATGGGGAGAGTCTCTTCAGAAGCAGTGATCCTACTCAGCACGTATGCCACAACGAAGTGTACTGGTACATCATATCCGAAAATTTAAGCGAGAACGAGTTTAGATATAAAAACAAAAATATGTCATACACCTTAGACTGAGTAGGCTACATCATTATTTCTTCCTCCTTCTTTAAGCACGCCGAAGTATATTGTACTGGTCAGCCATACCGGGGGTTTGTAACTAAGGGTAACGTAAGCGTCATCGGCTAGGTTCGCCAGATGGGCTCCCAGAAAATTGTTAACATTTATTTTTATTTGTTGATTGACCTTAAAACTAACCGATAGATACTCCGGTGGTGGCTGTGCGCTTGAGGTGTTGGTGACAGCCCTCCGCGGCAGTTGAAATAGCACCACCAGCAGGTAGTCTATACTTATTCTTCAGTAACACTTGAACAACTAGCATGATAGAAAGCCTTGGGGAAAATTCTGCAAATCAGTATGGCATTTGTGTATTGAGGTAGGACTTTATAAATCAAATTTTATTTAAATCCCGTAACTTGGTTTTTTTACTCAAAATTTAACGTGTTAAAGATTATGTACAACAGGAGGAAAGAGTAAATGAAAAACTGCACTAATAATGCTAGTTAATTGCCTACATCTTCAAAATTCTCAAATATTGTAACTCCCTTATCATAACGTTAAATGAATTGGCTCTATAAAGAGAGAAAATAACAATTTGAAGAGAGAATGAAGAGGAAATAACAATTTATTTTCTCATTATCGTAGCGTAAAGAATTCATACCGTTGTGGTATGCATTGTAATGCAACATTTTCATGGAAGTGATCTTATTATATAAAAAGTTCAACGTGGAACAGTAAGTATCAGTTAAGTCACCAGGTTGCTGGTAAGGCTGTAAACTGAAATATTTCGTGAAATTAGTTAAACTTGAATTACAGAAGTCTGTTAACTGAGCCCATTATTCGCTAGGAGATACAATCGCTATGGGCTCTCGGTCCTGTGATAAACAAAAGTAAGTTCCGTAAATTGCATGCTTATTAAGCACAATTAACAATATTACCAAAAAATTTCAAATAAAGCCCATGTTTATAATCATAGTGACATTAAAAGCCTAGATTCACCTAGTAAAATATTACAATTCAGAATCAGTACTAAGCTGTAACGAATCTAAGTTACATTGCAGTAATAACAGTCCAAAAACGTATGCTGAAAATAAAAATTCTGTGTAATAAGGATTTGGAATCATAAGTGCTTCAGAGGGAGCGTGAAAATTACGCTTAAACGTTAATATTAATACGTGACTATGGCAGTATCAACTAGGGTGTTTCAATTAATCCTTTACGAGATACTTAACTGTGAATTGCAGAGTAATCATGCAGAGGCAGATGAAGATGTAGAGAAAAGCCATTGCACGAAAATACGTGAGGCTGATGCAGTGTTAATTGAGTAAGTTTCAGTATATGTGTGTCACATACAATGTGTCTTGTTTTTTTTATATTTTTTAATATAGAAGGTACATGTAGCGACAGAATGGCTACGAAGAACCCATAGCTGTTCGAGACCTTCTTGTAGTTATTATGCATATCGCACATGTATTAAAATTCCAGTAGTATTGAAAGAAGTTACTGTCGCCTTGCATTATTGAAAACTTATTAGTTAGGAGCTGCGCACTTACATTCATTCATATTATTATTAGTTGGAAAGATCGAGTACAATGGAATGGTCTCTAACTTTATTACAATAAATTAGGAAGGAGAAAGCAAAATAATACAAATAGAGTAAATGCAAAATTAAACAGATGTTTAATGCTCCTGATACTGTATTAAATACTACGGGTAATTTGTGATTGCAGATTCAACACTGAGGCCATCCCTGTTCTCTCCTGTGGGGAGATGGAAAGCGTTTCTAATACTTTCGTTACATGAAAAAGTTCCATAGTAGCGCCCAATACGCGTTGTCACTAACGAAGAGGCAGACGTTTCTACCACACTTCACGGTACGTGGTTAACTAGTACATGGTCAGGAAATGACCCTGAAGTTCGGATGAAATCAGCAATCTAATATGAAGAAAATTAATGTGATGAATGCGTTACAATATAAAGTTTTCTGCTATGGATTTAGGCCATAGGGAAATGACGGACTGTTTAATTTACTGAAATGGTCTTTGAGAACATTTTAGACAAAAATTAATTTTAGCTGCAGTGGTGTCAAGTGTTTTCTTTGCTCTAAGAATGAAATTTCTTTTAAAATCAGTACATCCAGAATATGCATGGAGTTTAGGTCAGATATGTGATATCTCGTTAGCGATACCCCCTGACCCCAGTTTTGCAAACAATTATGATTATCACTATACTATTCCAGGATACTGGTGATACTTCTTCTCCATAAGTGGGGTAAATAAATCGTAGCAAAAGTGTAATACTCTATTACCATTAGAGCTACCATGAATTAATGGTAACCTTAATAACGTATAGCTGTACTGTTTGCCTTAAATTGCTGAAAATAATGTGCGTGTCAAATAGTTACCGTGAACGTTTTACATTAACCTCGTTTAAGCTGTAACTGCATGTATAGCATAAGGTACAACACGCTGGGTTGCGAGCCAAGGACGTAAGCCAGACCCGGTTCGAAGCCACTTGGCGCATACACGACATTGCGGTTATACACTGGTCACCATGAGTGTGGTTTCCCCATGCTCGCGCAGGTGATTTGTACGAGGTGCATTCAAGTTCTAAGGGCTCCATTTTTTTTTTCTCTGGACTGGAAAGAGATAGAAACATGCGCATTGTTTTAAAATGTGACCGCGTTCGTTGTCAATACGTCCCAGAGATGGCAGCACCGTACGGCAGATGGAATTTTACCGCCAGCGGCGAGAATGAGAACTGTTTTAAGTACTTAAAATGGAGACGTTTCCCTTACTTGAACAGCATGCAACCATTCGTTTTCTGAATTTTCGTGGTGTGAAACAATTGAAATTCATCGACAGTTGAAGGAGACATGTGGTGATGGAGTTATGGATGTGTCGAAAGTGCGTTCGTCGGTGCGACAGTTTAATGAAGGCAGGACATCGTGTGACAACAAACCGAAACAACCTCGGGCTCCCACAAGCCGGTCTGACGACACGATCGAGAAAGTGGAGAGAATTGTTTTGGGGGATCGCCGAATGACTGTTGAACAGATCGCCTCCAGAGTTGGCATTTCTGTGGGTTCTGTGCACACAATCCTGCATGAGGACCTGAGAATGCGAAAAGTGTCATCCAGGTGGGTGCCACGAATGCTGACGGACGACCACACGGCTGCCCGTGTGGCATGTTGCCAAGCAATGTTGACGCGCAACAACAGCATGAATGGACTTTCTTTTCGTCGATTGTGACAATGGATGAGACGTGGATGCCATTTTTCAATCCAGAAACAAAGCGCCAGTCAGCTCAATGGAAGCACACAGATTCACCGCCACCAAAAAAATTTCGGGTAACTGCCAGTGCTGAAAAAATGATGGTGTCCATGTTCTGGGACAGCGAGGGCGTAATCCTTACCCATTGCGTTCCAAAGGGCACTACGGCAACAGGTGCATCCTACGAAAATGTTTTGAAGAACAAATTCCTTCCTGCACTGCAACAAAAACGTCCGGGAATGGCTGCACGTGTGCTGTTTCACCAAGACAACGCACCCGCACATCGAGCTAACGTTACGCAACAGTTTCTTCGTGATAACAACTTTAAAGTGATTCCTCATGCTCCCTACTCACCTGACCTGGCTCCTAGTGCCTTTTGGCTTTTTCCAACAATGAAAGACAATCTCCGGGCCCGCACATTCACCAGCCGTGCTGCTATTGCCTCAGCGATTTTCCAGTGGTCAAAACAAACTCCTAAAGAAGCATTCGCCGCTGCCATGGAATCATGGCGTCAGCGTTGTGAAAAATGTGTACGTCTGCAGAGCGATTACGTCGAGACGTAACGCCAGTTTCATCGATTTAGGGTGAGTAGTTAATTAGAAAAAAAATCGGAGGCCTTAGAACTTGAATGCACCTCGTAGATCGATCCCTAAATTCCGACTCAGAGAATAAACACAAGTAATTAAAGTACGACAACACACACAACAAACAAGGACCGTTCCGTAAGTAAAGCAACACTTTTTCTCCTGAAGCAGGTGGGTCTTATTCAGGATCCTGTACACAATATTATTCGCCATTATTTTGGATACAAAACTATATTTTTCAACATAAACTCTGTTCAATGCGATGGCCATACTCCACCTTATCTGGAGCGCCTATGTGTCCGCATGATACCAATCCAATGGTCGACAATAGAGTTAACTTCTTGCTGGAGTAGTAACTCTTGCCATCACGCACGTACTGCTTCCCTCTGACTGCATCATTCAGTGGGCAAAGACGATGGAAGTCGGGTCTGCGAGATCCGATCTGTAGGATGGATGTGAAAGGACAGTCCAATGATATACTACTGACCATTAAAATTGCTATACCAAGAACAAATGCAGATGATAAACGGGTATTCATTGGACAAATAAATTGTACTAGAACTGACATGTGATTAGATTTTCACGCAATTTGGGTGCATAGATCCTGAGAAATGAGTACCCAAACAACCTCCTCTGGGCGTAATAACGGCCTTGATACGCCTGGGCATTGGGTCAAACAGAGCTTGGATGGCGTGTACAGGTACAGCTGCCCACGCAGCTTCAACACAATACCAACGTTCATCAAGAGTAGTGACAGGCGTATTGTGACGAGCCAGTTTCTCGGCCACCATTGACCAGACGTTTTCAGTTGGTGAGAGATCTGGAGAATGTGCTGGCCAGGGCAGCAGTCGAACATTTTCTGTATCCAGAAAGGCCCGTACAGGACCTTAAATATGCAGTCGTGCATTATCCTGCTGAAATGTAGGGTTTCGCAGGGATCGAATGAAGGGTAGAGCCACGGGTCGTAACACATCTTAAATGTAACGTCCACTGTTCAAAGTGCGGTCAATGCGAACAAGAGGTGACCGAGGCGTGTGATCAATGCCACCCCATACCATCATGCGGGTGATACGCCAGTATGGCAATGACAAATACTCGCTTCCAATGTGCGTTCACCGCCATGTCGCCAAACACGGATGCGACCATCATGATGCCGTAAACAGAACGTGGATTCATCGGGTTCGTCTTTGAGTACATCATCGCAGGCGCTCCTTTCTGTGATGCAGCGTCAAGGGTAGCCGCAGCCATGGTCTCCGAGCTCATAGTCCATGCCGCTGCAAACGTCGTCGAACTGTTCGTGCAGATGGTTGTTGTCTTGCAAACGTCCCCATCTGTTGACTCAGGGATCGAGACGTGGCTGCACGATGCGCTACAGCCATGCGGATAAGATGCATGTCATCTCGACTGCTAGTGATAAGAGGCCGTTGCGATCCAGCACGGCGTTCCGTATTACCCTCCTGATCCCATCGATTCCATATTCTGCTAACAGTCATTGGATCTCGACCAACGCGAGCCGCAGTGTCGCTATACGATAAACCGCAATCGCGATAACCTACAATCCGACCTTTATCAAAGTCGGAAACGTGATGGTACGCATTTCTCCTCCTCACACGAGGCAGCACAGCAACGTTTCACCAGGAGCCGCCGGTCAAGTGCTGTTTGTGTATGAGAAATAGGTTGGAAACTTTCCTCATGTCAGCACGTTGTAGGTGTCGCCACCGGCGCCAACTTTGTGTGAATGCTCTGAAAAACTAAACATTTGCATATCACAGCATCGTCTTCCTGTCGGTTAAATTTCGCGTCTGTAGCACGTCATCGTCGTGGTGTAGCAATTTTAAAGGCCAGTAGTGTAATAAAACGTACCAAAACCTGGATCAAATAAACCCTGTACAAGGGGGGATAAATGCTACAGGAAAGAAGATACTAATCTGAAGTGAATCGGAAGTGTAAATGGGGAGATATTTAATTTTTTAGAGATGTCGTTCCGTATCTCTCACATCTACTATCCATCACGTATAATTCCTGAAGCCACTACACAATGAGTGGTAGTGGTAGGTGCTTTGTGCTTATATTAGCGATTTTCTGTTCTATTCAATTGGCGCAGTACTCTATAATTTCCTGTTTTCCAAATGAGTGACCATCAGACGAGGAGCTGCGTCGAAGTAACTATAGTACAAGGGGTAGTGACAGGTGTGAAAACACTGGAACAGTGAAACGTCTACAGTGACGTGCTTCGGCTGAACCACTTCGGCAGTATTATCACGTCTCTCCTTGTGTGCTCTGGTGAGAGGTTTTGCCAGTGTTATTCCAGCAGGTGCGAAGTGCGGCCGCGCCATCGCTCTCACTAGTCCAAACACTTCGAAGTCCTTACATTCAAATGGAGTCTGATCAGTATTGACTCCGGGTAAATCAGTCTTAGCTGCGTTGTTACAAGACGACCATTCTAGAATGTTGTGCGAATTAAATTTAGTCCCACCATAAAGTTGTCTCCAGTTTCACGATCGTGCACATTTAAAAGCGTATCAGTTTTAACAAAATACTTCTGTTTCCGTGCTTGTTTGGGTCTTGGTATGTTTAACGGTTCTTCCCGTTTACATTACTGTTTGGTGTAAAAATGACTACTAGAGTAGTAACACACAGAATAAATCTGAGGAACATATGGATAACGGAAAACTGAAGTAGGCTGTATATGATTACGTTTGAACTGCATATTGCAGAACATCCCCACATTCAGCAGCACACTGCTGTGTTTTTTCCTGTCTCGGATCTTATCTGCTGATAGGTGGAAAATGTGGCTTTTTATTTTGACTAGAAGCAATATAAATGTTTTATATACATACGGTAATGCAGTGCACACGAATCTTAAGAATTTCATGCTCGTCTTGAGCCCCGATACAGTTCAGAACTAACAAGTTTTTTAAAGAAAGCTTATGAAGCCTATATCGATTTTTAGATCATGAAGTTCCTGTTGTGACCTGAACCTACACCACAGCTGTAAAAATATTTGTTTAATAATTTTACACAATTTATAGCATACATCTGTGAAATATATGTGGTGATAATTTAAACGAAAGTTTCACTAAAACGTAAATGTCAAAACTTCCAGCCATTTAGATTCAAGAGAGAACAGTCACGGGATTTATTATTATTATTACTATATATCTTTTAATATTGTGGAGAACCTGAGAAATATCAGTACAGATGGCATACGAAAGGTACCATAGATCTTGTCTACTAGTAATTTTTTTGTCTCATCAATTATTCTTTTCATCAGTGTGTAGTTTGCTCCTTACGACCACGAGGTAACGAGGGTGCGACGGAAAATGTAGACTCTTCTTTAGAAAACCTCTCCAGCCACAGTCAGTAAGGCAGACATCCGAACTTTTGCACGTGCAAAGCAAACGACCTATATTTAATGGAAGAATACAGTAAAACACTCAGGATTCGTCTTTTGCCACAAATATTAATTTAAAAACAGAGTTGACTTCTTTTCAAAAGCCATAATTTAAAATCCTAATAACTCAGGCTGAAAATATCTTTGTTAGGTCCTCATAGGATTGTATGATTACTAAACAAGTCATTAATTTTCGTTTAAAATTATATTATTTACTAATGTTAGAACATTTTACAATCAAAATTAACTATTTTTTTCATAATGTACAGTTGTATAAAACAGAATTTGAACGAAGGTAGTATATTTCCTTAGTTCCAATGTGGCGGCAAAATGTTTTGGAAAGCTCCTGCAAATTTCATAGCTTTATATTTCAAATACTTTTTGAAAAAGGCTTCTAATAACGTGAAAAACGTAGAAATGTAAAAAGTGGTTTAAAGATGCATTCCTAATATTTCGTTTGAAAATCTTCTACATTTCTACTCCTCATCCCCCACGGTTTTCTTCTCTGCCAATCTAATCTGTGTGGCCTGTATTTGTGAGATTAAACAGTGCTTTGTCGGCTTTGTTGATCCGACTGAGCGTTGGTGTACGATTCTTTCGCAGTAAAAACATCAAAAATACCGCTAACTCTCTCCTGTCATTTTCTGTCATTATTTCCTTCATTGAAATACAAAACTGCGTTACAGACAACTATTTTCAGTACATATAGTCCACAGAATGCCTTTTTCTTCCGTCAGAACTGGCATCAGAAAGCAGATGGCAGTTATGAGTCGAGGGGCATAAAAGAGAAGCAGTGGTTGGGAAGGGTGTGAGACAGGGTTGTAGCCTATCCCTAATGTTATTCAATCTGCAGTAAAGGAAACAATACAAAAATCAGGAGTACAAATTAGAATCCACAAAGAAGAAATAAAAACTTTCAGGTTTGCCGAAGAAATTGTAATTCTGTCAGAGACATCAAAGGACATGGAAGAGCAATCGAATGGAATGGACAGTTTCTTGAAAGAAGGATATGAGATGAACATCAACAAAAGCCAAACTACGGTAATGGAAAGTAGTCCAATTAGATCAGGTGATGCTGAGCGAATTAGATTAGGAAACGAGACACTTAAAGGAGGAAACGAGTTTTACTATTTGGGGAGCAAAATAACTGATGATGGTCGAAGTAGAGAGGATATAAAATGTAGACTGGCAATGTCAAGAAGAGAGTTTCTGAAGAAGAGAAATTTGTTAACATCGAGTATCGATTAAAGTGTCAGAAAGACATTTCTGAAAGTATTTGTATGGAGTGTAGCCACGTATGGAAGTGAAACATTGACGAAAACTAGTTTCGACAAGAAGAGAATACAAGCTTTCGAAATGTGGTGCTACAGAAGAATGCTGAAGATTAGATGAGTAGATTACGTAACTAATGAGAAGATACTGTACAGAATTGGGAGAAGAGGAATCTGTAGCACAACTTGACTAGAAGGAGGTATCGTTTGGCAAGACATGTTCTGAGGCTTCAAGGGATCACCGATTTAGTACTGGAGGGCGGCGTGGAGGGTAAAAACCGTAGAGGGAGACCAAGAGATGAATACAGTGAGCAGATTCAGAAGGATGTAGGTTGCAGTAGTTACTTGGAGATGAAGAAGGTTGTGCAGGATAGAATAGCTTGGAGGGCTGCATGAAACCAGTTTCTGGACTGAAGATAATACAACAACAACATAAAGAAATATTTATTGGGCGATGGAAGTTACTACGGAAATACCTCCATTAGAACGCAGAAGGCGTGATGTACAAAAGCTTTCTACTACAGCTGTCAGAATAACTTTTTGGCCAGACGTATATTCGGCGAAGGCAATGCTTATATGGTCTTCACTAGCGCGAAAAGCTTAGAAGGTGTTGCAAATTGTTTGCAACGTAAAAATTCGATGAAATAGAAAGAAAAATCTCTGCAAGTCATACAGTCTTCACATGCTAAGCTATTTGATATATAGTAGAGCATGAGGACAGACGGATCTGGCCTATCGACACTGATGAGTTACCTCCTGGGTCAGTGATTTGCCGTACAATGCTTCATGTGCGCTGTCTATTACAGTTTGCTCACTACTCTGTCGCATGACCTTCGCCAAATCATCTGCGTCTACAGCGACGGCCGCTGGTAGAGATAATAAAGTCCCCATCTGATAGACAGTTCCCCACCGACAGTGTGTAACGTTTCTAGTTAATTTTTCTTATTCAATAAAATTTATGTTAACTCTATTTTAATTCGATGTGCCATACTTCGTATCCATATGTTGGATGTTTTTCAAACAGAGTTTTTCAACAATCCGTATATTACGCCATAGACGTTATGAGTACAAGCAATGTGATCTTTCTTTGCTAGTAGCATTGTCGCTGCTACAGCCTTCTAAGAAAAGCTAGTGAGTGGGTCGGATGTTAGTCATGCTACTGAGCGGTCTGGAAGTAGCTTGATGAGCATAGAGAGATAGATATGGAGGATGCTGAATTTTGTACACATGATTTGGTAAATATTAATTTGAGAAGTGAAGATTTTATGCTACGCTTGTTGCTACATTGCTTGCTTGCGCGTTACTTCATCTACATCTACACACATACTCCGCAATCCACCATACGGTGCGTGGCGGAGTGTACCTCGTACCACAACTCGCATCTTCTCTCCCTGTTCAACTCCCAAACAGAACGAGGGAAAAATGAATGCCTATATGCCTCTGTACGAGCCCTATTCTCTCTTATCTTATCTTTGTGGTCTTTCCGCGAAATGTAAGTTGGCGGCAGTAAAATTGTACTGCAGTCAGCCTCAAATGCTGGTTCTCTAAATTTCCTCAGTATCGATTCACGAAAAGAACGCCGCCTTTCCTCCAGAGACTCCCACCCGAGTTACTGAAGCATTTCCGTAACACTCGCGTGATGATCAAACCTACCAGTAACAAACCTAGCAGCCCGCCTCTGAATTGCTTCTATGTCCTCCCTCAATCCGACCTGATAGGGATCCCAAACGCTCGAGCAGTACTCAAGAATAGGTCGTATTAGTGATTTATAAGCGGTCCCCTTTACAGATGAGCCACATCTTACCAAAATTCTACCAATGAACCGAAGACGACTATCCGCCTTCCCCACAACCGCCATTACATGCTTGTCCCACTTCATATCGCTCTGCAATGTTACGCCAAAATGTTTAATCGACGTGACTGTGTCAAGCGCTACACTACTAATGGAGTATTCAAACATTACGGGATTCCTTTTCCTATTCATCTGCATTAATTTACATTTATCTATATTTAGAGTTAACTGCCATTCTTTACACCAATCACAAAATCCTGTCCAAGTCATCTTGTGTCCTCCTACAGTCACTCAACGACGACACCTTCAGGTACACCACAGCATCATCAACAAACAGCCGCACATTGCTATCCACCCTAACCAAAAGATCATTTATGTGGATGGAAAACAACAGCGGACCTACCACACTTCCCTGGGGAACTCCAGATGATACCCTCACCTCCGATGAACACTCACCATCGAGGACAACGTACTGGGTTCTATTACTTAAGAAGTCTTCGAGCCACTCACATACTTGGGAACCAATCCCATATGCTCGTACCTTCGTTAGGAGTCTGCAGTGGGGCACCGAGTCAAACACTTTCCGGAAGTCAAAAAATACGGCATCCGTCTGATACCCTTCATCCATTATGTGTTTCAAAAGGGTAGAGTCGTAGTTGGATTGTTCTTTACTGATTTCGGTTAGTTAGTTTCATTGTTCAGCAGTGATTAAGCAAGCATATCCATCACGCGCTTTGGACTCACAAGTTACAGATTTACCACTACTTTAGCGTTTCAGCAATTAATCTGTTGGTACAGTAATATTTGTTACAAAAGGTAAGTTTGTAAGGATGTTATAGTTGTCAATGAATGAGTTTCAGTATTCACAATATAGCCGTTTAATGTTACATTCCTTTCAGTCATTTAGAAAGTTTAAATTTTATCACTGAATCGTCACAAATTTCGTTTTCTATTTAAGTGTGTCGTTGCATAACACTTTGGAGAACGCAGTGATTGAAGCACGAGCTGCTCCTTGAATTGCACTGCGCAAGGATTTGTTTCTTATTTAGCTGGTTTGCTGCTGTGCTGCGCCTTTTACGTTCACCATTTCGGCAGCACCGATTTTCCATTGCCACAGGTCAGCTATGAAAATTTATTACTGCCAGCTACACCACAGTCAGAACATAACAAGATCATTACAGTTAACTTCGCATTTCAAAATTGTTTATCAGGTTCGGTTTAGGTAAAGTGCATTCCAGATTTTATTTCTTACGCAGGTCGTTTTATTCCTACAGTGCAGTGGTACATCTGCGTATGCATCGTTTAGTGTTTGGAATTTCATTTAGTTATGATGCAAAAAGAGATAGCCAGAGTTGCAATTAAAATGGATGTTCCTTTAGCCGTTGACCGGTTTCGGGCCATGTCCCTTCTGAAACCAACCAATGTTTGCCACGTAAAATGTCCGTCCGAAATAGCAGTAAATAAAGTGGGTACATATGTGTGTAGTCCCAATTAATGTTCGTTGACATTTAGTTAGTTTGCGCAAGTAAATTTACAGTGAATTTTAACAGAAATATTTGGGTTATTTATTCTTTTAAAATTAAATTTTTATTTTTATGTGGGACTTTTCATTCTGCTAATTTTGTGTGTTGGAATTGCAGGTCATGTAGTGTGACGTCACTAATTGTAGCACTGCTCACTCACTACACTGCAAATTAGTTTCGCAGGACAGCTTATTTAATTTTCAGCTCTGGGTTTTCTAATTAATTTTGTTGACCTTAATTGCAATTGAAGTGTACAGTTATACAATTTTAGACATTTGGCGACTCGTTTTATTAGACAGCGAGTGTTAGTAGACCACTTGAATTGATCAGGACAACACAGACTCACGAAGTTAAGAATAGCAAAGAAGTTCAGTTCACGTTTAGTTAATTAATAAACGTTCTGTTCAGAAAAGTTACAAGTGTCACATGTCCTAAATTGATGAGACATTGTCAGGCTGTTGTACTGTATAAAGTACCCCATTAATAGGAACTTGAGAAATCTGTGATCTCTCCGGCTCTTCTTCAGACCACAGATTCACTCGTTTAGGTGTATTGGATAGAAATCAAAGCGGCAGCGTACGACTGTTGGCAAACTTAGATGGGACTAGTAAAACGCAATGCTCTGTGAACCTCATCTAACACAGTGTAGCTTCCTCAGCTTAATAACACTGTGTAAGATGGCTATTTTTTTGGTGATGTTATTGGGTGTGTTAATATTTGTAAAGGAAAATGGTATATTTAAAAATATTTAAAAAATTGTGGTCAGAGAAACAGTTGTTAGTCAGCAGTATCTGTGTCTGAGATGGCAGCACGGTGGAGTCGTAGAACCTTTGACAGTAAGTAGTGGATAGCTGCGGTGTCTAGCAAGCGAGGCTTCGCTGAGTGTACAATGTAACAACGCATGGACGCACTTTTGGAACTATGTGAGTTACAGATTTATTACGAGGTGGAATGATGACTCAGAACAAAGGTTGGATAACATACGGACATAAAAAAATTGAAATGAGTAACAAGGTATTATTTGATGAGGCAAAAAGTTTATTTTTACTTTTCTATACGTGTATTGTTGGTCCACTCCTCCCTCGTCACAGTTCTCTTGATCTTCTGAGCTGGTAACTGTGCCATGGAAGTTATTAGATCAAATGAATATTCATATTAGATCCTAAAATTGTTTTCTTCGATAAGTTCCTTCCTAACGGAAATTTCAGTACTTAAAGGTCGAGTTATGTGTTTCATTGGCATTCTGTGTAAAGGTAAGGGATCCAATTTCCCTGAAGCAACTGTAGTTAGCTTTTAGCAGTATTTTTTAACTGCTGGGGAGTCGCATTGTGTTGCTGTTTCTGCCACTACTTAATTTTGCAGGTGAGATTCGTAATACGCGATTGTTTCGTTTCGTGTGCGCAATGAAGGTTCTGTCAGTTTCCTTTTTTTACCAGGGTCGTAGGTGAGTGCAGAAATTTTCGTTTGTTTCAACTTACATTCTTATACAGGTCGACGTTACAGTTGCTTTAATTTTTTTGTGTACGTTTATATATATATATATATATATATATATATATATATATATATATATATATATATATATATATATATATAGTTCTCACTGGCCATGTGTACTGAGCATGAAGTTATCGGTTCGCTTATTTATTTCTTACACACACAGGATTCATTCCAGTTTCGTGTAAGTGGCGTGGCTTTGAGCTCAGTAGCACATTTAGGTTGTTAGTTCACATTCCCAGGTGTTTATTTACGACAAAACACACACAAATAAAGGCTACTCACTTACAGCCAGCAATGCTGTAGTGAGGGAAAAGAAAAAAGGAAAAAAATGGAAGCTTTTTCCTCCAACAAACACAAGAGAACTTGCGGTATCGTGAAACTTAACACATACTTCCACAGAACCGTAATATATTCTAACGACAGAAATAAATCCCGTCATCCACAAGGAGTGTTATGAAACAAACGCATTCACTGTATCAAACTGATTTCTCTTAAAAACATAGCCAGAAATGTTTTCTGTACTGTGGTAAATATCGGAGAGATTATGTAACGTGGGCTACGTTAGGTGACGTCTTCGCTTCTTTCTTGGCCAGCAGCTATGAGTGCTATTAAATCGTAGACAGCGCAGTGCTAGGAAGCGAGAGAAAGTTATGTTATGTGACTGTTCCCATGAATTTTCAGCAATCAAAAGGTTAAGACATGAGTTAATGAAGCCAAAAACGTTACTGTACTGGAGGCGGATAAGAAATAACAGAACAGACCCAAACTAAGTGAAAACTTCTGCTTTCATCCCCAGTATCAGACTGATACTGAGAGGATCGAGGATCTCTGCATGTTTATTTATCAGAATCAAAAAATAAACCGGAATGCCTTACCAGTCTTGTGTTTACTGATCGCCACTGGAAACTTGGGCCAAAGATGACGTTACCACAGCGTGACTGTTGCTTCAGAGATCATAGAACGCCAGTGTTGATTATCCCCAACCTCAGAGAAAGAAGGACACTAACCTACGAACATTTATGTGCTTGATGGAAGGAGATGACAGAAGACGTATGCACATAAAACAGGATCATGTCATCTGCTTCTGTGGTGGTGCATCATGGCACCTACCCTCTTTATGCATGCCGACCACCAAACGTCCGTCCCCAATTGCAAAGCACAGAATTCTATGATCCAGGTTGCAGTACTGTCACGAAGGCTTTTTGAAGCCAAATAGTAATGACTGTTCTCACACAAAGTATAATTCCTGTACTGACATTGTAACTTCCCTGCATCCCTCTACTCTGATGGTAATTTTAGTGTTTTTGTCTTCTGTCAATACGAATGGGTGGTTGCTCCTGCAACACCGCGTGAACTTTCAGGGCGTACGATAGCGTCTCGCTACAGACAGCCAAAGAACTACCAATTCACAGTTCCACATCTCTTTAGCTTTAAACTGAACTCTGTTACAAATATTAACCGCATCTAAACCTGTTTCGCTAATATTTTGGCTATCGTACTTTTTGAGTAACACTTAGTGTCAAACTTATGGGGTCGTCCTGTTGAGAGCCAATATTAAACACTTCACTTTCGCTCCTCCCCTTTAAAAATCATTTTTATTTTTTGCGTTTTGCACGAAGCACAGCTGCTGTATTCGCTACACCTTAAGACATTTTCTCCTGGTAATGAATACTTCTGCTTCCTAATTCAGTGAAGGTAGGAATTTGGAAGACAATTCTGTTCATCATACTTTAAAATATTCATCATGGCGCTTTTCAGAAAATGTCTTTTTAGTATTTAATAGCAAGATGGAATTCACAAGATATTTAACGACTTATTTTTCAACAGTCACTGTACAAAATTTTCAAATAAAAAAGGAAGTTAATTTTAACTCCCAAACTGAAATTATTTTATTTTTCAGAAACTAATCGACTGAATTACATCCCGTACTGTTATAATGCAACTCATCAAAGTTGAGTATATCCACATTATTATGTAAATGAAACACAGAGACATAAAGTTATATTTAATGACTTTCCCACTTTTTTAATCCTTTTTGATCGTCTACCTACCACGCCAAAATTTCAGTTTCTTCCTTTGTTCTTCTTCCTTCTTCATTCAGTATTCTTTCAGCTTTACACTATGTATCCTTTTTATCTCCTCAGACCACATTATCCCATCTCCTTCTCCCTCAAGCCTTGAAATCCTTCCATTTTTAACACTTTCTTCTTAAAAATCTCTTTCTGTTAAAATTTCTTCACTTATGTTGTTTTCTTCCAGTGTTTCCTAACACCTTAAATCTAAGCTATTGTTGACTTCTTGTCTCAGAGACGTTTAAAAATCTGTTTGGTTAACCTGTTGCCGTTCATTCCGTATAAATGTCCAAATAATAGCAGTCACCTCTTCCGTAGCGTTTCGGTTATGTTTTCTGTTTTGCAATATTCTTCTTTGTTTCCATACTCTGTGTTTCTTAGCTGACCGAATATTTTTCGAATGATTCTTCCTTCTAGGATGTTTGTGTAACTTGTAATTCAGTGCCTAACATTCATTTGCATAAAGACATTCTGGTTTTACTACTGTGTTGTAGTGCTGTATTTTCAGATTTTTAGACAGAGAGCTTTTGTTGTAAATGTTCCTTGTTTCTTATGCAGCGAATTTTTCTAAGTCATTTTCTTGAATCATTTCTCCAAAATATTTACAATTATTAACCCTCTTCATATGTCCAATATCTGTTACTAGAATTTCTGGGGAATTTTTTAAGATTGTCATAAATCTTATTTTTCTACAAAAATTCTTAAACTTCCTTTGTTGGCTGCTTCTTCTAAGAGATTGATTCGTATTTCTGCATTTGATAGGTTTTCAGAATGAACAGCAAAATCGCCCGGAAATGCTAGACATTGAATTTCGATACATTTGTTCTTAGCCACCAGTCTTATTGGTGATAGCGTATGTTCCTTTGGTTTTTGTTTCTCTTACTATTTTCTCTAGGATGCCGCTGAGAAAGAGTGCAGACAAGCCGTCAGCAGGCATTACACCAGTTTTTATTTTGAATGTCTTAGATAATTCATCCCAATACTTCATGAATAAGGTTTGCTAGTTTAAATTCTGGGATTACATTATCTGGTGTTTCCCTGCGAACAGAATGAAATACCTTTTTAAAATCCGTGAATGTCACAACTGTGTCTTTAGAATTTGTAAGTCTGTGACGGGTTCTGTACTTTAGGGTGAAATTCTACTCTGAGCAAGATCTGCCCCTTCTAAATCCACTCTGATGTCCTACAAAATGTCTGTCAAGTATTGTTGCATATATTTTATAATCGAATGGCAACAGAGATCCACCTCTGTAGTTATTTACAACTTACCTATCACATTTATCGTGAAAAGGATGGATAAGAGCCACTTCCCAATCTTCTGGGATTTTTCAAGTTTCCCGTATTTCTCTAAACATGATCTGAAGGTTAATTATAACTTTTGGTTGAGACCATTTTACAAGTTATGATGCAATACACTCTTCTCCACTAGCTTTCTTGGTTCTCAGATTATTTCTTGCTTTTTTAATTTCGTCAGCTTTAGATGGTGGATCTGCTTCTGTGTTTTCATGGGGTCTGGATATTCTACGTTACAGATCGCTTCTTCACAGTTCAAGAGTTGCACAAAATACTTCCTTAGCATTTGAAAGTTCTGGATATTGCTTACGCTTATTTTACCATTTTCATCTCTGAAGCAAATTCCTGAAGCTTGGTAATCCATTGGATGAATTTAAAACATATGATAGAAATATCGGGAGTTATTTTTAACAGATTTCTTTTGTATGTCATGAAGTTATGACTTCTCAAAAAATCTTTTAGCACTCTTTATTGTTCTTGTGTTTCTTTCCTTTGGATTTTAAATTCATCACGATGCCCAGTCTTCTGAGAACATTTCCATTTTTTCCACTGGTTTATTCTTTCTACAACTACTTTTCCACAGGCTTCACTCCACCAGAATTTCTTTTTCATCTTTGTTGATCGAATGCATTCTTAGGTGCCCTGTTGATTTCTTTGAATAATTTCTACTATTTCCCTGATTCAGCTGCTTTAGTATCTTCTTGAAAATGTTTTACTGTCTCTACTGTGATGTTAATGCTGTCTGTGTTATATTTAATCATGTTTTGCTGTCTCTTTTGGGTTTTATTAGTGAGAATTTTCAGTTTAATTATAGCCAGGTAATGATCAGGGTCAAATTCCCTGACTCCTGCTTTTTTTTTTTTTTTTTACTTTCATTATTTCTTTGATATTACTTAAAGACATGGCCACGTGATCCAACAGGAGCTCCCCAAGTACTGTATTTGGAGATATCCGTGTTTCTTATTTTCTTGGAAATTTCTTTAAGGGAGTTGACGTTAACTTTAACTGAAATGTTTTACAAGTATTGATTAGTCTTGTGCCGTTTTTGTTCGCTATTTTATGGGCAGGATATTATCCTACGACTTCTCTAAAAGGTTTTTCCCCTCCCTGCCTGTGTGTTAAAATCCCCTAGTAGTATGACATTTGATTTTAAAATTTTTGATCTGTCCCAGAATGCTTCTACTTTACACGAATTTTTCTTATTGTCATCATTAATTGAAGCATGGCAGTTAAGGAAGGTATGCTGTTTTTAACAAAGGTTTACTGTTTATTTTTACATTTCGCTGTGAGAAGAGAGAGTCATTCAGAACTGTATTTGAATTCTGTAACGTTGTCTACTAATTTTTTATGAATGTAGAAGGCGATGCCAATGGCACGCTTTTCATAATTTTTATTGCTGGTTTACTCTTAAAAATTCAGGGTTATTGGTTTCTGTAACATTTACGTCCAAATATCTTGATTCTTGCATCGCTAAAATTTATCAATTTTTAGTAATGAGTTTTCATTCAATAAGAATTCCTTTTTGACTTGAGTTTGGAAGGATACCGAGGATGCTCCGACTCATCCTTACTGCGGATGTTGGGACTCCCGAGAACCCTATGTCCCGAGGCACTGCGTAAAATAATGTGGATTCATTTTTCACGTTATCACCTGGGGATTGTCCGCCCAGGTAGCTGAGTGGTCAGCGTGGCAAAATGTCAATCCTAAGGGCCCGGGTTCGATTCCCGGCTGGGTCGGAGATTTTCTCCGATCAGGGACTGGGTGTTGTGTTGTCCTAATCATCATCATTTCATCCCCAACGACGCGCAAGTCGCCAAAGTGGCGTCAAATCGAAATACTTGCACGCGGCGAAAGGTCTACCTGACGGGAGGCCCTAGTCACACGACATTTACATTTACCTGGGGAATTCCCATTCTGCAATCGAAACTGTACATTGTACATAGCTCTCCAAGCTTTCTGCCGTTGGGAGCTAAGACTTCTCTTCCACCTTTCAGACCCAATGATGCGAATGCACTGCGCACTTACTGCTAATCACGAAAACATCTCGTGTGAGGCGAGGAAGCTCGCATCGCTAGCAGTGGCGCCCTCCGCACAGGCTATGCGCTGGTCAGCCACGCGCAAGCCATCCGTTGTTGGACAGCCGGGACAAGATGCATCATTTTGACCGGATTTGACCTTAAACCCTAGGCCGGGCCCCTCACAGGAATCTACCGTCCAGAGTATGATGGACCAAGGTTTTTTACGAGATAGTAATCTTCTCCCTCCTCTTTCCTCGTCAGTAGCGAGATGAGGTCCGATGCTTGGGACCACCACTGGTTTATGCAGAGCACGTATGAGATACTTGAAATAAAAAGTAGCGCTTTCGAGAATAAACTGTTACTTTATTGATCCAAAAGCACTTTCATCACAGTTATTGATAACACTAGTGTGGCTGTCCTTTACGTGAATAATTACGAATGAAAATGTCAGGGACGTGCCTGTCAGAACCAGATCAGTTGAGAATCTGGTGCAGAATTTCTTTCATAGAATGTTGCTTATACGGTCCAGTCACATTAATGTGACCACTACTTACTTATGTTTGACGTCCACGTGCATTAATCACTCACAGAGGCACGTGGCATCACTAGCAGTGGAGGGAATATAAAGCTAGCCTTGTGGAGAGGGGTGTGGGGAGGGGGAGAATTGACGCGGCAACCCTGCAGTGGTTGTAATAATACACTGAAGAGCCAAGGAAACCGGTACACGTGCCTAATATCGTGTAGAGCGCCCTCGAGGATGCAGAAGTACTGCAGCACGACGTGCCATGGACTCGACTAATGTCTGAAGTAGTGTTGGAGGGAACTGACAAAATTAATCCTGCACGACTGTCCATAAATCCGTAAGAGTGCGAGCACATTGGAAAGCATCCGAGATATGCTCCGTAATGTTTATGTCTGGGAAGTTTGGTAGGCAGTGGAAGTGTTTGAACTCAGAAGAGTGTTCCTGGGGCCACTCTGTAGCAATTCTAGGCATGTGGGGTGTCGCATTGTCATGCTGGAATTGCCCAAGTCAGTTGGAATGCACAACGGACATGAATGGACGAAGGTGATGAGATAGAATGCTTAAGGGTCCCATATCACTCCAACTGCACATAAGCCACACAAGAGCCTCCACCAGATTGAATACTTTCCTGCTGACATGCAGGGTCTATGGATTCATGTGGTTGTGTTATAACACCCCCCTGCTTCCCGGGATTTGCGAAATTATAAGTTGACAATGACCGTGAATTATAAATTTTTACCCGCGTCGGGATAAGGCATCCGAATCCGAAGTAAATACTGATTATTCCGCAGGAAACCGGAGACGTTATAACTTGATCGTTATTGAATGAGTAATTTCATTCAATAACGATCGGTAAATGAAATAATGGAAATAATTTGGAAATAAATTTAGCCATTGGAAATTTTGCCGAAAGAAATAATTAAGTTGTAAAAGCAATTAAAAAATCGGTTGCCAGCTCAACTGATGAGCGACAGTACTGTTAAGTACGTGAATAATTGTGTCAGAAATAAAGTTTACCTGTTTGTAGCGCAGCAGGTGGAACGGGAACTTTTATTTAAGTGCTGTATCAGTCTCAGTAGTCATGTAAAACAATGTCATAACAATCTAACTACACTTAAACATTAATGGTTAAATTTCAATAAGTATTTTGATAGTTATTTTGTCTATAATTTGTCACCTAAGTGCAATGCTGACAACACAGATAATTATCTGTCGAGATTTTGAATAATGGACTGTCATTCTGTCTTTAAAATTAGGTACTTTTCACAGTTTAATCTACTGATAATGAAATATATTGCCAATAATTGATTAACTATGTTTTGAATGATAATAATTCATTAATTCGGGGATTGTCAGATGGAAAAAGCTTTATAGTTTCATGAAATATCCTTAAACTAACTTCAGCTGAATATGCATTGAAATAAATAATCTTAATAATCAAATTTATTACTTCAGTCTATTATTAAGTTATTACGGTTGGCGTAAGCTTATTAAGTGCAACAATTAACTACGATAACCAGTCTGAAATTTACTCTTCACCGTCTATGCAAATAATTTGATAATTAACATATTTTCTCTTGATAATGGCGTGACACACTCGGTTCAATAAGGTAAGGATCGGAAGGAACCTACTTGGTGTTATTGTCGGTTGGAATGCAACTGCAACACTTCGATTATAAGGTGCTTGTTATTAAGTGTTCAACTTCAGAGAAAAGCACAGTCACTGGCAAGCCTTCTACAATTTTATCCTACGAAAATTACGTCGATCTTACTTCCCTCGTTGTCGGTGGATCGACGGAAGTCCACGGCCGCGACACAATATCGCAGCTGGCTTTCGCTGTTGCGACTTGGGCCCACAGTGCGCTTCACATTTAAGTCCTCGTTTCTTCAGCACTATGCCCATTAATCCATAATAACTTGCCCGGCCATGCTTCCAGATATGCCGACCATTACTCTCCCGTCGTACTTAGGTGCACACACTAGCCGTTAGACGTAACACAGCTAGGACTAGCAGCACTCGACTGTACGTCTTACTCCGAGCACGGCGTCACTGCTACTACTACCCGCTGGCGCGCTCCCGCGCCCAGCGGCACGACAAAACAATCACTCCGACTTCAACGTTAACTAAATATGCCCTGACTTGCCAGTGTTAAATATTACATAAATTAAACATAGTATTTACAATACATATTTACACTAGACAATACAACGTATACAAACCGTTTCATGTGTTAAGTAAGCGAAAAAATTCATAGCAAAGACTGCGTTGTAGCGTCACAGTGTCCACACCCTTACACGTCCATCCTCTCGATACAATTTGAAACAAGACTCGTCAGACCAGGAAACATGTTTCCACTCATCAACAGTCCAATGTCTGTGTTGGCAGGTCCAGGCGAGGCGTAAAGCTTTGTGTTGTGCAATTATCAACGGTGTAGGAGTGGACCTTCGGCTCCGAAAGCCCATATCGCTGAATGGTTCACACGCTGACACTTGTTGATGGAGTAACATTGAAATCTGCAGCAATTTTGGGAATGGCTGCATTTCTTTCACGTTGAACGATTCTCTTCAGTCATCGTTCGTCCCGTTCTTGCTGGGTCTTTTTCCGGCCGCAGCGATGTCGGAAATTTGATATTTTACTTGATTTCTGATATTCATGGTACACTCGTGGAATATTCGTTCGGGAAAATCCCCACTTCACCGCTACCTCGGAAATGCCGTGTCCCATCGCTACTGCGCCGACTATAATACCAGGTTCAAACTTAAGTAAATCTTGATAACCTGCCATTGTAGCAGCAGTAACCGATCGTACAATTGTGCCAGACAGTTTGTAACGCCGGAAATGCATATCCTCCTAGTTCCATCTATTGTACTATAAATTTTTTCCTTATTTTGTTACTTGAAAGTATGACAGTTCTGTGTCTTTATATATTGTAATTGTTCTACTGTATATATATATATATCGATATACAGGGTGTTTCAAAAATGACCGGTATATTTGAAACGGCAATAAAAACTAAACGAGCAGCGATAGAAATACACCGTTTGTTGCAATATGCTTGGGACAACAGTACATTTCAGGCAGACAAACTTTCGAAATTACAGTAGTTACAATTTTCAACAACAGATGGCGCTGCGGTCTGGGAAACTCTATAGTACGATATTTTCCACATATCCACCATGCGTAGCAATAATATGGCGTAGTCTCTGAATGAAATTGCCCGAAACCTTTGACAACGTGTCTGGCGGAATGGCTTCACATGCAGATGAGATGTACTGCTTCAGCTGTTCAATTGTTTCTGGATTCTGGCGGCACACCTGGTCTTTCAAGTGTCCCCACACAAAGAAGTCACAGGGGTTCATGTCTGGCGAATAGGGAGGCCAATCCACGCCGCCTCCTGTATGTTTCGGATAGCCCAAAGCAATCACACGATCATCGAAATATTCATTCAGGAAATTAAAGACGTCGGCCGTGCGATGTGGCCGGGCACCATCTTGCATAAACCACGAGGTGTTCACATTGTCGTCTAAGGCAGTTTGTACCGCCACAAATTCACGAAGAATGTCCAGATAGCGTGATGCAGTAATCGTTTCGGATCTGAAAAATGGGCCAATGATTCCTTTGGAAGAAATGGCGGCCCAGACCAGTACTTTTTGAGGATGCAGGGACGATGGGACTGCAACATGGGGCTTTTCGGTTCCCCATATGCACCAGTTCTGTTTATTGACGAAGCCGTCCATGTAAAAATAAGCTTCGTCAGTAAACCAAATGCTGCCCACATGCATATCGCCGTCATCAATCCTGTGCACTATATCGTTAGCGAATGTCTCTCGTGCAGCAATGGTAGCGGCGCTGAGGGGTTGCCGCATTTGAATTTTGTATGGATAGAGGTGTAAACTCTGGCGCATGAGACGATACGTGGACATTGGCGTCATTTGGACCGCAGCTGCAACACGGCGAACGGAAACCCGAGGCCGCTGTTGGATCACCTGCTGCACTAGCTGCGCGTTGCCCTTTGTGGTTGCTGTACGCGGTCGCCCTACCTTTCCAGCACGTTCATCCGTCACGTTCCCAGTCCGTTGAAATTTTTCAAACAGATCCTTTATTGTATCGCTTTTCGGTCCTTTGGTTACATTAAACCTCCGTTGAAAACTTCGTCTTGTTGCAACAACACTGTGTTCTAGGCGGTGGAGTTCCAACACCAGAAAAATCCTCTGTTCTAATGAATAAACCATGTTGTCTACAGCACACTTGCACGTTGTGAACAGCACACGCTTACAGCAGAAAGACGACGTACAGAATGGCGCACCCACAGACTGCGTTGTCTTCTATATCTTTCACATCACTTGCAGCGCCATCTGTTGTTGAAAATTGTAACTACTGTAATTTCGAAAGTTTGTCTGCCTGAAAATGCACTGTTGTCCCAAGCATATTGCAACAAACGGTGTATTTCTATCGCTGCTCGTTTAGTTTTTATTGCCGTTTCAAATATACCGGTCATTTTTGAAACACCCTGTATATATATATATATATATATATATATATATATATGTGTGTGTGTGTGTGTGTGTGTGTGTGTGTGTGTGTGTGTGTCGATGTATAATTGGTTTGTTTTGTAAATATTATTTGTATTTTTACGCTCGGTCTAGCCTAGGGAAAACTATGCTATCGAACGATTACATCGATAGGTCGTGTGGAGAACCAAAGTGTTTTGGATCTTTGGTAGTGTTAACTCTGCCGCGTGGAGCGCGGCAGAGGGAGTCTGGCTGGAGTAGTGCGGTTGAGCAGGTGTGTTGTGTGACGCTCCCCCGAGTCGCCGCGCTTTCGGGGTTTGGCAGCATGTAATTGCGCTCGACTTGCTATGATAGTTTCTGACACGGTGTCGCGGACGGGAAGCAGTAGCTGGCGCACATCAAGAGCCCGTATCGCCTGGTGACCGTGTCGAGAAGAAGGCGCGCCAACATCCAGCTTCTGCAACAGCGACGGCCGACAATGAGTGAATGTCGCCACCTCCCCGATCGACGACTGCAAACCTTCAATCAACCAACAAGGAAGACTAAAAGCACGTAAAGTTTTAGAACTGTATGGCACACCTCAGCTTTTAAAATTGTTGCATCACAAAAATACAGCAACTTAGCATGAACCCTTGTTGCTCATTGTCCCAATTGCATTACCAAGCAGGGTCCCTTCTTTTTCTGGAATGAACCCGAGTGTCGTTGAAATTCATACGCCAGCATTAAAGTAATATCATTCCATTTCACTGTTTTAATTTCAAAGTTCAGTTAAAGTATTCATAGCTGGCTACAATATTTAGATTACACAAGCACAAATTAAGAGTGCGCGTTCTGTTACCATATTTTAGCTTACCTGTGACTGCAGCTCAGCTTGGTATGTACTAAAATTTACTATTGTTAATTGTTCAGATTCATTTAATTCAAGTTCAAAGTTAAATTCTTATTTCTAAATTGCGTAGATTCAAGTAGCTTTTGAAATGATTGTTGAGGTAGCCCAAGACTAACCTTATTTTACTGAATTTCGTAGTGCTTCAGAAACAAAGTTCACTATTAATTTCAGTCACTAAATTAACTTTCAATTTTCCGGTTTTATTAATTCTTTTGCTAAATTAAGTAGAGTGTAGCGAAATTTATTACTTCTGACAAACATTCAGGTTTCACACAACACGTGTCAACCTTGAGTTGCAACGCTTTTAGTGCTAATTATATGTGCATTAATCTTTCATTTTCAGTTATTATAGTAGTTGTCCATAGGACTGGAGACCGTAATTTTCCCCAAATCTCAAATATATAATTAACGCCAATTAATTGTTAACGTAACGACCGCACATTTACTTTCTTTATTACTTTTACCCTTTTCTCAAAATTAATTTCTACCAATTTCATTTGCATTTTTCCTTTCATTTAGATGTAACCCTTTCCTCCCTCTTTACCGACAAATTAAGTTCGGCGACGATTGCTTTTCCCAAATTTCCATTAGTTTAATTTTTGCACCGCGGTTTAATATTTCACTGTCATTAAGGTTGGTAAGTGACGGGGAGGTTACAAGTTGCATACATAGGCGTTGCTGACCGCAGCGCCGTATTCTGCCTGTTTATATGTCTCTGTATTTGAATACACATGGGTATAACAGTTTTTTTGGTACTTCAGTTTATAGTATGGAAACGGAGCGATTTATCTGACCTCCGGAGAACGCTCCTTGTTGTTGTACCTATGCTGATTGCAGTTCATCGGCGGCGGAGGCTGGAATTTGCACGCCAGTATCACAACTGGACGTCCATTCATTGACGACAGGTTGCCTTCCCGGATGACTCACGTATTACGCTCCATGGAACATATGGCTTTTGGCGTTTACGGCGTGAAACCTCTGAAAACAAACACCCTGCATGCTTTATGGTCAGAGGACCGGTTTCGTTGTGTTTCCTGGATGATGGTTGGTTGGTTGGTTTGGGGAAGGAGACCAGACAGCGTGGTCATCGGTCTCATCGTATTAGGGAAGGAAGTCGGCCGTGCCCTTTTAGGGGAACCATCCCGGCATTTGCCTGGAGTGATTTAGGGAAATCACGGGAAACCTAAATCAGGACGGCCGGACGCGGGATTGAGCCGTCGTCCTCCAGAATGCGAGTCCAGTGGCTAACCACTGCGCCACCTCGCTCGGTTTCCTGGATGATTTCCTCATTCTGGAAGGCACAATGGATCAACACACTTATCCGTGGAGACCATGTTCAACCACATATGCAGTTTGTTTTCCCTCAGCACGATGTCATTTACGAACAGGGCAATACAACATGTCACATAGCTCGCAGAGTGAATGGTTCGAAGAGCATCAGGATGAGTTTATCGTACACCCCTGGCACCAGACTCCCCGTATTTAGAAGCAGTCATGAATCTGTGAGGCCCTTCAGTCGGACTAGTCGGGCCATGGATCCTCTACTGTGTAACCTAGCGCCGCTGACCCTACCGCACTGGAATCGGCATGGCTCTACATCCTTGTCGGTACCTTCCAAACTATCTCTGAATGTCGTCATGTCTGCGCTGTGAAGGGTGGTTATCCAGGCCTTTGGCAGATGATCACATTAATGTGACTGGAGAGAGTAGTTAGACGCCATACTGTCTGTATTTTGGAACCATTCTTAAAGTACAATAATGTAATTTATGTAACACCATAATTGTGCCTGGAAATATCGTGCATCCACGTATGTAATTTACTACAGACGACTTGTGTCTGAGAATTTTCCAGTTATCCCCTTGCATCATAATTGCAAGAGCGCAACATTACGTGTTGATATGCAGTCACTGCTAGCTGGCTACTTCTTTCGTTTCAGTCAGACTGCTGTCCTCCTTGTCCCAAAGAAAATCTGTTCCAGAAGAGGGAGGCACGAATGGTCAACTGCCGACCCTTATAGCGTTCTGTACTCTGCGTCTGGCTACTGCGCATTTCTTCCGCAAAAACGGCTGTCGAGGAACGGAAAGAGTCCAGGAGAAAACTTACCGGCTCACCAACGTAGTCACTTCCCAGTTTCGTTATCTGAGTACCTAGTACCATTCTTACAAATATAATGAATTTTTGCTTCCTCAGCAAGAGGTGAGTATATTTAAACACTTACTATACCACAAAGAAATAAAATGTTTATTTTCCAACCACAACTTACTTTTACAATCATTATGCAATTTCTCCCTCCTTTTCCTTAAACTGAAGTAATCTGTAACAAAATTATGTCAGACATTGATAACACACTATGTAAAGATAACTGTGAAGCCTTTTTGTTACTGTATGGAACACGAGCAGCACTACGGCCACGTGGAACCGGAAACGTGCAGGCTCATTAAATCAACGAAGTACAAGAAGTTACACCAGTTTAGCATTCAGTTGTAGTGGACACAGTTTTGAGACCGTTTCTATAACAAAATGGACAACTTACGATGGTCTTTGTTACCCAGAGCGTACTGTAGTGGAACAGCGTTTGTTAATCTCATGACAAATTCTTATTGAAGGACAAGAATCAACAGAACTGTAAGGAAAGTGGTGCTCATTCGCTATAGTCAACACTGCTTTCAAGGTTAAATGTGATATATATACATATATATATATATATATATATATATATATATATATATATATATACCGGGTGATCAAAATGTCAGTATAAATTTGAAAACTGAATAAATCACGGAATAATGTAGATAGAGAGGTACAAATTGACACACATGCTTGGAATGACATGGGGTTTTATTAGAACCAAAAAAATACAAACTTTCAAAAAATGTCGGACTGATGGCGCTTCATCTGATCAGAATAGCAATAATTAGCATAACAAAGTAAGACAAAGCAAGGATGATGTTCTTTACAGGAAATGCTCAATATGTCCACCATCATTCCTCAACAATAGCTGTAGTTGAGGAATTATGTTGTGAACAGCACTGTAAAACATGTCCGGAGTTATGGTGAGGCAGTGGCGTCGGATGTTGTCTTCCAGCATCCCTAGAGATATCAGTCGATCACGACACACTTGCGACTTCAGGTAACCCCAAAGCCAATAATCGCACGGACTGAGGTCTGGGGACCTGGAGGTCAAGCATGACGGAAGTGGCGGCTGAGCACACGATCATCACCACACGACGCGCGCAAGAGATCTTCCACGCGTCTAGAATATGCGGTGTTTTTTTCGGTTCTAATAAAACCCCATGTCATTCCAAGCATGTGTGCCAATTTTTACCTCTCTATCTACATTATTCCGTGGTTTATTAAGTTTTCAAATTTATACTGACTTTTTGATATATATATATATATAAAGTTTCTGTCTTTCTGGCTTGGAGATATATATATATATATCCAAATCTCCAAGTCAGAAAGCCAGAAACTTGAATTTTCCGAATTTTATATAAAAACGCAAGTTTCTGGCTTGGAGATTTGGAGGCTTGGTCCAACATTACATTGTATGTAAATAGTGAGCTTAGTTTAAGAATTAGTATTCAGGAGTATGATAATCACAGATCAAAGTAAACTTGTTTGGCACATAGAAAGCTAGATTGCCACACCACATTTGACATAGGTAGGAAGCAGAACAGCTCTCGAACTCAGCCCTGATTGGTGAACGCAGAAGGATGACCATTGGCTGTGTAAAAGCAGTAAAGCTGTAGAGTAGCCAACGGCAACCCATCTTTTTCAAAGGAATTGCATCCTTTGTGTGCACTTGATGAAAGCTTGGGATATCAGCCCGTTACAAAGCGCAGAAATATTATACACATTTCCACTCAAAGCTGTGAAATACAGGAAATGAACGTAAAATGAGTCGGGGAAATCACTTGAAATGAGGGAGGTACCGTAACTTTTAATCTTCTGTTGCAGACGATAGAGGATGATTGTCGACAAACAACAGCCGTACTCCTATTGTCAAACTTTTCGATTTGGGTTAAGTTTCCTATTTAATTCATATCGTATAAATTATTTCAGAGTTTGATTTTGTATGTGCACTGGTACTTGAAATGATGTCATTGTTTTCCATTAATCATTGCTGCTATTTAGACTGTTGGCAGTTACATGTACAGAGGGGAAAATAAAAATGATCCGGAAAATATTTACAGTAAGACTAACGCAGGATTGACCCTTTTTAATGAACATCACAGAAGATGGTGCAAATGGCCGTCACTGACGTCGATGCACCTTTGTGCTTGTTTATGAAAATGAGAAGTACGCTTAGCACCTCTCCATGATAGACAGCAGCAGGAGTGATTATAGTGTTCGGGTGTAGCCAGTGAATGGGGATTATTGAAGTACACCTGACCAATTTTCCCCAAAGCTACAAGTCATATGAAGAGAGAGGAGGCGATCTAGATGGCCAGGAGATTGTACTGCCCTTGCCCACTGTCCTGAGGTCACTGTACCCCTCATCTGCTCGTGGCAAGTTTGTCAAGGCGGTGTGCACTGTTTCTAGGACTCCCTAAAAATATTCATTCAGTTACTCAGATTCTGTTATTTGGTCCACATTCGGATTAAACAGTTTCCGGACATACCAGTTAGCATTTACAGTTCGATGAATCAATCGTGTTATGATTCTTACACCAAGATTGCACACCAAACACAAATCTCGAGATTGTGTAACTGGATCTTTAAAGTGCAGCAGGAGATGTTCAGATTTATAGTGGTGTATGGTCAGTGAGTTCACGATCCTTGCCATACTAAACCAAACCTCATCTGAATAAATGAAAAACTGAGAATCCAAAAGTCTTCATTCAACTTCACTCAGGAACCACCGATCGGCTTTCAAACGAAAGAACGGATACTTTAATTCGCGCGCAACACTATCGAGATAGATGCAGGTCGTCATTAGTAAGTAACGTTCCGACACGACGATTTTGTAATTCCTACTTACACAGATGAACAGCGTACAGATGCCGTCGGATTTGTCCAGGGTGATCGTTCAGTGGAACAACCCTTTTCGAATAGCAACAGCTTTATGTCTCCACACGCCCGATTCCTGCCGCTTTGCCACTAAACCTTTGCACTGCAGACTTTCCTGGGAGTATTGCTAAAACACTTTCAGTCTTAATCTCTTCCCATGAATGGTGCTTTGCATAACACTCGACAATGAAGGATCGCTGTTTAGAGTGAGCACGACTTTATGTTGTATTCTGTTGGTCACCAAACTCTTTTCTCCTCTCACTCGCTCAGATACACTGACAGGGAAAAAGTCACAACACCAAGAAGGAATTGTGCGAGATAAACGAAAGGTGGTAGGCATCTTTCTGCATCTTGAATAGGTCTATTCAAATTTCGCGCCAGTCGCATAAGATTGTTGTTAGTAGCGCCCCTCTGAGGGTGAAAATCAGCTTTGCCTTAGATACATGAATTAATAGTCGTGAGAGTTAATTCGAGACTGGACGTGGTGATGTTAGTCAAGAATGTCTTTGTTCTTGTTGTTGTGGTCCTCAGTCCTGAGACTGGTTTGATGCAGCTCTCCATGCTACTCTATCCTGTGCAAGCTTTTTCATCTCCCAGTACCTACTGCAACCTACATCCTTCTGAATCTGCTTAGTGTATTCATCTCTTGGTCTCCCTCTACGATTTTTACCCTCCACGCTCCCCTCCAATAGTAAATTGGTGATCCCTTGATGCCTCAGAACATGTCCTACCAACCGATCCCTTCTTCTGGTCAAGTTGTGCCACAAACTTCTCTTCTCCTCAATCCTATTCAATACTTCCTCATTAGTTATGTGATCTACCCATCCAATCTTCAGCATTCTTCTGTAGCACCACATTTCGAAAGCTTCTATTCTCTTCTTGTCCAAACTATTTATCGTCCATGTTTCACTTCTATACATGGCTACACTCCATGCAAATACTTTCAGAAATGACTTCCTGACACTTAAATCAATACTGGATGTTAACAAATTTCTCTTCTTCAGAAACGCTTTCCTTGCCATTGCCAGCCTACATTTTATATCCTCTCTACTTCGACCGTCATTAGTTCTTTTGCTCCGCAAATAGCAAAACTCCTTTACTACTTTAAGTGCCTCACTTCCTAATCTAATTCCCTCAGCATCACCCGACTTAATTAGACTACACTCCATTATCCTCGTTTTGCTTTTGTTGATGTTCATCTTATATCCTCCTTTCAAGACATTGTCCATTCCATTCAACTGCTCTTCCAAGTCATTTGCTGTCTCTGACAGAATTACAATGTCATCGGCGAACCTCAAAGTTTTTATTTCTTCTCCATGAATCTTAATACCTACTCCTAATTTTTCTTTTGTTTCCTTTACTGCTTGCACAATATACAGATTGAACAACATCGGGGAGAGGCTACAACCCTGTCTTACTCCCTTCCCAACCACTGCTTCCCTTTCATGTCCCTCGACTCTTATAACTGCCATCTGGTTTCTGTACAAATTGTAAATAGCCTTTCGCTCCCTGTATTTTACCCCTGCCACCTTTAGAATTTGAAAGCGAGTATTCCAGTCAACATTGTCAAAAGCTTTCTCTAAGTCTACAAATGCTAGAAACGTAGGTTTGCCTTTCCTTAATCTTTCTTCTAAGATAAGTCGTAAGGTCAGTATTGCCTCACGTGTTCCAGTGTTTCTACGGAATCCAAACTGATCTTCCCCGAGGTTAGCTTCTACTAGTTTTTCCATTCGTCTGTAAAGAATTCGTGTTAGTCTTTTGCAGCTGTGACTTATTAAGCTGATAGTTCGGTAATTTTCACATCTGTCAACACCTGCTTTCTTTGGGATTGGAATTATTATATTCTTCTTGAAGTCTGAGGGTATTTCGCCTGTTTCATACATCTTGCTCGCCAGATGGTAGAGTTTTGTCAGGACTGGCTCTCCCACGGCCGTCAGTAGTTCCAATGGAATATTGTCAACTCCGGGGGCCTTGTCTCGACTCAGGTCTTTCAGTGCTCTGTCAAACTCTTCACGCAGTATCATATCTCCCATTTCATCTTCATCTACACCCTCTTCCATTTCCATAATATTGTCCTCAAGTACATCGCCCTTCTATAGACCCTCTATATACTCCTTCCACCTTTCTACTTTCCCTTCTTTGCTTAGAACTGGGTTTCCATCTGAGCTCTTGATATTCATACATGTCGTTCTCTTATCTCCAAAGGTCTCTTTAATTTTCCTGTAGGCGGTATCTATCTTACCCCTAGTGAGATAGGCCTCTACATCCTTACATTTGTCCTCTAGCCATCCCTGCTTAGCCATTTTGCACTTCCTGCCGATCTCATTTTTGAGACGTTTGTATTCCTTTTTGCCTGTTTCACTTACTGCATTTTTATATTTTCTCCTTTCATCAATTAAATTCAATATTACTTCTGTTACCCAAGGATTTCTACTAGCCCTCGTCTTTTTACCTACTTGATCCTCTGCTGCCTTCACTACTTCATCCCTCAAAGCTACCCATTCTTCTTCTACTGTATTTATTTCCCCCATTCCTGTCAATTGCTCCCTTATGCTCTCCCTGAATCTCTGTACAACCTCTGGTTCTTTTACTTTATCCAGGTCCCATCTCCTTAAATTCCCACCTTTTTGCAGTTTCTTCAGTTTTAATCTACAGGTCATAACCAATAGATTGTGGTCAGAGTCCACATCTGCCCCTGGAAATGTCTTACAATTTAAAACCTGGTTCCTAAATCTCTGTCTTACCACTATATAATCTATCTGATACCTTTTAGTATCTCCAGGGTTCTTCCATGTATACAACTTTCTTTCATGATTCTTAAACCAAGTGTTAGTTATGACTATGTTGTGCTCTGTGCAAAATTCTACCAGGCGGCTTCCTCTTTCATTTCTGTCCCCCAATCCATATTCACCTACTTTGTTTCCTTCTCTCCCTTTTCCTACACTCGAATTCCAGTCACCCATGACTATTAAATTTTCGTCTCCCTTCACAATATGAATAATTTCTTTTATTTCATCGTACATTTCTTCAATTTCTTCGTCATCTGCAGAGCTAGTTGGCATATAAACTTGTACTACTGTAGTAGGTGTGGGCTTTGTCTCTATCTTGGCCACAATAATGCGTTCACTATGCTGTTTGTAGTAGCTTACCCGCATTCCTAATTTCCTATTCATTATTTAACCTACTCCTGCATTACCCCTATTTAATTTTGTGTTTATAACCCTGTAGTCACCTGACCAGAAGTCTTGTTCCTGCTGCCACCGAACTTCACTAATTCCCACTATATCTAACTTCAACCTATCCATTTCCCTTTTTAAATTTTCTAACCTATCTGCCCAATTAAGGGATCTGACATTCCACGCTCCGATCCGTAGAACGCCAGTTTTCATTCTCCTGATAGCGACATCCTCTTGAGTAGTCCCCACCCGGAGATCCGAATGGGGGACTAGTTTACCTCCGGAACATTTTACCCAAGAGGACGCCATCATCATGTAATCATACAGTAAAGCTGCATGCCCTCGGGAAAAATTACGGCTGTAGTTTCCCCTCGCTTTCAGCCGTTCGCAGTACCAGCACAGCAAGGCCATTTTGGTTATTGTTACAAGGCCAGATCAGTCAATCATCCAGACTGTTGCCCTTGCAACTACTGAAAAGGCTGCTGCCCCTCTTCAGGAACCACACGTTTGTCTGGCCTCTCAACAGATACCCCTCCGTTGTGGTTGCACCTACGGTACGGCTATCTGTATCGCTGAGGCACGCAAGCCTCCCTACCAACGGCAAGGTCCATGGTTCATGGGGGGGCACAAACTCCTCCTCTCTCCAATTCCATTCAATACCTCGTCATTAGTTATGTGATCTACCCATCTAATCTTCAGCATTCCTCTGTAGCACCACATTTCGAAAGCTTCTATTCTCTTCTTGTCCAAACTATTTATTGTCCATGTTTCACTTCCATACAAGGCTACACTCCATACAAATACTTTCAGAAACGACTTCCTGGCACTTAAATCTATACTCGATGCTAACAAATTTCTCTTCTGCAGAAACTCTTTCCTTGCCATTGCCAGTCTACATTTTATATGCTCTCTACTTCGACCATCATTAGTTATTTTGCTCCCCAAATAGCAAAATTCCTTTACTACTTTAAGTGTCTCATTTCCTAATCTATCTCCCCCAGTATCACCCGACTTAATTCGAATACATTCCATTATCCTCGTTTTGCTTTTTATGATGTTCATCTTATATCCTCCTTTCAATAGCGACAAACACACCATTATGAACACCTGGCTGAGTATGAAGTAGGTCGTGTAATAGAGCTACGAGAAGCTGGATGTTCCTTGTGCAATATTGCAGAAAGACTCGGCAGGGATAAAGCGACTGTACATGACTGCTGGCAGCGATGGTCTTGAGAATGGACGGTCGTAAGAGGACCGGGCTGTGGACGGACGAGCGGCCCCACCGAGAAGGAAGATCGTGGTAATCGGCGGAAGGCTCTGTCACATCGAACTGCATCTGGAGCAGCAGTTTGAGCAAAATTTGGCATTACAGTGACACAAAGAATTGTTACAAATCGATTACTTCAAGGACAGCTCCGAGTCAGATGCCCTGTAGCGTGCAGTCCACTGACCCTAAACCATCGCCATTTGTGACCTCACAAGGGAAACTCCCCATCGCTCCCCCTCAGATTTAGTCATAAATTGACACAGTGGATAGGCCTTGAAAAACTGAACACAGATCAATCGAGAAAACAGGAAGAAGTTGTGTGGTACTATGAAAAAAAGAACAAAATATACAAACTGAGTTGTCCAAGTGTAACATATCCAAGATCAAGGACTGTACAACACGAAGAGCGCCGTGGTCCCATGGTTAGAGTGAGCAACTGCAAAACGAGAGGTCCTTGGTTCGAGTCCTCCCTCGAGCAAAAATTTTACTTACTTTATTTTCGCAAAGTTACGATCTGACCGTTCATTCATTGACGTCTCTGATCACTGTAATAAGTTTAGTGTCTGTGTTTTGCGACCGCACCACAAAACCGTGCGATTAGTAGACGAAAGGAAGTGCCTCTCCAATGGAAACCGAAAACATTTGATCGCAAATTCATAGGTCAACCGATTCCTCCACAGGAAAACACGTCTGTTATATTCTATACGACACTGGTGACGGCATGTGCGTAACATTACAGGAATATGTTGTCGACCCACCTAACTTGCACACTTGGCGAATGGGTAAAAAGATTCTTCTACCTTGCCCGATTTAGGTTTTCTTATGGATGTGATAATCACTCCCAAAAAAAGTGATGAAAACATTGAGTTTGTCACATAAACGGCAACAAATGAATGCAACAGTTTCACAGTCGCACAGTTTTCCCTGTGCTCTGTCAAAACAAACGTTTTTAACGTTTTCAAGTTTTTCCGTGTGTAGACCGTCAAATCCTGCATGTGTCCAAGCAAATCTGAACATGTCCTGGAATTTTGGAGAGCAAAGTTGATCATGTCTGAGTGCATGAACTTTGATAATTGTCTGAAAATAAAAAAATTAAAACTTTTCACTCGAGGGAGGGTTGAACCAGGGACCTCCCCTTCTGTAGCTGCTCACGGTAACCACGGGACCACGGTGCTCCTCAGTGAACAGGTACCTTAATGTGACATATGTTGCACACGGACTACTCAATTTGTATATTTTGCTTATTTTTTTCATAGTTCCATACAACTTCTTCCTGTTTTCTCGATTGATCTGTGTTCTGTTTTTCATGGCCTATCCCTGTGCCAACTTATAACTAAATCTGAGGGGGGTGCGATGGGGAGGTTCCCTTGTCAGTGGTGTCAAACGAGAGTTCGCTGGAGGGCAGTGAGAAAGTCTGCTTTGTTTTTTCATGTAAGCTCGTTCCTTCTCGGTGCCCTTGACGGCCATGTGTTGGTCAGAATGAGACCAGTTGAGGGCGTGAAACAAACCTGTCTGCCAACTAGACACACTGGACATAACTTGGAATTACTGTCTCAGGTGCGATTCGTATGGCAGCAGGAGAACTCTCGCGGTTATACCAGGTTCACTGACTGTAAATTTGTACGTCAGTCTGGAGATTAGACATGTTGTACTGACATTCATCAACAGCACGTAAGGTTCAAAATGGCTCTAAGCACTATGGGACTTAACTTCTAAGGTCATCAGTCCCCTAGAACTTAGAACTACTTAAACCTAACTAACCTAAGGACATCACACACATCCATACCCGAGGCCAGATTCGAGCATGCGACCGTGGCAGCAGCGCGGTTCCAGGCTGTAGCGCCTAGAACCGCTCGGCCACCCCGGCCGGCGCGGCACTTAATGGGGTGTTTCCCAGTAACCAACAGGATAACGCTCGCTAACATACGGCAGTTGCCCTACGGAGTGTCGACATGTTGCCTTGCCCTGCTTGATCACCAGAAGTGTCTCCAATCGAACACATATGGGACACCATCAGACGATTGCTCCAGCGTCATCGAAAACCAGCACCAACCGTCCATATATTGGCCGACCAATTCAACAGCATGGAACCCCATCCCAGAAACTAACATTCTGCATCTGCACAGCACAATGCAACCAATTTTGCAAGCCTGCAGTCAACATTCTGTTGAATGTTCAAGCTAGGGGAGGCTCTGTAATAGTTGGGGTGTCTTCAAATGGAGCGATATGGGAACCTTGATACGTCTAGATACGACTCTGTCAGGTGACACGTAGGTAAGCGGTCTGTCTGATCATTTGCATCCGTTCATGTCCATTGTGCATTCCAACGGGCTTGGGCAAATGCAGCAGGACAATGTGACACTCCACCCATCTAGAATTGCTACAGAGTGTCTCCAGGAACCCTCTTCTAAGTTTAAACACTTCCGCTGGCCACCAGAATTCTCAAACATGAACATTCTTGAGCGTATCTGCGATGCCTTGCAACGTGCTTTACAGAAGATATCTCCAATCCCCCCCCAGATCCCATACCTTTACGGATTTATGGACAGCCCTGCAAGATTCTTGGTGTCAATACCCTCCAGCACTACTTCGTCTGCCTCGTCAGCTGAGTGGTCAGAGCAACATAATGCCATGATTGGGGGCCCGGGTTCGATTCCCGGTTGGGTAGGAGATTTTCCCTTCACAAGGACAGGGTGTTCTGTTGTCCTATCATCATCATCATCATCTCATCCGCATCGACGTGCAAGTCGCCGAAGTGGAGTCACCTAAAAAGATTTGCACCAGGCGACCGGTGTACCCGACGGGGCGCCCTAGCCACTCGACATTTCATTTTCAGCACTACTTCAAACATTAGTGGAGTCCACGACACGTCGTGTTACGGCACTCCTGCATGCTTGCGGGGAGCCTACACGATATTAGGCAGTTGTACCAATTTGTCTAGTTCTTCAGTGAGTGTGTATGTCTTCTGAGGTCACAAACAACACATGTAAATGTAAGTGCATACTCATCATCAGAACAAATTTTACATACTCGATAGAAGGCGTTCAATGAGCTAAAATGTGACTCCTTGGGTTAAATGACTGATGTCGGATTCTGTATCAAGCCTCACGCCTTCTTACCTGGCCTGACCTGACAGTGCATCACCAAAGGACAAAATTAAAAAAATACAGTAAATGAAGCACGTAAAAGGGAATACAAAAAATGAAAATGTCAGGAAGTGCAAAATGCTAAGCAGGAATGGCTAGAGGACACACGTAAGGATCTAGAAGCACATTTTACTACTGCAAAAACTCACCAACTACAGAAAAATTAAAGAGGCCTCCAGAGGCAAGAGAATCACATACATGAATATCAAGAGTTCAGATGGAGAAGCAGTCCTTATGAAAGTAGGGAAAGATAAAGGGTGGAAGGAGTATATAGAGGATCTATATAAGGAAGACGAACTTGAAGATAATATTATGGAAATGAAAGAGGACGTGGATGGAAATGAGGTGGGAGATATGACACTGCCAGAAGAATTTGGTAGAGCACTGAAACACCTTAGCCGACTCTGCGAGAATAATTTGGTAGAACACTGAAACATTTAAATCGAGACGAAGCCTCGGCCGTAGATGGCATTCCGTTAGAACTACGGTTAGCGCTGAGAGAGCCAGCAGTGACATCCAGTCAGCAAGATGTATGAGGCAGGTGAAATACCATCACACTTCAAGAACAATACAATAATTACAACTACAAAGAAACCAGTTGCCGACAGGTGTGAATATTAGCGAACTATGAGTTTAATAGGTCACGGTTGCAAAATATTAACACTAATTCGTTACAGTAGAATGACAAAAGTGGCAAATCCGACCTGAGGGAAGATCAGTTAGGATTCCAGTAGGAACATGAGAGGCAATACTGACCTATGACCTCTCTTAGAAGATAGACTAATTAAAGGCAAGCCTACTTTTATTGCATTTGTAGACTTACAGAAAGCATTTTAGAATGTTCAATCGAATACTCTCTTTGAAATTCTGAGCGTAACTGGGGTAAATACAGGGACCAAAAGGCTATTTACAACTTATACAGAAACAAGAGAGCCGTTATGAGTAGAGGCCTATGATAGGGAAGCAGTGGTTGAGGATGGAGTGAGACAAGGTTGTGGTCTTTCCCCGATGTTACTCAATCTGCGCACTGAGCAAGCAGTAAAAGAAGCAAAGGAAAGATTTGGAGTCGGATGTTCTGCCGGATATCAGAGTTGTTCCTGCACGATATTTCGGTAATGTAGCTCGTAACCTTCATCAGGTGCGACTGGAGACAACTCCTCGAGTGTTTTTTTTTTTTTTTTTTTTTTTTTTTTTTTTTTAGGGAGAAGGGTGGGCTGTTCTAGGGCTTGTGTTATGCCCTTTATCAGACATAGGGCATAATTTTATTCTGTTTTGGCACAGTTTATTTTGCTCGCAGTGGGTGCATGGGGGGGGGGGGTATTTTCCCAATTGGGAATTTATTTGCAGGAGTATGTTGGGTACAGTTCCGGTATGCATCTTAGCGTCCAAGGAAAACCTGCAAAACCCGGCCAGAACTGCTTATGGAACTGCTTATGTTTGTCTTCACTTTTGTGTGCCGTCCTGCCAGCGTTGGCGCTGGCGTTCACGGCGGGCAAGAGCGGCTTCTCGCCTTCTGTTGCGGTCCTCTTCTTGCCTTCTTTCTCTCTCTTCTCGTTCTCTTCTAAACTGCTCTTCTCGGGCTTCCACCTGTCTTCTTATGAGCTCCCGACTTTGTACGAAGCTCATTTGGTGCTCATCACGCTCAGCCACGTTCGGCATCGCGTCATCCAGGATCTCGCTGTTTACCAGGCAGTCTCTGTAATTGACGAATTACCTGGTTTGGACCTCTGCGTCCTTACGCTTTGCCAGCGTGGCTCGGCTTACTGTCATGTTTTTTGGTCATCCCGTTTGGGTGGCTTGGTCGCGACCTGGGTGGGCTTCTTCCGTGGGAGGCCCGTCATCCTTGCTCTGCTCGCAGATCTCTACTGCCTGCGTCACCTTGTGCGGATTGCGGCGGAGGGATTCTCGAAGACTGAGGCAGGCAGCCTCCATCTCCGCATGGAGAACCATAGTTTCCGCCTCCCTGAGGGCTGAGTCGACGTCGGGACCAGCTGTCGCCGTCTGCCCCACGCTGCGCTGCGCCGGTCGTCCCGGAAACACAGACGCTTCCCAGAGACCACCAGGAGGCGTCCACGGCGCCGCAAGAGGTCGCTACAGCCGCGGACCTCTTTCCTTCCCCTCGACACGTGACTGCAAATAGAGCCAGCCATATCCATGCGCCAAGCAGTATTTAGGCTGGCGCAAGAGCCTGGAGAGGCAGTTCACGCCGAGCGTACCCACTGGTGTCATCGTAGCCGCCGCGTCATCGTCCACCGCCGCCAGCGTACCGGAGCCATCCCCGCAGGGCCTCTACTCGGACTCAGGTGACGGCAACGTGGACTCCGCGCCGCTCGTCACGAGACGCCCGGGGCTTGGTTTGGTAAAGTTGTATGGTTACTACAGACAGTTTATGTTTGGAAGAATCTCTGATTTAGTTATTGGTAGGCTTGGAGGATCAGACCTACTTCACGAATAGTGTTTTGTAAATTTTGAAGGAAGTCTTTAGTTTAAATAAAAACGCTATAACTCACACTCTGAGGTTTTCCTATCCGCGGACGGAGTATATATTACCTTTCTTCCTGCCACTTGAAGCAGTGGAGCTTCGTGTCCAGGTGGGTGGGGAGAGTTTCCGGCTCCACGCGAAAGCCTAGCAGCTTTCGGATGCCGAATATGTCGCCGCCGTTGTCTGCCGCTGGTGTGGCGGCGATAAACAGCGGCGGTTTCTTCGTGTTGCTCCTGTTATGCAAGCTGACGGTTGCGTTAGCGAAGCCTTGGCGGTGCAGTCCTCTGGCTGCATGTTCCGTCAGAAGCCAGGGCAGTCCCCTTAGGAGCGCCTTGGTTACTTGCTTGCGACGAATTCTGGGGCCCATCGCTCTCCTCTGCGGGGCGTTCACTATATGGGCGGCTGCAAGGTCCCTCACGGCCCTGTAGTCGTTCAAATTCGTGGCCTGGAGCTTGATGGTGATGTCAGAGTCGACCGGCCCAACGACAACGTCCTTCACGCATCGCTGCCCCATCTCATCAAAGATTTCCAACCACTCGACCTCCCTGCACTTGATGTACAGGGTTCGAGCGGGGGAAATTGCCTCCGACCAGCCGCCTCTCGCGACATCTCTTCCTGCGCTGCTCATTTTCACCGAGCCGCGCTCTGAGGTTACGACAACTTGCTTTTCTTGCTGTTAAAACAGCAGCGCGACAATTTGCCACCCAGCGCACAGTGTGGTCTGCACAGCCAATTCTAGCACAGTAGCAGAGCGCCGCGTGCTACGCTGACCCGCGCGCTCCGGCTGCCTCAACTCGACTGCGCGACTCCTCGAATGGACCTGGTCCAGTATTTATGTCTGTGGCCTTCCCCCTCCCCCGGCGATTGCAGGCGTTCTCTCTCGCCGTGACCTGCTGGAGCGCCGACGTTCCGTTTTCCGTCCGCTGCGGTACTGGGCGTTCCGTCTGTGGTCTGTGCCCTACAGACCAACACCTGTGTGTTCTGTCTTCGGCCTGGTGCGTTTGGAGTTCTATCTGGGATGCCAGGAGTTCTCCCTGCGGTCCTCTCCCTCTCAATGCGATCTTCTGGAGCGGCGCCGTTCCGTTTTCGGTTCGCTACGGTTCTGGGTGTTCCCTCTGCGGCCCATCGGACCTGCTCCCTGACGTTCCATGTTCGGTCTAGAAAGCCTGGCACTCTGACTGAGGATCGTTTTCTATATCCACGCCTTCATTTCTTCTATTCATGCAGTGCTGCAGATGTCCCCATTGTTCCTTTAACAATTCCAGAGCAGGGTCCCAGGCTCTGCTTAGCTGGTACCCCATGACGCACAGCATGCGATTGTCTGTTGCTTTTATCTCTATGGATTCCCTTATAACACTGATCCAAAATCTGGATGTCTGTGCTTCAGGTACGGGGCGACACCTTCGTGATGTGGCCTCATGGGAAGGACAGGCTCAATGAGTTCCTTGAACATCTTAACTCCTGCCACCCAAATATCAAGTTCACCATAGAACTGGTGAAGAATGCCCAGCTGTCATTTCTGGATTTACTAGTTAAAAGGAAAGCAGATGGATCAACTGGCCACAGCATGTATCGAAAACCCACATACACTGATTTATATCTGCAGACCAGCAGCTGTCATCACCCTGCACAGAAGAACGGGGTTCTTAAGACATTCGTCCAAAGATCACGTTTCCTGTCAGACCAAGAGAGTCTACCAACGGAAATAGAACATCTTAATACAATGTTCTACAAAAACGGATATACTACCAAACAAATTGAAATGGCACTCTAACCGGTCACTACACCACAGGTTCGAAAAGCAGAGGAAAATGAAGCAAAAAAGGTGGCGTATTTGCCCTGTGCTGGTTCTGTTTCTGCCAGAATCAGTAGGATTCTCCGTAAACATAACATCAAGTGTGTTTTCTGTCCATCCAGCAAAATCGGGTGACTGGTGGGAAATGTTAAAGACGACCTGGGGTTGCACAAACCAGGCACACAATATACCTCGTTAATGTGGCATGTCCTACATCAGCTACACGACAAGAAGACTGGATATTAGATGCAAGGAACATCGAAGGCACAGTTGACGAAATCAGCCATTGCTTAACACTGTTTAGAGCCAGAACATGCCATGAATTACGATAAAACCAAGACTCTAGCACAGGCACCCACATTTTGGGACAGTGTTATTAGGGAATCCATAGAGATAATAGTAACGGAAAATATTATGAACGGCCACATGGGGTACCAGCTACGCAGAACCTGGGATCCTGCTCTGGAACTCTTAAAAGAGCAACAGGGACAGCTGCGGTACTCCATGAATAGAAGAACCTAAGGTGTGGGTACAGAAAACGATCCCCAGTCAGAGTGCCAGGCTCTCTGGACAGAAGATGGAAGGTCCGGGAGCGGGTCCTACGGGTACGGACCGCAGAGGGGCGCCCAGTACCGCAGCGGTCGGAAAACGGATCGGCAGCGCTCCAGCAGGTCTCGGCGAGCGGGCGCGGACCGCAGAGGAACGCCTTCAACCGTCGGTGGAACGGGAAGGCCAAAGACGTAAATATTTTACCAGGTCCATCGAGGAGCAGTCTCAGGTCGCACCTGATGAAGGTTGCGAGCTACGTTACCGGAATATCGTGCAAGAACGACGCTGGTATCCGGCAGAACACCCGACAACCAAAGATGTCATTAGATCACCAGGAAAGCCTCAAGACTCACAAAAACTTCGAGGTTGGCCCATAACTCTATACTTCTGTCAGTTACAGCAAAAGACTTAGAAAAGCAGTTGAACGGAATGGACAGTGTCGTGATAGGAGGCTATAAGATGAATATCAGCAACAACAAAAACAAGGATATTGGAACGTATTCGAAATAAATCAGGTGATGCTGTGGGAATTAGGAAAGCAAAGTAGTAGATGAGTTTTACTATTTGGCAGTAAAATAATTGTTGATGATGGAAGTTGAGAGGGTAAAAAATGGCAAGGCAAGCGTTTCTGGATGATACTGAAGTAAGTGCCAGAAAGTCTTTTCTGAAAGTATTTATATGGAGGATAGCCAGGTGTGGAAGTGAAACATGGATGACGAACAGTTTGGACAAGAAGAGAATATAAGGTTTTGAACTGTGGTGCTACAGAAGAATGATGAAAATTAGACGGGCAGATCGAATGACTAATGAGGAGACACTGAAGAGAACTGGGAAGAAAAGAAATTTTGTGGCACACCCTGACTAGAAGAAGTGATTAGTTGATAGGACACATTCTGAGACATCAAGGGATCGCCAATTGAGTACTGGTGGGAATGAGGAAGGGTTTGGGGAGTAAAAAATTTTAGAGGCAGATCAAGAGGTGAATACAATAAGCAGGATATAAGGAGGATATAAGATGAATATCAACAACAACAAAACAAGGATATTGGAATGTAGTCGATATAAATCAGGTGATGCTGCGGGAATTAGGAAAGGAGACAAAGTAGTAGATGAGTTTTACTATTTGGCAGTAAAATAACTGTTGATGAAGGAAGTTGAGAGGGTAAAAAATGTAGAATGACAATGGCAAGAAAAGCGTTTTTCAATAATACAGAAGTAAGTGCCAGAAAGTTTTTCTGAAAGTATTTGTATGGAGTGTTGCCAGGTGCGGAAGTGAAACATGGATGATGAACAGTTTAGACAAGAAAAGAATATAAGGTTTTGAAATGTGGTGCTACACAAGAATTCAGAATATTAGACAGGCAGGTCGAATGACTAATGAGGAGACACTGAATAGAACTGGGGAGAAAAGAAATTTTGTGACGCAAGCTGACAAGAAGAAGTGATTAGTTGATAGGGCACATTCTAAGACATCAAGGGATCACCAATTAAGTACTTGTGGGTATGAGAAGGGGTTTGGGGAGTAAAAAATTTTAGAGGTAGAGCAAGAGATGATTACAATAAGCAGATTCAGGAGGATGTATGTTGAAGTAGTTACTCTTAGAGGAAGAAGTTGCACAGGATAGAGTATCGTGGAGAGCTGCATCAAACCAGTCTTTGAACTAAAGACCAGAACAACCAAAACCTGGAGAGGAATCAAGCAAAGTATAAGATTTGAAATCGTACTACGTCTATCCTCTCCATCTCTAATCCAAACAAGAATCGGCTGATGCTTTTTATGTTATTAAATGATCGTGATGTGTCAGCTAGCCAGATGCAAGTCTCTCGCCATATAACTGCTTTGGTGAGCTGAGTGTCAGTTTTATTCCTTTTGTACTCAAGCAGTTCTTCACTTGGTCTCACAAACCTAATTTAATGTTCTTCCAGACAGATATATAAGAGAAAAATTTGGGATGGTTACAGACATTCAAACCAGGAACCTCGGCCTTACTAGTAAAATCACTAACCTCTAGCTCACACCGTCAGTTTGCTGTTATTTTTGTCATATTAGCTTTTATTGTTATGAGAATTAGAGAGCTATAAATGCAGTATATCACGCCAAAAAAGTGTGTTGACTATTGGAGAAGAAATACTTTGACGGATGAGAAACCTAAAATTTAATAAAAATTAGTCTGCGCATAGTCGAAGAAATAGTCGCCATTGTATCCCGTGCCTGAAGCAGCAGAAGACAAAACAACAGCTACATTACCAGAGAAGATAGCTGTACGAATACTGCCTGTGAAGCGTTATTGTGAGAGATAGTGCATGTACAGACGCGTAGTGGGTGGCGGTGCTCCACTTGTGAGTGTGCTGGAGTGTACGCTGTTACGGCCTCTTCAACCTGCTTTCCGAGCGTAAAGGCAACGGTGCTACGAGCCCAACCACGTAACCATTTCGTCTTGCTGAGTAACGCGTTGCTGCTTGACAACATTAGTCAAGTTAGACTCACCATACAAAACCAAGTGGTGACACAATACTTCTAACGTTTCACTGGGTTCAGTAGTAATACTTTTCGTGCATTAGGTGACCAACGTGCTTCGTTCAGACGAATGAAATCCGTTAAATCTTCATATCGTGATTATTTTACGCAATGCATTAGTTACTTCTATTTTCTTCGAAAATGTTATTTGTGAGGTACCGAAAAGATATGTCAATATATGTTCTCGTGACAATTGCTAAGCACATTCTCCATTTTTTGTATGAATCATTCGTATGTCATTTCATTATTCGTACACATATGAACATTATCCTGTATGTACCTATAGAGATAGAAGTATGGCCTCTAGAGAAATCATCGCTCATTTCAGATGAGTATCCCTAACATGTGCAACAGGTTCGATGTCGCATCAGGTCGGACAAAAGTTGTAAATAAGCGCTATTTTTTCCTTTTTTTCAAAGTCCGATTGGTAGCGAACTGTAAACCACAATAAAACTCAGAAACATTTTATTTGCAACGTTTAACTATACCTCTCAAGTACTTTTCAACATAGTCGCTGCTCCGACATTCGTTATAGCATTGTAGCATGGTACCTCCTTCCCTGTACCTTCGTCATAGTAGGCAGTTGTCTGTGTTTCCCACCAATTCCCTGAGCTGGTCTCCAGCTCATTGTCTGTCCTAAAGTTCTGTTCTCATAGCTACCGGTTAATGTGAGCGATGAGACGAAAATCAGGTGTCAGGTTAGGACTGTATGATGGCTGATCTAACATTTCTTATTGAGAACGCTGTAGGAGCATCTTCATTGCCTCAGAAGTATGTGGCCTACAATTATCATGACACTGACGTTATATGGACTGCAGATCAGGAGAAACTACTCAGCAGAACTTGACACTTCACATTTTACAATTTACGGGAGACACTGTGGTTCTAGGCATCTATACATGCCTGCTGTGAGCTCAGAACTGAAATGTGCAACGTGACGCAATAGGTGGGCATACTACAGAAATGTTGCAAAATAAATGTGTAAATATTCACGGGATTTTCATTGTGTTTTTAATATCGCGACCGATCATGGTTGAAAACAAAGGCCAATGTAGATATGAGACCATTTTACAGTTTGCACGAAATGTTTTGAGATCAATAGTAACGAACAAATGACAGTAAAGAAACTAACGAGAGACTCGTATTTCGGGGCTATTGTGATTTAACCGGTGCAACTTCGAGACAAGATTTTACTCTTCGGTTAAAATAACTTTCTTATAGACAGTTCGATGAGTTGAGAGTTGGGAGGGGTGTTACCCGTCGCTGTTACGACTATTTTGCGAAACTTTTAGCATGGTGTGCCTCATGAAACGAAATGATCGTATGGCGTTGTTGGCCGGGAGGCCCCATGCGAGGAAGTTCGGCCGCCGTATTGCGAGTCCTTTCTAGCTGACGCCACTTCGGCGACTTGCGCGTCAATGACGATGAAGAACACACAACACCCAGTCATCACGAGGCAGAGAAAATCCCTGACCCCGCCGGGAATCGAACCCGGGACCCCGTGCGCAGGAAGCGAGAACGCTACCGCAAGACCACGAGATGTGTACTGTGCCTCAGTATTGGGTCATCGTTGTAAACCGAAAACTTATATTTATCACACTTACGCAGTTGCTCGCATGAACTACGCTTAATGTGTTATGAAACATCCAATATGCACTGCAATACCAGCATAGGTTAATGTTTCCCTAAAAATTAGACCTTTCGTTAATGACAAGACGCACTAAGACAGCTGCGTAGTGCTTTAGGCAGCTGGCTTGGGTTGGAATAAAGTAAGGTTCATATACACATCCAAAAAAATTGGATTTAGGTTTTCTTTTCTTCTTTTAATTGCTTAATATGAATACTTTGAAGTTTCCCTTCCACTGGACAAAGATGATACCTTTTCCCTTACTTGACCCATCGCAGCATCAATTGAGTCTTTTAGGACAAGTCGTTGTAGTGAGTCGCAGTGTATGTGATTATTAAATCAGATTCTTTTCTTTATGTATTCTGCGTCCATCTGCAGTATGAGTCTTCATTGGCATTGAAGTAGGTGGTCCATGTTTGACGGAGATCATACGTATTCTACGCAGGCGATCCTGGAATACCTTCACTAAAAGTTTGGAAGTCAATGGCAACTGCATGGTTTTGTCCGACTGGTTAACCTGTCACACTGCTGCGATTGACTGTTTTCCCCTTCTTTTTATAAAATGGCTACAACGTCGTATTTAGTACTTCAGAGATGACAGCATACTACGAATCTGCATAGCATTAGCGTGTGAAATGTTCCTGGCTTTTGTCTTTTTTGTAGTGACTCAAATTGTGATTTCTTAATGAAAGCTCTGTATTTAATTATGTGGTCCTTCCCGTTTTGAAGGCCGTTAGACGTTTATGGAATATATTTTGTTAGCCAATACAGCAGAATTTTGTAGTAATTTACGTCCTTAATCTTTAACACGTATAGCAGTTCATTTTCCAGGACTCTAAATCAGAAATAATTGCCCAAACTTCATTATACAAAGCTGTATTAATGTACTGGAGATACTTTTTACAACTGGGGTGCACTGAATACTTAAATTGTAATTGTGCGACCTGATACGTGAATCTGAACCACATTCAGGGATAGGGAACTCTTATTTATTCCACTAAATATTATTGTAAAGTAACAGCTACAATATATTTACTTTGTAGTCTTGTGTTTCTTATGAAAGGCCTTTTATTTTTATTTTTTAACTCTTTGCTATCATGAGATAATTGAATTTGATGCACTGACATTGTTTATATGGTAAACTTTTGACAGAATTTGAAAGAAGTTTCGTTTATTTCTTGTCAGATAAATGCAGTAGTTACATTCTAAATGTCATTCAAACGTCGAGCTTGAAGACTGAAATTAAAATAACTGCAGGATCTGACGAAGCAAATATTGGATCATTGAACCGTATATCAAAATCCCGACAGCGAGAGACTTTACTTTTTGCCTTCGTTTATTGGGAAAGGGAAGCACTGTGCGACAAACGGTTTATCGCCAGCAGGTGAACGCTGTGTGCCCTTTCACCTTTGTTGTTGCCGACACACATGCTGGTGATGCAGACACAATGCATCTCTTTCACAAGTACTGCCTTCATAATGTGAGCGTGGTAATGCAGTGCACATCCAAACATAGGATCAGAACTGCAAAGAATTCACATCTGTTGCATTTTTGCGTCAGAAAGTAAGATACTAAATGGCAGTTGAAGAATGCTCCTTATCACAAAGGAGGCGAATATGCTCCTCTTTAAAAGACTCTAACAAAAAATTGGGGACCAACTTGCTTCAATCGTAACTCCACCTTCTTCACCAAAAGTTTTTGCATGCGAAGGTATTAGCGCTCTTCTCACACAGAACATTGTAAATGCTTTATCCCTTTTCTGTCTTTGTAGCGAAACCGTCGTAATCACCATCGTCCTCTGACTTCCAGTGTCTATGTATGTCCATCTCTCACTCTTTCCTTTGTCCTGCTTGTCCCGCCAACGATGTCTTAATCCCTTTCTCTCGCCCTTCTTCACCACAGTCTCCTTCTCTGCCACTTTCACTGTTTCTTTGTCCCACAGCTAATGTCTTTGTCCAATTCTTCTTCTCTCTCAATGCCAAAAAATGGTTCAAATGGCTCTGAGCACTATGGGACTTAACATCTATGGTCATCAGTCCCCTAGAACTTAGAACTACTTAAACGTAACTAACCTAAGGACAGCACACAACACCCAGCCATCACGAGGCAGAGAAAATCCCTGACCCCGCCGGGAATCGAACCCGGGAACCCGGGCGTGGGAAGCGAGAACGCTACCGCACGACCACGAGATGCGGGCTCTCTCTCAATGCCACTTCACCGTCTTTCTCCCTTACTATCTCCAGTCTTTCTCTTCAACAGCCATTGTCTCTTCTCACCCCACGTCCTCCGGAATGGTTTTCTCGGGGTTTTGACCACTTAACTGAGAAAATTTAACACATAGGGGTAGCGGATTCGTCTTAAAGTTCAACGATGTGGAAGAGAGGGTGTTCCAGACCACCCAGTCCTATGTACGGTCTCCACTCAAGTCTATTTTTCATTTCCACTCCATCCACTCTCTTTTGCATCCACTGTTAACTTCTCTCTTTGTCTTTTACTGCCACCATCTCTCACTGACCGTTATTATCTTTTTTCTATTTGGTGCCCCCTCTTTCTATCCCCACCATCACTTTCTCTTTCTCTCCTAATGACACTCTTTCCTCTACCTTCCAACGTCACTGTCTTTCTGCTAATCTCTTTAAGTACAAAAAAGTGCGAATATACACTCATCCCAAATGTCTGGTGAGGAAGGCGGAATGAGGACTGTGGCGGCTGGTTTCCCACTTTCTGTCAGTCTTTTAAAGAGGAGCATATTCGCCTTTTTTGTCCTGACAGGCGCTTTTTTCAGCTGCTTCCCTTCTCTTCCCTGTTACAGCAGAGTGTGCCGCTTATAGAAAACGAATTCTGTTGGTCAGAGCAGTATTATTTATATACGTCCACACAGTTACGTACTTTCACATACACAAATAACAATTAAGTATGCATAATATAAGATTACCACAAAATCGCCTCCCATCCAACACAACGTCACTTACCAACTTTACATAAAAATGCAGGCAAAAAGGAATACAAACATCTCAAGAACGAGGTCGACAGGAAGTGCAAAATGGCTAAGCAGAAATGGGTACAGAACAGATTTAAGGATGTAGAGGCATATGTCACTAGGGGTGAGATATATACAGCCTACACGAAAATTAAAGAGACTTTTGGAGAAAAGAGAACCACTTGCATGAATATCAAGAGCTCTGGCGGAAATCCAATTGTAAGCAGAGAAGGGAAGGCAGAAAGGTGGAAGGAGCATATATAGAGTCTATACAAGCGCGATGTACTCTAGGGCAGAATTATGGAAATGGAAGATGACGTAGATGAAGATGAAATGAAGATAAAATGGAAGATATGATATTGCGAGAAGCGTTTGACAGAGCACTGAAAGACCGAAGCCGAAACAAGGCTCTGAGAGTAGGCAATATTCACTAGAAGTAGTGATAGCCGTGGGAGAGCCATTCCTGGCGAAACCTGGTGAGCAAGGTGTATGAGACAGACGAAATACCCCCAGACCCACCTACAGAGGGTGAAATGATCATCACGATAAAATTTAAGTGCTTGTTTTTCCCGCGTGCCGTCCGAGAGTGGAACGGTTGACAGACAGATTGAAGGTGGTTCATTGACCCCTCTGCCAGGCACTTTATTGTGAATAGCAGAGTAATCACGTAGATGTGTAGGTGAGAATATAGTAATTCCAATCTCAAGAAAGCAAGTGTTGACAGGTGTGAAAATTACCGAACTATCAATTTTATAAGTCACGACTGCAAATAATAACACGAATTCTTTACAGACCAATGGAAAAACTGGTAGAAGCCGACCTCTGGAAGGTCAATTTGGATTCAGTACAAACGTTGGAACACGCGAGGCAATACTGACCCTATGACTTATATTAGAAGACTGATTAAGGAAAGGCAGATCTATGTTTCTAACATTTGTAGACTTAGAGAAAGCTTTTGGCAAAGTTGAGTGGAATACTCTCTTTCAACTTCTGAAGGTGGCAGGGGTCATATACAGGGAGCGAAAGGCTATTTACAATTCTTACAGAAACTAGATTGCAGTTATGAGTCGAGGGACATGAAAGGGAAGCGGTGACTGAGAAGGAAGTGAGACAGGATTTTAGCCTATCCCCGACGTTATTCAATTTGCATATTGAGCAAGTAGTAAAGGCAACAAAAGAAAAATTAAGAGTAGGAATTAAAATTCATGGAAAAGAAATGAAAACGTTAAGGTTTGCCGACGACGTTGTAATTCTGTCAGAGACAGCAAAGGACCTGGATGAACAGTGTCTTGAGAGAAAGATATTAGATGAACATCAACAAAAGCAAAACGAGGATAATTGAATGTAGTCGAATTAAATTTGGTGATGCTTAGGGAATTAAATGAGGAAATGAGATGCATAAAGCAGGAAATGAGTTTTGTTATTTGGGGAGCAAAATATGGTCGAGGTAGAGAGGATAAAAAATGTAGACTGGCTTTGGCAAGGAAAGCGTTTCTGAAGAAGAGAAATTTGTTAGCATCGAGTATAGATTTAAGTGTCAGGAAGTCGTTTCTGTAAGTATTTATATAGAGTGTAGTCATGTAGGGAAGTGAAACATGGACTATAAACAGTTTAGACAAGAACAGAGTAGAAGCTTTCGAAATGTGTTGCTACAGAATAATGCTGAAGATTAGTTGGGTAGATCACATAACTAACGAGGAGGTATTGAATAGAACTGGAGAGAAGAGGAATTTGTGACACAACTTGACAAGAAGAAGGGATCGGTTGATAGGTCACGTTCTGAGTCGTCAAGAGATCACCAGTTTAGTACTGGAGGGAAGCATGGAGGATAAAAATCGTAGAGGGAGAGCAAGAGATGAACACACTAAACAGATTCAGAAGGATGTAGGCTGCGGTAGTTACTCGGAACTGAAGAGGGTTGCACATGATACAGTAGCATGGAGAGCTGCATTAAACCAGTCTTTGGACCGAAGACCACAACAATAACAACATAAAAGTCATAACATTTTTGACTGTACCGTCAGTATGCCAAAAAATGCGATGATTGTATGCAGGTACAAAGAGTTTTGTACGACAAAATAATTTTTGTAAAGTGCTTATGCCACCAAGTGGCAATGATCGAATAATTTGCAAATCAAGAGATCCCTCATAGGGGTGACGTGCCCATTATGCAGAAACAGCGTGTCATGAAGTTTTATTGGTGAAAATGATGATGACTAAAGCATAGCCTGGTGACCTCAGAATCTTTGCCATTTGCGCTTCGGACCTGATATTACGTGCGTAAGTGTGGCAGCGTTGAGCATCTGGAACTCGGATAATGATATCGAAAAAAGTTTCGAATTTCCCCCAGAACATTAATATATGATAAAAATTTCGCCGTTTTGCCATTAACAGGAAATACAGAACAGCGTCTCACAACTGATACTTTTGGCACAAAAGAAAAGTTTTTCTGGGATTTCTCAGAAACTGCTCATGAACAAGTGATGCTTCTTTAATCCGCCCAGCGCGCCCTGTAACACACCTAATGCAAAAGAACCAACTACTTTGTTCAGTATCTCTGTCCTTGATGAAATGTTTAATGTTTAAATTTGGCCATGTTCTTTAGGATAGCTACACAATGCCCGTTCTTCTGATACGCTTACAAATGTCGGTTGGCCAAGGACTATCCAAAACACTTGGCCCTCTCTTTGTAATCAACAGAATTCGAGATATGAACCCTTGAAAAATACTGTTTTCGCCTGCACTTTTTGCAACATAGTGGTACTGTCCTTCATAACAGGCGATGCATTGGAGTATTTATGAGTGACACTACTCTGCTATGGGCGAGACAGATACTGACCTCCTAGGCCTGCACAGAAAGTTGGACGCCGTAAGGCATCAGGACAGCTTCATTATAGTGCAACTTCACCAATCTTATAACAGTTTGGTGACATTTGTGATAAATGAGAACCATATACACTCAGGAACAATGAATACAGTGTACACAGAGGGAAGAAAGGTAATACATGAAACTTTGCAGATAAGTATGGTGACATCCGATATGCGAATGATCCGAGTTTGGTGCCAGTACACAAGCCCACAGACCCTGCACTGGTTCTTAAATCAGGGAGGGGACCCTATTTAAACGACATATAGTAGACGAATCATACATGTGAAGGTCACATTCCGAATCGAGGGGGATTTTAGTAGGCGCAGAATGGCAGGTAGACGTGTTACATGACATTTCTCACAATTAAGCCAGTTTGAGAGGGACGTAATTACATGCATGAAAACACAGGCTGGTCAGCGCGCCATGTGGCTTACCAGCTCGATCGTTCAGCGTGTTCCATCAGACAATGTGGAGTCACAGATGGCATCCGTGTGCAAGTTGCTGGGTCTGGAGTATCCAGCAAGACAGTCAGGTAGGAATATCAAAAGATTGTCGCGAGTGATCAGAGAACCTACAATGACACGCCTCCACAATACAAGCAGATGTATGGGTGCCAGTCGTTCCACAAACCATTTCCAGACATCTTGCATGTGTGAATTTACAATTCAGGTACCCTTGTCCTGTACTGCCATTAACACCGAGACTCTGGTGACTCTCTCTATAGTGGTGACAAGCTAGAACAGCATGGATTGCAATAGATTGGCTAACGTGGTGTTTATTGATGAATCCAATTTCACTTTGGGGACTGGTAACTACATACCATTCTTGAAGCAGCGTGGCAAATGCTAGAGCTCCACCTACACTGCCACACGCCACATCACCCACACAGCTGTCAGCTGAGATAATGGTCTGAGGGGCTACAGCCTACGACAGCTGGTCTCCTCTAATTATGGCATGTGGAACCTTAACATGGCAGTGTAATGTTCATGCGATTCTTCAATCCCAGTTGGTATCTCTCCTGCATGGTCTACCAGGGGCAATTTTCCAGCAAGATAATGCTCGTCCACATACACCTTAAGATGCTCAAGACTTCCTATGTTATGTTCCAACTCTTCCATGCCCTGGCTGCTACCCAGACTATGCGTGGGATCGTCTGAAACGCCAGATGCCACCGTGTCACTCTGTATATGGTTTGGAAGTGGCTGTTCAAGATTTGTTGACCAGTCTGCTTCAAGGGCAACATGCATCTAATCAGCTTCAGCAGAACCTTTTCGCAGCATGTATTGCACCAGAAGGTGGTCCAGTGCATTATTCACATTGCACTATATTTGTTTACTTGTATTCACTGTATTTATGTACATGTTTTGATTTTGGAACCAAGTGAATCTCTCACCTCTATCAATATGTCTAGTACATCTCATTTTGATTTGATGCTCCCTTTGTTGTGTGCTATTTTCAATATTCCGATGTTTATATTTTTTGACTATCGAATGTGTTGTAGAACTCTGAATGGTAGTAGAGGGAACGGGACACAGCCCTTCTTACTTCAACACGGCCCACAGGAAACGTCTGAGTGACTTCACATGGGGAAGACTTATCAGGAAACTCTAAGAAGGACGAACTGTGACTAGTGTAGTCCTGGAGCTTGGCGCCGCTCATGGTATTGTTTCGCGTGCATGGGGAGCGTTCCTAGCCACTTTCACTGCTGACCGAAAGATACGAGGTGAGTGACCACGGTCAGCTACAACACCAGATGACTACTACGTTGTGCAACAGGTGTCAAGGGACACACGTGCAGCTGGTGGAATGCAACCATACCTGACTGGAAAGCGACGCACACAGTCTCACTTTGCAAAGTGTGAAAGGTTCTGTATGGGGGCTGTCTCTTTGCCCGACGATCGGTACGTTGTGTTCCGTCGACACAGGCACATTGGCAGAACCATGATGATGCCAAGAGCACAGAGATCAAAGAGGAATGGGGGTCACGTGGTCTTCTCGGATGAGATCAGATTTAGTCTGAGTAGTGATTCTGGACTTAACTGCGTATGGTGAGATTGGGAAGACGTAATGCTCCCAGAAAAATTGTCTAACATAGTCGTTTTGGTGGTTCAGGACATTTGATGTGGGGAGGCACAATGTTGCATGGGCACACTGACATTAAAATGCACACTCAGTGGTTAATGTTATTGCGCCACTATTATTCCTTCCACATTGAGCCGTAGTTGTATCCGGCTCTTCGAAAAGAGCGCCAGGCGGAGTGTTTTCGCTTCGTGTCTAGTGTTTGCGGTGGCGCTTTCGGTTTGGCGCGCTTTTTGGATCGCTACCACCCTCTGGAGGGAAGTGGAGCAAGTGTACGGTCGCATGACGATCGAGGAGTACGTACTGTGGGCAGTGACCGAGAGAGGTGGTGGCGCGAGCGGAGCCCTGCTGTTGAGGGTCGTCAACTGCTCGTCACGTGCTCTTAGCTATCAGGGGCTAAGTCTGCCTTGCCCGCATGTACGTGGCTTCTGAAGCTTAGCAGCCGTGGTGCAGGAGATCAGCGCATGGGACAGTATGTCTTCTTATCAGCCGTTGAAACCACTGGCAGCGGTTGGCTCTGACGAGCATTGGGAAGTGCGACGTGTTCCCGGAGCTGGGGTGGAGTGTGAGAAGTTGAATACTGTTTATATATATGTAAGAGAAGGTTTTCAAGTTCTAGTGAAGTGTATCTATTTCTTTACCAGTAGCTTCGTTGGGGTAGTCCCACCACAATTTTCGTTTGCCTGTCCGCGGGAATGTGGTAATTTCTTCTTGGTCGGGCCGTCACGGGTGTCTGTGGTTCGGAGTCTCTGCAGGCACCGCCCTTGCAACATCTTCTGGGTTTGAGTAACTCGGGGAGGTGGCGGCTTGTAATGGAAGTTTCGGGGCTGATCTGCTATGGCCCTGTAGACCACCAGTAACTAACTATTCCGCCTATTGTGATTTGGGCCCCTTTTACACGGGTCACTCCCTCACCGAGATTTTTTTTTTTTTTTTTTTTTTTTTTTTTTTTTTTTTGGGAGCTGCCTTTAATGTGAAGGTTTGTGTGCTGTCTCATTCATATTTATCTGGTAACAAATGTAAGTTTTGTAACTGGCGAGAGAACTATTTTCGTTAGTACAAGCTAGCTACTTAAAGTTTTTTTTTGGAATTGTTCCCTTATTGATATAGCAAGTTTAAAATCTTCTTATTGTTACAGTCAAACCTCAATATCCTATACATAGAGCTGTTTTTAAAAGAGTTTTAAGTTAAAATCTCACTATTGGCAAGATGTTAATGTCATACCTGGTAATCTCCATTTCATAATGAAAATTATCAAGATATTTTAAATTGACTTTTTTAAAAGAATCGCTAGACTTAAAAAATTATTACTCAGAAAGCCTTTGAAAATAAAAATAACCTTATCAATGTATGTTGATCATACACCATATTAAGCGCCACGTCCCACTTTTTGTAATGGCCAGAGTGAGCTAATATTACCTAAAGATAATACAAAGAATTCGGTAGGGCAAGTTACCAAGCGCACATACTCAGAAATAAACACTTAGGATTTTTCATAATTTTATTTTAGAAAATAACTCTAAGTAAAAAGGCCTTTAAAGACAACCCAAAAGGAATAAAATTATTTCTTTAAGAGATGTACAGTTTAAACATTAAATTAAATAACATTTCCTTTGTGGATGCAACATTTTGCAACAACGTTTATAGTGTAACCGGCGCGTAGACAGAAAAATTTAGGGTAGTGTAATTTGACAACGAGCTAACGATGCTAGAACAGATCTTAAAACACAGGTCGTAGTTGGATGAAGATTTAACTCTTAACTACGGCTTAAATAATCAAGATTCTTACAAATACTTGCCAAAATAACAGGGATAAAGATAAACGTTTCTCAAAATATGGCTTCAGATGCACTTAAATAGAATTGGAGGCCCTCCACGCCCACACCAACGTGGTGACCAAACCAAAAGTTCTACTGTCACCTCCGTCAAAATGTTAGTTATCTAATAGGTGGATCACAGGATGCTGGGCCGTGATGTTATCCGTGCCTCTGGGTAAGACTACTCATTAACACGGTCCATCGGGTGATAGATAGTGGACGAAACGCGAATGAGGGTAGCAATTTGAAGAGCAGAGGGAAAAAAGTGCCAAGGCTCGTGCCAAGGCAAAAAAAACCTCTGTGACAGTGGGATGGGTAGTAAGAGCAGTAGTGGCTTACTAGCTGAGATAGGTCATGCAAGGTTGGGTTTGTTAGTGTGGGTATCATGCATCATTACCGTGGCAGGCGACGGTGATGTATCCCGGTTTGCTGCAGCCGCTGCATTCCTGGAACAATCAGGATCGTTATATATTAATGGGAGATCGGCCATAGATAATTTCACTGTGTGAGGGGTGTGTATAGCTTGTCTGCATTTAGTGTACGGTACGGCTTCCCTGTGTGGTGCCAGTTTTTCGGCAAGTGTGTTCCAACTGGATATCCAGTAATGGTGGCTGATTAACAGGACCTCGCCCGTACCGTTGTGTTTGCGTGTACTTGGCCATAGATGTTAGGTCCTTGTAAGTATGTCTTTTGGTCTGTTATGTTTCCATCTATGGTTGTGGTCGTAGTTCCCCAGATTAAGAATGAACGGGTTCTGCAAATGACTGGAGTTTCTGTATAGTCTTGTGGTGAGTCTGTGGATTACCTCCTTGAGACTCTCAAGTCGGTATTCCCGGCGAAGATCCGCGATGCGTGTCTATCGTGGAGCGTTGCTTATGACTATGAGTACTTTGTTTTGTATGATCTGCAGACGGCGCAGGCGTGTGGGCGCAGCGTATCCCCAGACAGGGGCTGTGTACGTCATCAGAGGTCGAATAATTGTCATGTACATGGACCTCGACACCTGTCTGTTCAGTGTGCTACACCTGTTGAGCATAGGGTAGAGCTGTTTGAGCCTCGCGCTTCCTCTGTTGATCATGTGTTGTATGTGGTACCCCGAGTAATTCCCGGTCCAGCCATACACCTAGGTATTTGACTTTCTCTTGGAAACGTATTGGGCGTGTATGTAGACTTATTGGTCTGCAGTATCGGTGTTTGCGCAGTTGCTCGGTCTTCTAGTGAACAGAACGGCTTCGCACTTGTCGACTTTTACTCTAACACACCATTTCTCTAACCAAGGCTCGGCCACTTTGAGTGCGGTCTGTAATCGTGACGTAATGTTTGATGGTTTCCAATCTTGCGCGAGGATGGCTGTGTCATCCGCGTAGGTTGCCATCGTTGTGTTGTGTGTGGTTGGGAGATCGTTTATGTAGAGGTTAAACAGCAGGGGCCCTAGGATGCTTCCCTGGGGTACTCCCGCGTGTATACCGTGGCGTGGTGATGTTTTCGCTGCACGTTAGTGTTGAAACTCCTGTCTGTGAGGTATGAGTGTATGAGACGCACCAGCCCGTCGGGGAACCCCGCGCCGCTGAGTTTGCGAATGAGGCCGTTGTGCAATAGACGGTCGAAAGCCTTTTCGACGCCCAGGAACACCGCCCCTGTTGCTTTGTTTGTGTTGACGCCATGTGTTATATGTTCAACGATCCGTAAGAGTTGTTGTTCAGATGCACTTAAACTGGAATGAATCACAGGCTAGCCAAATCTCTCTCAGAGGAAAACAGATTACTAATCTTAACCTAGAGTGGAGATATCACAGTATATTTCTCTTTTAAAATAAACTCTAAGGCAAAGAGACGGCGTACCAAGAAGGAATAATCACAGTGGGACGAAAATCGACAGTCATGATGTACATGTGCAGACAAACAAATTATTACAATTTCAGAAAAACTAAATTATTTTTTGAAGAGAAAGAGCTTCACAAATTGAACAAATCGGTCACTCGCTGGTCCACCTGTGACTCTTATGGAAGCAGTTGCTCGGCTTGGCAGTGACTGACAGTTACGGGATGTGAGGGAAATTGTGACAAATGCTGTCCAGTTGGCATGTTAGATCGTCAGAATCCGGAGCTAGTTGGAGAGCGCTGCCAAAATGCACCAACCCTTCTTAAATGCGGAGAGATCCGGCTATATTGCTGGCCACAGTAGGGTTTGACAAGCACGAAGACAAGCAGTAGACGCGTGGGCATTATCTGGGCATTATGTTGCTGAAATGTAATCACAGATTAGTTGTCATGAAGGGCAAAAAAAACTGAGCGTATAATGTCGTAAACGTACCGCTGTGCAGCAAGGATGCCGCTGATGATATCCAAAGACGTCCTGCAACCCAAAGAAATGGCAGCGCAGATCATAAACCGTGGTCGTCGGGCCGTATGATGGGCGACAGTCATATTGCTATCCCACCACATCTGGACACGTCTTCGACTTAGAATCTCATTGATTAAAGTATGATATTCTTCGTTGACGAGTCCACCTTCGAACTGAGCCCCGATGACCAGTAAAGACGTGTCTGGGGGTGCCCTGAACTTCGGTGGGGTACCAACCTAACTATCACCCTCCATACGACCCAACAACCGGGAGTGATGATCTCGAGTGTCATTTCGTTTCACAGCAGGATCTCTTTGGTTGTCATTCGCGGCACCCTTATAGCACAGCGGTACTCCGACGATATACTGCACTCCATTTTGTTGCTGTGCATGACAAGCCATCCTGGGCACACATTTCAGCAAAATAATGGCCGCCCGCACACGGCGAGAGTTGCTACTCTTCGTAATTTCCAAATAACATTTTGACTAGCAAGGTCTCTGGATCTCTCGCCAACTGAGAACATATGGAGCATTATGGGCAGGGCCCTCTAGTCAGCTCCGAATTTTGACTGTTTAAAGCCACAATTGGATATAATTTCGCAACACGTCCCCCAGGTGGACATCCAACAGCTCTATCAATCAGTGGCAAGCAGAAGAACTACCTGCATAAAGGCCAGAGGTGGAAAAACGCGTTACTGAGTTGCTCAGTTTGTGAAGCTCTTTCTCTTGAATAATTTATTCACTTTTTCCGAAATTATTTCACTTGTTTGTTTGCATACGTACATCATATCTACCGATTTGCGTCTCATTCGGATAAATCTTTGTTGATGCGTCGTTTTCTTTGTCTTAGACTGTTGTTTAAAATATTTAAAAACATTTAGTCCGAATAAAAGTGCCTGATCATACATAGCTTTACAAGCGCTGCGTCAGTGACCACTAAAATGAGTAATCAAAATGCTTAGCTGCACTCAGCCAAACTTAAAAGCTGAAAAGATGGGAGAACAGCCTGACAAAACAGTGTGCAACTAACAGTATACAATTTGATCACAGGCGCTTCCAAACACCATACAAGTACGAGGGTTGTCCAGAAAGTAAGTTCCGATCGGTCGCGAAATCGAAACCACTGGGAAAATCCGATAAAGCTTTGCATAGGTGTGTTGGGCAATGTCTCTAGCATGCCCATTGATCATGTCGAGTCGCTCTTTTCAGTTTTCATTGAACAGTGAGCACATAAAGATGCTTAGGGAATAGCGTCTCCCGCCAAGTATTAGGGCCTGGTTAGAGATTCCGCGTGTGTCATGCAGCCCACATAACACAACTGTCGAGCAGTTCCTTCTTCGTGTCAATTGTCGGCCGCGCACTGCAGGGGCAATGAAGATGTTCCTGCAGCGTTTCAGATGATTCAGATGAGAAGTGTTTGATTACCCTCAATACAGTCCGTAATTGGCTCCCCCTGAGTGTCATCTCTGCTCACAAGAACCGCTGGTTATGAAGAAAAAATTTTTCCAGAGACAACGAGCTGCATACGAGTGCAGATAACTGGCCGAAAGCGCAGGCGGCTGCCATCTACGACGAGGATACTGGAAAGTTGATTCAGCACTCGAAGTTGCAGCGGAGACTATGTAGATAAGTAGGTGGAATGTGTACATAACTTTTACAAATAAAACCTTTCTAGTTTTCACTGTCGTTTCGATTTCGCGACCGATCGGAACTTACTTTCCGGGAAACCCTCGTATTAAACAAATTTAATCAGTGGCGTTCATTAATACTAGAAGCTGACGTGTGTTTGCGTACTAAACTTTGAAGCTCAGTGTTTGTGGGTTTGCATCCTTCCCTCTTTTCATGCCACGAAAATCCATTAGCAAAAAAAAAAAAAAAAAAAAAAAAAAAAAGGTTCAAATGGCTCTGAGCACTATGGGACTTAACATCTGTAGTCATCAGTCCCCTAGAACTTAGAACTACTTAAACCTAACTAATCTAAGGACATCACACACATCCATGCCCGAGGCAGGATTCGAACCTGCGACCGTAGCAGTCGCTCGGTTCCGGACTGAGCGCCTAGAACCGTTAGACCACCGCGGCCGGCCATTAGCAATATGGCGGGATCCAGTAACTTAGTGAATGATACTTACTGTACTTGTTGTGACTGTTAGCCTCTAGATAACCCAAAAAATACATTCAGCAGTGCTCGGGAGGACGATGGTTCAATCCCGCGTCCGGCTATCCTGATTTAGATTTTCCGTGATTTCCCTAAATCGCTCCAGGCAAATGCCGGGATGGTTCCTTTCAAAAGGGCACGGCCGACTTCCTTCCCCGTCCTTCCCTAATCCGATGAGACCGATGACCTCGCTGTCTGTTCTCCTTTCCCCAAAACAACCCAACCCAACATTCAGCAGTGCGTAAAAATCTCGTTGTGTTGACGGAAAACAAACTGAGCCACCAAGTATAAGACGTCCACACCTGTGCTCTGTTCGGACTTAAGACATACCTTCAAACTTCACTTTCAGATGAGACTGCGACGTATACTGTACATGATGTCAACGAAGATTCGTCCAAGGTAACACTGCGCCGAGACACCAATGCGATATCGACTGCACATACGATCAGGTCCCCTACTGTCCCACAAGACTCACTAACGCTTTTATTGCTGAAGCGGCCTGCGTACGGCGCTTTATAGCCGCATAGCTAGCCTCTGCTGCCACCTAGCGAGTCGTCGACGAAATGCGTTGCCTAGAGACACTGCCTGGGTGTCTGCATACCGACAGCAAGCTCCCTGACACCGGATCGTCTAGAGTCGCCGTGACTTGAGTGTAAATATTGTCTCCGGATATAAGTCATTTCTGTTGGCTTCATTGCATATTTATTTTAGTTACCTTGCATACTGTAATGCAGTTATTTCTATGTATGATCAAAGTTTCCTTGAGCTTTGTTACTTGGAAGTCACACATCAGGCGGAAGTTACGTTCGTCCTCATTTTCTGCTCGCCAGTGTAGTTTCTGGGCTTAGCATCGCACTTTGTCAGGCCAAAGAAGTGGTGGCTGTCCTCCTGACATCGAACTAGCTAATTGGTCTCAGTTTGCTGCTCAGTTAAATAACAACGCACGTCACAATGACCAAGTGATTATCCAAATATGAAGAACAGATCGAGCTCTGTTTCCGTCTTGTCCAGCGTATTGCAAACTGTAGTCAGTGTTACAGTTTTTAACAAGATAATAATAAGTCGTCGTCTCTTCCTCTATGAATAGATGATGAATGCAGCTAGCCACTAACTTTGTGTAATGTCTTGTCTGTTCAGAAGTGTATCTGTTGCCTTTAAGACCCTTTCACCTTCACACATAAATCTATACAGTAATGTAAGGGCCTCCCAGTGTCTTGGCTGATCCGTGATAAGACAGGCGAAAAGTTAGACTAATGGAGGATTATTAGTATTATCTCTATTTTCATTCGCTCTCTCTCTTTCTCTCCTTTATCTATGTACAGTTTTTATTATAATATTTCATTACGTGAAATCAGCCAAATAGGATCTTTGGTGGAGTCCTTCGTCTTGGTAATCAGCGGCTGGCTTGCTGTAAGAGATCTTTACATTTATTACTACTGTTAAACACTGTATTCAGTCGGGAGAATCAATCGTGTGGACAATTTGTTCCTTTTACGAAAGATTGCGAATTCCAGATGTGTACGAAGCCTTTTTGGACGATTTAACACAGCCTCAGTGATTGCAGGCTCTCTTCGACACAGCTGAAACTTCCCCACTAATTACAGGGCCAACGTGTTCATCATGTGGTTCAGAAAAAACTCATTCGTTCATTCACTCCGGAACAAAAAGTCACAAACCTTATTTATGAAGGAAATTGTGTATTAAATCCATCTCCATTACATGTCCAGATATCCGGTGATTCCACGTCTTAATTATTTTCCGTTTACACTCTCTTTCTATTCAAACAAACCGCTAGTGGCACAAAAGTTAATTCGCTCGATTTAGCGAGAAGAAAATCAGAATATGTAGTTCTCAGAAACACGTCAATCCCTCCATCCCTACTCCAGAAGTTGTCCTAGTTACCACTCTAACAACCATGGAGAATGCATATATGCATCTCTGTTATTTCAAAGAATAAACGCGCTAGAAAATACTTTGGCGGCGTATTGCTGTCGCCGCATATGTTACGAGAAAATCAGATCAGATACTTTTCTAAAGTGAAATCAATGTGGATAGTTTGATTGACAATGATTAATTGGTGCGTGGAAGAGAGTATTTTCTGTGGGTACGTTACAATGCCCCTCGCAGCGAGCGAAGTTTGTGAGCCTAATTTTGATTTACCGAACACACTTCGCGAGCTATCTATTAGTGTGGGTAACCCAGAAGTGATGAGTGTCAGTCCTCCGACTGAAAAAGATTAATTATGTTTAAGACAGACGAAGAAAATAAACATTGGAAACAGAAGAAATGAAGAGATAGGTACCGCGGCTGTGTTGCTTTCCCGTGCATCAAGGTGTTATGTTTGCTGTGCACAACCAAGGAAGATGATCTTTCATGAGACTGTTACCAGGGTCTACCCATTCGGGAACTTTCTTAAGCAGGGAAACCTTGGAAAACCTACAGAAGAGAAAAAATAATTTTGAAATTGATGTCTAAAGGAAAGATAGGGATCGATTTATATAACGATTTGGAGAAGAGTGATTTGTACCTCTAGCAAAAAAAAAAAAAAAAAAAAAAAAAAAATTACAATAAATAACTCGAGTTTCTTTTTTTACAATCTTGTTCCCAGGACAATATCTTGCGATGCTGCAACTCCCCCGGATCTTGCATGTCCCCGACGTCCACATTTGTAGTCGGTCTTCTACGCGGCCCACAATGGGAAGTGTAGAAGGTACAGGGATACCAGATTTCACACGCAACATTCATTCCAAAAGAATTAGCAATGACCGAAAGGGAAACTCTTCCTGTAAAAAAACTGCTTAGGTTGCACCGTCCAAGATTCTCCTTTTTGAAAACAAAATCCCTATGGCTTCATGCATCCTTTTTCTTATGATGTACTGCAAGGAATTTAGCCATTGACTTAAAGTTTCCATTTATCCATTGACTAATGCTGTTGCCGAAAACATCATAATAATTACTCTAGTTTGAATTTTCTTTTGGACTTCGCATCACCATTTGTGCTTGTAAGTCCAAAAATTCTCACACATTTTCTGTCAATGATTTGTTCTTCGTAATTTAAAGGATTCATGCAACTTGCAGTAGATTTTAGATTCAAATCATCGAATAATGGAAAGTGTGGTTCATTTTATACAAAGACATAATCCATCATTTCCTTGAAAAGTCATATCATTTATCTATACTCATAAAAACTTTATCCTAAATACATATATTTCTCCACTTGATTGCTGTAATGTAACAGTTATTAGTAGTGAGGAATGTGGATTCTCTTCTTTTATTTATTCTCTGATTCATCCGGCATTCATACATGCACATATCTACATCTACATCTACATCTATACTCCGCGAGCCACCTTACGGTGTGTGGCGGAGGGTACTTATTGTACCACTATCTGATCCCCCCTTCCCTGTTCCATTCACGAATTGTGCGTGGGAAGAACGACTGCTTGTAAGTCTCCGTATTTGCTCTAATTTCTCGGATCTTTTCGTTGTGATCATTACGCGAGATATATGTGGGCGGTAGTAATATGTTGCCCATCTCTTCCCGGAATGTGCTCTCTCGTAATTTCGATAATAAACCTCTCCGTATTGCGTAACGCCTTTCTTGAAGTGTCCGCCACTGGAGCTTGTTCAGCATCTCCGTAACGCTCTCGCGCTGACTAAATGTCCCCATGACGAATCGCGCTGCTTTTCGCTGGATCATGTCTATCTCTTCTATTAATCCAACCTGGTAAGGGTCCCATACTGATGAGCAATACTCAAGAATCGGACGAACAAGCGTTTTGTAAGCTACTTCTTTCGTCGATGAGTCACATTTTCTTAGAATTCTTCCTATGAATCTCAACCTGGCGCCTGCTTTTCCCACTATTTGTTTTATGTGATCATTCCACTTCAGATCGCTCCGGATAGTAACTCCTAAGTATTTTACGGTCGTTAGCGCTTCCAATGATTTACCACCTATGGCATAATCGTACTGGAATGGATTTCTGCCCCTATGTATATGGAAATGGATTTTCAAACAAAATTCCAAAGTGAACAAGACCCATTAAATAACTACTAATTCTATGAATCTTAGTTTCTTTTGACATTCAACAATAAATCAAGAACTCTTAACGTCTAATTATGACACTTTTTTGAAGTTCACATCAATCAGTTTCCCCTCGCGTTTGATGCGAGTCTCTTACAAAGCATATCTGTGTCGTCTATATCGATTCTAACTCTCGCGCCGGCGTCAATTGTTTTGCGCGGGAAATTATCCTTGCGGCGCTAACCGTCACTCATAATTCACTGCCTAAATGTATCACTTCACACGTTTACACATCTAAGCGTGCACTTGAAATTATATATGAACATTCACTGGGAACCTCTTTTGATTATGCAGCGTCATTTTCGGAAAACATTTCTTTCTTCTTGAAGGTCATTCAGATCCTTTATAAATCTTGATGACATTAGCAATGCTAAAGTTCCATTACTACGGTATGTTGATGATTTTCACTTATGGACCGTCTGACAGCAACTGAATGAAACACAATGTTAGTGCCATACGCGTTTCGCCTTTATTTTCTGCAAGGCATCATCAGTGGCCTGTAATATGTACATATGTTAGCTATTTTATTTACATTTTTGTCACTGTGCCTATAGGTTATAAACAGTTCTGGTGGTTGGTATTTCCTATTAAGAAGTAATGTTTTGAACTGTACTTACAGGTTGCGTAGACAGTTTCTTACATATTACGCTCCTGTTGCATTTTTGGTCTTGTTCTTCTTCCTATGAGCGCAAACAGCAAATTGGCGCTCATAGGAAGAAGAACAAGACCAAAAATGCAACAGGAGCGTAATATGTAAGAAACTGTCTACGCAACCTGTAAGTACAGTTCAAAACATTACTACTTAATAGGAAATACCAACCACCAGAACTGTTTATAACCTATAGGCACAGTGACAAAAATGTAAATAAAATAGCTAACATATGTACATATTACAGGCCACTGATGATGCCTTGCAGAAAATAAAGGCGAAACGCGTATGGCACTAACATTGTGTTTCATTCAGTTGCTGTCAGACGGTCCATAAGTGAAAATCATCAACGTACCGTAGTATTACGCGCAACTGAGGAGGACAGGACCAAAAAATTGAAGATGTCTAAAGTTCCATGTTTACCCAAACACAGGTGAAGCCTATCTCCACTGTCTTCTTTGCAGCAGTCGATAGTAATAGTTAGTCACTATTTCTACAATCTGTGTCACTGATTAATTATTTCAGTTTAAAGTTTTCTAACAATAAACACACACAGTTTATTTTTATGTTTTTTCGAGCGTTCATCTCTGTCACTCGCAACACCATTCCTCCCTATCTTCTAATCATCATTAAATTTTTTCAAGTCGTTATGGGAAAATAACCCTTTAATTTTGTTAGATCCCGGGTATGCTAACAGATAAGCCCTAGGGTTCGGAATTTGTAGAATGATGTATGGGCCAGTATATAATAACTCCCATTTCTTTATACTCTTCTTTATTAAGGATGATTTGGTATGTCTTTTGACTAGTACCTTCTCTCCGACGTGGTACGCCTGTACCCTTTTTACTAATTTGTCATATTGTTGTTTTCTCTGATCAGCCTTTTGTGACATATTTATGATGGCTTGCCTTATTTTTTCTTCCCAAGGCATCTCAGTTTCCTGAGTTTTGGGCATATGTTCAGTCTAGAAGTTTTCTTCTTTTGTCTCGAACATCAATTCATGAGGTGTATATCCAGTGGAGGAGAGGGACATGTTGTTGTATATCTGCTCAAATTCTTCCACATAATTTGCCCACTCAGTCTGCTTATTATGGCAATAGGTCCTCATAAATCGATTGAACTCTCTAAAAATTCTCTCAACCAAATTGCCTTGTGGGTGGTAAAATGATGTTAGTATGTGTTTCACACCGACTTGAGACAAAGCCTGTTTCCATCGGAGTCCCGTGAATATCTTAGCATTGTCTGTCATTATCGCCTTAGGTATACCAACATGTGGAAGATAATCCCTTGTCAATCTTAATACAATTACTTTGGCTGTAGCCGCCTTTATCGGGTATAGCTTTACGTATTTCGTACACACATCGAGAAATGCCAACACATATCTAACACCTCCTCTTGAAGTAGGTAACGGTCCACACAGATCGCACGAAATTAATTCTTTTGGTTCTCGGACTAATGCAGAGCATAATGGGTGCTTACTCCCTTTTGAATCCGGCTTTGATTTTTGACAGATTATGCATTTCTTCAAGACCTCATGCACTCTGCGCTTTATGCAGGGAAAATAACAGTACACACTTATCTTGTTTGCACATTTTGTCGCACCGAAATGTCCCCAGGTTAAACGGGTGAACCATACGAGTTTCTCTATTTGCGCCTCAGGTATACAAACACACCATCGGATTTTGTTTGGCCTTCCACAGCGGAAAAATAATACGCCATTTACCAACTTGTAATAATTTGCCATCTGATCCGAAGGTTGCTGTTGTAACCTTTGAATGACACTTCCCCATTGAGCATCTCTTTTCTGTAACTGTGCCATATGCGCACACAAATTGACGTAGTACATCTTATATGGATTTTCCTGAAGCAGCAATACAGGGAATACTGAGTTATCATTTACTTCAATCTCTTTGGTCAAACCCTGTGGTGACCTTGATAGAGCGTCAGCAATAATGTTTTGCTCTCCTGAGACATGCACGATCTTAAATTGGTATTGTTGCAGAGCGAGAGTCCATCTAGCCAGTCTGGCGTGTAACAGTTTACACGTTTGTAAAAACGTTAATGATTGATGATCGCAATATACGATAGTCTTTGACCCATATAGGTAATAATGAAATTTTTTAAATCCCCAGATGACCGCAAGAGCCTCTAATTCTGTCGTCGTGTAAGTTCGTTCACAGTTGGACAAAACACGACTAGCAAACGCAATAGGACAGAAGGTGAGTTGTCCATTTATCTTGCATACTTGGAAAAGGCACATTCCAATACCCACACTCGAAGAATCTGTTGACAAGTAAAATTCTTCTTGAATGTCCAGATGGTACAAAAGCGGTGCATTTACTAATTGCTTCTTTATCTCTTCGAATGCTTCTTGACACTCTAATGTCGAGGGCAAGGGCACATCTTTCTTCAACAGGTTATTTAGAGCTGCTGCGTTCATCGCCTGATTTGTTATGAATCTTCTAAAAAATGAGGCAAGGCACATAAACCCTTTTAATTGCCTCCTATTCCTGGGTGTTGGAAACTTACTAATCGCAATTAGCTTCTCCTTGGTTGGTAAAATTCCCTTTGCGTCAATTATCTGCCCCAGGAACTTGATTCTGTTTACTGCAAAATGGGATTTCTGTAGATTAGCAGTTATTCCCATGGTTTTGAACACGTCCAACACTCGGTTCAGTAAGGTAATATGCTCCTCCCAAGTTTTCGATGCAATGAGCAAATCATCAACAAACACTGTTATCCTGCTTCTGAGTTCTGGGCCTAGTGCATAATCTAGAGCTGCTATAAAGATTCTGGCACTAATGTTGAGTCCGAGAGGAACTACAGTAAATTGGTAACTTCTTCCGGAATAAATGACAGCCGTATATTTCCTTGATGACTCATCCAGCTTGACTTGCCAATAAGAGCTCCGCAAATCAATGCTCGTCAAATATTGAACATCCTGGAACCGTTGTATAAGTTCGTCTATGTTTTCCGGATGTGTTCTCACTGGAATTATGATTTTATTTATTTCTCTGGCATCGAGTCCCATTTGCTTTTGGCACGACTAACAATGGGGAGCAGTATGGGCTTGTAGAGGGTTCGATCAAACCCCATTTCAACATGCGATCTATTTCCTTTTGAACTTGAGCCTTTAACCTCCAGGGAACAGGATAGAAAGTTCAACAATACGTTTCGTGCGGCTTAACGTAGAGACGGCATATGTATCCCTTAATAACTCTTGGCCTTTCATCAAAAACGTTTTCATACGTTAATAATAATTCATTGAGCTGCTTCTTCTGATCTTCGATAATGCAATCGGATTCATTTAACTTTTCAAACACTAATTGACCGAAATCTTCTTTGACTTGGAACTCATTAATTACGTGCTCTTTCGAATTTTGGGCCGTCCTGATTACATGCACACTGATCCCACAATTATATTTTCTCGTAAGGCTTTTTTTTCTCAACAACTCCAACTCAATTTCTTGTTTATTAACATTCAACCAAATTTTTCCTGTTTTAAAATCTATTCTGCATCCGTATTGACGTAGGCTGTCGACTCCGATAATGCAATCTACCACCAAATTTTTCACAACAAGGAATGTGCTTAATATTGCTACATTTCCGACTTCCACACCAAGTAGTGACTGCACCTTTACATTAGCCGATCGAGCCCCAACGGCGCCTATTACTCTGCAATTTTGAACTGGAAAAATTGGTACTCGTCTTATATTTCTGATCCTGTTAAATAGTGCCTCCGAAATAACATTTGTGGTTGCAACTGTGTCTAAAACCGCCACTATAGGTACGGTCTCCATAATGACTTGCACTTCAGCTACTGCCACCTGTTCCTTATCCTCATCTTGTGGTTCTAGGTCCTCGGTCAGTTCATCTGCCAGTAATCGTCCACCATTATACGTTAACATGGGTACACATATCCTGTTGCCCCTCAACCAATTGTTGACCGCTTCTCCGGGGTACGAGTGGGTCCTTTCAAGTTTGTTGGATATTGATTTGTCTGCTGGTTGACATCATCCGTCACTTCGGTAATTACCGGTTTTGATTCGTAGATGTCCGTCCACACTGATGTTGGCTATTTGAATTCATTCCTCCCGGTTGATTCCACTTCCTATTATCGTTATTATTCCAGGCTTGGGGTCTGAAATTTCTTTCGTTCCCCAACACGGGATTGTATCTTTTCCCGTTCCTGTTGTTCCTTGAATAGCCCCTCGCAAGACCATTGCCGGGATTACTATTGAGATTTTGAGGGGTTTCTCCATTACTTAACGATCTCTGTTCGTTCCTTCTAAGTGTCGATTGATCGCCATTGGCATAACACATACTTCCACCTTGCCTACCGTTTGGCGGAGGTTCTATCTCCCTATATTGGAATCTGTTATTACGGGCTTTCTGGTTGTTCTCTTCGATAATATCTATATGGTCTAACGTCGTGAGTAACGACTCAAAGTCTTTGTCGTTGCCGTAAATCAATTGATTCCGGATGCTAGTTGGTAGTCTTGCCTTAAGTACGTTTATTATGTCTGGCAAGGGCATAGGTCTGTCCCAGTATCTCGTTTTATTTATATATTCTTCGAAATACTTTCTAAGGCTTCTTTTCGAAAAGGAGAAAGGCTCTGGGTAGAGCACCTCCTGCCTTAGGCGTTCCTGTACCCCTTCTGACCAGAACTTTGCTAAAAACGCCTTCTCAAAATCGTCATATGTCGAGCAAACAGAAGTCATGTCCGAGGCCCAGATCGCCCCCGAACCTTGTATATATCCTGTAACAAAACTGATCTTCTGCCAATCTGACCAATTTCTGGGTAACACGCCTCTGAAACTTCGAATAAAAACAATTGGATGGACCCCCCTTTTGTCAGGGTTAAAAATCTGGAATTGCCGATGCTTTATCATTTTTTCTTCTTGCGCGTGGCAAAGGCTTTCGTAATCTCCGTTAGATAAGAATTGACGCGAACAACCAGCTTGTGGCAATTTAATGTTTGAATTACTTACACAAGTCGGTATTGTGTGCGAATGGGCAGTAACTGGCTCTATAGTCGCTGCCAACTTCTACTGCTGCCCTGTATTCATTTGTTCTGAAGCGCGCATCGACTCTTCTATCGTTTGTTTCCAATGCTCCAAATCAGCACCCAACTGCTGTCGCACCTCCTCAAGTCCTTTCGCAAACAAATTCTCTTCCTGTTTGCCAGATAAACTCTGGAATACTGCCTTAACATTTTGCTCAACGTTTCACACATTAGCCTTTTGTTTTCTAATGTGATTTCGGATAATTTACCCGTTAATACATTAATTTGGTGGTCTATAATGTCTTGACGCTCTGTCAGATGTTCAACGCTTTCCTTTAGGTTAGCCTGTGTACGTGCCAATGCAGGAAGTTGCGCAATTGCACATGACATGGCGTCTTGCTTTTGTATTAATTGCGGTACCATTTCCACTTGTTCCCGTACAGTATCTATCTTAATAGCCACATACTCCTTCATTTCGACACGTACGCGGTGAGTAGATTCCTCACATTGTACTTTCACCAATTCTATTTGTGCAGTTAATTTTCGTTCCGTCTCTTCGGCCTGATCTTTGAGTTCCTTGGTCTTCGCCTCTATCCGCTGCTCTAATTCGGAAAAACTGTCTTGTAACTGCTGCTTAATCTCAGTCTGGACTAATTTCATTTCTTCTTGAGTTTGAGTGACTGTCACTAATTGTGCTTTAATATCGGTTCTCAGATTTTCCTGCCCTTCAGTAACTGAGGCTAATTTCGTATTCAAATCATTTTGCCCTTCAGTAACTGAGGCCAATTTCGCGTTAATGTCGGTTTTCAGATTTTCCTGCCCTTCAGTAACTAAGGCTAATTTCGTACTCAAATCATTTTGCCCTTTAGTAACTGAGGCTAATTTCGCGTTATTATCGGTTTTCAAAGTATTCATGCTCTCGGTTATCATCTGCATCTGTCTCATGATAATTACCAATGGATCTAATCCCTGCTGTGTACTTGCTGTTACACCTCCATCCGTGTCTACAGGGCGTTCGATTGCGCTATCTGTAGCCATCGGTCCTACAACACTTCTTACTACGTCATTATTATCAGTGCTAACAGCTGAAGGCTGTTGCGTGCTGCTTTGCTCTGCTTGACTCATCCTAAACATTGCCCTAGTTAAAACCATATAAATGTTCTACTGTCACTATATATAACTCCCTTCTACTGTCACTATATGTAACTCCGTTCACACAAAAGTACTTCTGTGTCTACCTTCTTAATGTACATATACAGATAAATGCAACTGGGACAGGTCAATGAAAATGCATCTAACATGAACAGAGTTAATGTTCAAAAATCAAATAACACTAAACATACAAGCGTATACTTCAACTATACTAGCAAGCTTGAATAATAAAAATATAGAACTGGCCTTTTCTCTGCGCCCAGCGTGCTGTCTTTCGGCTTTATTTGTAGATCAAATTATTTCACCTGCTAGTATTTCCTCCCTTTTCCAAGCGTCAGTTAGCTCGTCGTAGTTGACATGAAACAGAGAACAAAATTATTTTAGCAACTTCCCAAAAACGTGGCCTGTCACGTATTGGCAATTTTAACAAGATAATAATAAGTTGTCGTCTCTTCCTCTATGAATAGATGATGAATGCAGCTAGCCGCTAACTTTGTGTAATGCCTTGTCTGTATAGAAGTGTATCTGTTGCCTTTAAGACCCTTTCACCTTCACACATAAATCTATACAGTAATGTAAGGGCCTCCCAGTGTCTTGGCTGATCCGTGATAAGGCAGGCGAAAAGTTAGACTAATGGAGGATTATTAGTATTATCTCTATTTTCATTCGCTCTCTCTCTTTCTCTCCTTTATCTATGTACAGTTTTTATTATAATATTTCATTACGTGAAATCAGCCAAATAGGATCTTTGGTGGAGTCCTTCGTCTTGGTAATCAGCGGCTGGCTTGCTGTAAGAGATCTTTACATTTATTATTATTGTTAAACACTGTATTCAGTCGGGAGAATCAATCGTGTGGACAATTTGTTCCTTTTACGAAAGATTGCGAATTCCAGATGTGTACGAAGCCTTTTTGGACGATTTAACACTGACTCAGTGATTGCAGGCTCTCTTCAACACAGCTGAAACTTCCCCACTACTTACAGGGCCAACGTGATCATCAAATGGTTCAGAAAAAACTCATTCGTTCATTCACTCCGGAACAAAAAGTCACAAACCTTATTTATGAAGGAAATTGTGTATTAAATCCATCTCCATTACATGTCCAGATCTCCGGTGATTCCACGTCTTAATTATTTTCCGTTTACACTCTCTTTCTATTCAAACAAACCGCTAGTGGCACAAAAATTAATTCGCTCGATTTAGCGAGAAGAAAATCAGAATATGTAGTTCTCAGAAATACGTCAATCCCTCAATCCCCACTCCAGAAGTTGTCCTAGTTACCACTCTAACAACCATGGAGAATGCATATATGCATCTCTGTTATTTCAAAGAATAAACGCGCTGGAAAATACTTTTGCGTCGTCTAGCTGTCGCCGCATATGTTACGAGAAAATCAGATCAGATACTTTTCCAAAGTGAATGAATGTGGATGGTTTGATTGACAATGATTAATTGGTGCGTGGTAGAGGGTATTTTCTGTGGGGACGTTACAAGTACATTAAGAAAAATGGTTCAAATGGCTCTGAGCACTATGGGACTTAACATCTGAGGACATCAGTCCCTTAGAACTTAGAACTACTTAAACCTAACTAACCTAAGGACATCACACACATCCATGCCCGAGGCAGGATTGGAACCTGCGACCGTAGCGGTCGCGCGGTTCCAGACCGAAGCGCCTAGAACCGCTCGGCCACGGCGGCCGGCAGTTCATTAACTCTACAGCCATTATTACTAAGAACTCTAGGGTGCAATCGTACGGGTAAGTGGCTAATCGAGGGTTAGTTCACCAGAGACAACGGATAAGGGGAAACTTCTGTAATATTCAAGATATTCACTAATATCGTTACGAAGCACAAAGCACGCATAAAAGGAAAGCAATGGATTTTTTACCTAACAAAGCAACTCGTTAATTTTAGAAATGTGTTTCGCAGAAATCAAGAATTTCGAGGAATATTTCTGAATTGTCACGGTGCCTATGGTTGACAGTCACTGAAATGACAGTTTGGACTAAATCTGCACAAGCGTCGATTGGGCATTCTCTGTTCCTTTATTGTGGAATAAACGTAAGTGGTAACGTTTCAGTAGATTCGTCAGAGGAGCATTAAATTTGGAATTTAAAGAGGAGTCGGAAAAGGGGACTTCGTATCGCAGCAACAACTGAACAGCTGTCAGCTCTCATAGGGGACGTTGTCAACCATTTCAGCTGGGAAAGTGTGCGTTGAATGAAAATAAGTGAAAAAGGCTGTTTGCCTTTAGTAGAGATGAACTTCAAAGAGTGAAGGGAGAATATAAAACATGCTGAAATCAGGCCTCAAATCTATTCCCAATAGTGCCAAAATAATGTACAATCAGCACCTCTAAGAGTAAACAGTACCAACTAACAATAACGTTATTGAACCAGACGATGAGCTTTTTGTAAGGTGAGTAGTTGGATACAACGTCTGGATGAACATCAGAAGTAATAAACAGCAGAGTAAAAGTTGAGCTTATGAGTGTTTAGTAGCATAGTTTTCAGAACTCAATTTCTCATATGTCTGAACGGAATGTTTTGTATACACTGAGATGCCAAAAGTCATGGGACACCTCCGACTATGGAGTCGCAACTCCTTTTGTTGGGGGTGGTGCTGCAACTCGACGTCGCTAGGACTCACGAAGTCGTTGGAAGACCCTTGCAGAAACCTTGAGCCATGCCGCTTTGTAGCCATCCATAATTACGAAAGTGTTACCAGTGAGGGATTTCGTGCAAGAACTGACCTCTTGATTATGTTCCATAAATGTTCGACGGGGTTCATGTTGAGGGGGAATCTGGACGGCCAAATAATTCTCTCGAATTGTCCAGAATGTTCTTCAGACCAATCGTGAACAGTTGTTGCCAGGTGAGATGGTGCATTGCTATCCTTAAAAGTTCCATAGTTGTCTGGTAACATTAAGTCTATGGATGGCTCCAAATGGTCTCCAAGAAGCCGAAAGCAACCAGTTTCAGAAAATGATGGGTTCATTTGGACCATATTACTCTGTCATTCCCTGTAAACACAGCCCAAGTAGTTATGGAGCCACCACCAGCTTGCACAGTGCCTTCTTGACAACCTGGATTCCTGGTTTCGTGGGGCTGCGCCACACTAGAACCCTACTATCAGCTCTTACCAACTGAAATCAGGACTCATCTGACCAGGCCACAGTTCTTCAGTAGCCTAGGGTCCAAGTGAAGTGATGTTTTGGAACGAGTTACGTGATATTGCAACAAAAGTAATAAAAAAGAAGTGTAACTTAAATTCGGAGTGCTGATTACGTTTTTACATCACCATTGTCCTAACTTGCAAAAGTTTAATCTTCAAGAATGGTTTATGAAACACATCTATAAAACTTTTGAATATCGCAGAATAACACCTAGCCCTCTTTGCATCCGAGCTTGGAATCATCACTACCTAGATTTTCGACGACTGAGCCATGAGTTCACAACGAGACCAGCGTGGGAAACACGAAAAGATTAGTGCCTAGTTTATCCATTATTTCAAGAAATGACTTTATTAACTGTGCCCTAATAATACCTTCCACATAATATAACTTTGTTGTTGCCTTAAAATGCAATATTTAGCAGCGTGAGCAACACTACAATCATAATTAATTTTTGACCTTTTTGTGGTAGGGTTGCTAAAGTTGAAGGTCCAATGTAACTATAATATTGTACTCCACGTCTCCTCAAATAGTCTTCAAGGAAGGTATTTTTTTTTTTTTTTTTTGGTTCGAAAATCCTGAATTTTGTTTTCCAGAAGAAAATATCGTTTGGCTAAACCTGATAGGATATTAGGATATTCAGGTTTTTAGAGTACTATGCATCACCAAAGTGGCTTAGATCAAGTCTACATCCTTTGTGTGCACCATAAAATTCTTTTCTATCACGTCTTAATGTTATGTAGGAGTTTCTCGTAGGAGATATAATATACTGTTCCATCCGCCATTGTTCTTAGGTAAATAAAATGGTTGTGGAATTTTTTTTTTGTAATTGAAAATTTGTTTCCTCCAGAGTAGTTCAAAGGATCTAATTAGTGCATTAATGAAGAAACGAGGTCATGCTGTTCTGATAATAGGCACTGTGTATCGCTTACCATTATTACATAGCGTGTTAAAAAGTTTTAAAGACATGGAAATGAATTACTGAACATGGTTAATCTACATGATCAGAATAAAACCAAAGAGCGAACTTTCTGGAAGTACATCACAAAAGTCTCTTTTGTCACAACCAGCGGAAAAATGCTCTTGAGCGTCAATAAAAAATTGAAACTGATAGTGGATGGATACGTACGACTTAAGCGATGGACAAGTGGGTGTGAGTGGTTTACAGTTAGAGGAGTTTCTGGGAGTTTGCGGTAAGTTGATTCTTAAAAAAAATTTCGGAAATTTTTTTAAAGATCATGAGAAATGTAGAATGAGGCAGCTGGTACTCCACTTTTCTATCAGAGTCTTTTAAATAAACAGGGACATGTTCACATTTTTCTGGTCCGATAAAAGCATATCTCTTGTGGTTCCCTTCTGTTCCCTGCTGCAGCAAGACATCTAAAGCACATGACAAAAAGAAATGTATTGGACAGTAATACTTACTTACTGAAATAACCCGAAGCAAATTTTACACCTCAGACCGGATTTAAGATGCAAAAAATTTTTGCGTGTGCTTCATTACTTCAACATGAGGTTTTCAGACGGAAACACTTCACAGTATATGTCTCCGTGCAACGTCAATTTAAAAAGTACGTTTTCACCTCACTCTGATTTTCTGGGCATATTTTACGTGTACAATTAGAGTAACTTAGAAATTCTGTATCTCGGAAACGAATAAAGATAGGAAGAAAACTTTCGAAACAGTTTGAGATCGGGATTTCAGAAATATTTCGTAAATATTTTAGCCATTTGCTGTGCATGGCCTTCTTGGAATCCTCGACTGGGTTTTGGTTTGCTGGTTACGGCGGAAATACACTGAAGCACCAAAGGAACTAGTACAGGCATGCGTATTCAAATTCACAGATATGTAAACAGGCAGAATACGGCGCTAAGCTCGGCAACGCCTATACAGGGTGTTACAAAAAGGTACGGCCAAACTTTCTGGAAACATTCCTCACACACAAATAAAGAAAAGATGTTATGTGGACATGTGTCCGGAAACGCTTAATTTCCATGTTAGAGCTCATTTTAGTTTCGTCAGTATGTACTGTACTTCCTCGATTCACCGCCAGTTGGCCCAATTGAAGGAAGGTAATGTTGACTTCTGTGCTTGTGTTGATATGCGACTCATTGCTCTACAGTACTAGCATCAAGCACATCAGTCCGTAGCATCAACAGCTTAGTGTTCATCAGAAACGTGGTTTTGCAGTCAGTGCAATGTTTACAAATGCGGAGTTAGCAGATGATGTATGGATTAGCACGGGGCAATAGCCGTGGCGCGGTACGTTGGTATCGAGACAGATTTCCAGAACGAAGGTGTCCCGACAGGAAGACCTTCAAAGCAATTGATCGGTGTCTTAGGGAGCATGGAACATTCCAGCCTATGACTCGCGACTGGGGAAGACCTAGAACGACGAGGACACCTGCAATGGACGAGGCAATTATTCGTGCAGTTGACGATAACCCTAATGTCAGCGTCAGAGAAGTTGCAGCTGTACAAGGTAACGTTGACCACGTCACTGTATGGAGAGTGCTACGGGAGAACCAGTTGTTTCCGTACCATGTACAGCGTGTGCAGACACTATCAGCAGCTGATTGGCCTCCACGGGTACACTTCTGCGAATGGTTCATCCAACAATGTGTCAATCCTCATTTCAGTGCAAATGTTCTCTTTACGGATGAGGCTTCATTCCAACGTGATCAAATTGTAAATTTTCACAATCAACATGAGTGGGCTGACAGGAATCCGCACGCAATTGTGCAATCACGTCATCAACACAGATTTTCTGTGAACGTTTGGGCAGGCATTGTTGGTGATGTCTTGATTGGGCCCCATGTTCTTCCACCTACGCTCAATGGAGCAAGTTATCATGATTTCATACGGGATACTCTACCTGTGCTGCTAGAACATGTGCCTTTACGACACAACATGTGGTTCATGCACGATGGAGCTCCTGCACATTTCAGTCGAAGTGTTCGTACGCTTCTCAACATCAGATTCGGTGACCGATGGATTGGTAGAGGCGGATCAACTCCATGGCCTCCACACTCTCCTGACCTCAACCCTCTTGACTTTCATTTAAGGGCGTATTTGAAAGCTCTTGTCTACGCAACCCCGGTACCAAATGTAGAGACTTTTCGTGCTCGTATTGTGTACGGCTGTGATACAATACGCCATTCTCCAGGGCTGCATCAGCACATCAGGGATTCCATGCGACGGAGGGTGGATGCATGTCTCTTCGCTAACGGAGGACATTTTGAACATTTCCTGTCACAAAGTGTTTGAAGTCACGCTGGTACGTTCTATTGCTATGTGTTTCCATTCCATGATTAATGTGGTTTGAAGAGAAGTAATAAAATGAGCTCTAACATGGAAAGTAAGCGTTTCCGGACACATGTCCACATACCATATTTTCTTTCTTTGTGTGTGAGGAATGTTTCCTGAAGGTTTGGCCGTGCCGTTTTGTAACACACTGTAAAAGAGAAGTGTCGCTCATTTGTTAGCTTGGTTACTGCTGCTACAATGTCAGGTCATCAAGATTTAAGTGAGTTTGAACGTGGTGTTATGGTCGGCGCACGAGCGATAGGACACAGCATCTCTGAGGTAGCCATGAAGTGGTGATTTTCTCGTGCGACCATTTCACAAGTATACCGTGAATATCAGGAATCTGGTAAAACATCAAATCACCGACATCACTACGGCCGGAAAGAGATCCTGAAAGAACGGGACCAACGGCGACTGAAGAGAATCGCTCAACGTGATAGAAGGGCAACCCTTACGCAAATTGCTGCAGACTTCAGTGCTGGGCAAACAACAAGAGTCAGCATGCGAACCATTCAACGTAACATCATCGATATGGGCATTCCGAGGCGAAGGCCCACTCGTGTACCCTTGTACTGTTCAAGCTGGTAGAGGCTCTGTAATGGTGTGGGGCGTGTGCAGTTGTAGTGATATGGCACCCCTCATACATCTAAATAAGTGTCATATCTGATCATCTACATTTATTCTTGACCATTGTGCATTCCGACTGAATTGGTCAATTTCAACAGGACAATGTGACACCCCACACGTCCAGAATTGCTACAGAGTGGTTCCAGGAACACTCTTCTGAAGTTAAACACTTGCGCTGGCCAGCAAAGTGCTCAGATGTGAACATTATTGAGCATATCGGGGATGTCATGCAACGTGCTGTTCCGAAAAGATCTCCACCCCATCGTGCTCTTATGGGTTTATGGACAGCCCTGCAGGGTTTATGGTGTTATTTCCCTCCAGAGCTACTTCAGACATTAGTTGAGTACACGCCACGTCGGCAGTTTATGCGTTCTCGTGCGGCCCTACACGATATCAGGCACGTGTACTAGTTTCTTTGGTTCTTCAGTGTATAATAAACAAGAAACCCTTTTTGAGGTTTTCCGAGGAACCACCGATGACCTTGTGGTTCCTCTGCAAGTCCCATGAAGCCCACGGTTGGCCACATCAAATGGAAAACGAACCAACTGATTTGCTGTATTTGCTTACTCAGGAGAGAGTGTGTGATATTCGTTCTTTCAGCCTGCACCGTAGGACGGTGGCACCAGGGCGATCCTTCTGTTGGGTGATCAAATGGTCCCAATCCCAAGGGCTATCCAAAATGCTTGGCCCTACATTTTTGTCACCAACAGGACACTAGTTAGTAGCACCGGAATATCTCGTTCCTAGTCACTAAATGTTAGGTACGCATTCTGTCGCATGGATACCGATTATATGACTGACTGTGGACACTTTTTCAGTTAATTTTTCTTTTGGAAAACATTTTCTTTATGTAGAAATTTTTGAAAAAATTTCAGTTTTGTGTAGCAGAATATCATGATTTGTGTAGATAAGTTTCATGAATAGGTTACGACGACACGAGTACTCCTTCCGAAATCACAGACTGTTTAGCTGGTATATAAAGCGAGTTGTTCAATTGTACCTGCTTTGTGTTTATAAATGAGGTGCTTTCAATATGTATATAAACTCGAGGGCTATAGGTAAAATGAATTCTACAGCTGTAGTAAAATATAATGAGAGTGAATATAGTCTAGGTTTCCATTTATTTTGTAACCTTATCATTCTGTTCTTGGACGTAATTCACATGTATTTCCCGAATGATGCTACGTAGGATAACGGGAATGCCTCGTCTTTTTAAGTAAACTCGCGATTAAACAAAGTAGATCATTTTAGCGTAAATATTGTAAGTAGGCTGTTTAGGTTTTTATGTTGGTAACGTCACGTAGCACTCTGTATGAAAATCACTGGCTGTGCTGCGTGCAGTCTATGGCTGGTTGGCATTGTTGGAATATACGCTATTGTAGTGTTGGGCAGTTGGATGAGAACAGCGCGTAGCGTTGCGCAGTTGGAGGTGAGCCGCCAGCAGTGGTGGATGTGGGGAGAGAGATGGCAGAATTTAGGGAGCAGACGTCTGGACGTGTGTGCATCAGAAAGAGTAAATTTGTAATACTGCATATCATGAACTGATATATATATGATGACTTCTGAACATTATTAAGGTAAATACATTGTTTGTTCTCTAACAAAATCTTTCATTTGCCAACTATGCCTATCAGTAGTTAGTGCCTTCCGTAGTTAGAATCTCTTATTTAGCTGGCAGTGTTGGCGCTCGCTGTGTTGCAGCAGTTTGAGTAACGAAGATTTTTGTGAGGTAAGTGATTCATGAAAGGTATAGGTTATTGTTAGTCAGGGCGATTCTTTTGTAGGGATTATTGAAAGTCAGATTGCATTGCGCTAAAAATATTGTGTGTCGGTTTAGTGGTAATCAGAATAAGTAAAGAGAGAAATGTCTGAGTATGTTCAGTTTTGTTCAGCTGTTTGAAAATCAAATAAATTCATAAATTTTCCAAAGGGGGCGTTTCAATATGTCGCACTGCGACGTCAAATTCCGGTTTATCATATTATTTCGTGATAGTATCTCATGAATGTAAAGCCTACGAGTGTAAAAACAATAGAAACGTAATGGAAGCGAGCCTGTTAATCCGTTCGTCATACATATCGACAAACTAGCTGTCACTATCAAAAAGTCGAACAAGGATACCTTCTTTTCACACGCTCCACGATACATAAAACAGCAGCAACAGTCGTGCTCTCCGCCCTTTGTAACTCCCGTGTGTCTTCCCACGGACGGAAGGCGCCTTGCTTAGCAGCGTGTTTGCGGCCACGCGCCTCGTATGGCTGCTTCACAATTCCGTGTGGCCGGCCAGCCGGAAATTGCGGGCCTGGGTTTTGTGCGCGGCCTTAGCCGGCTGCGTTAAGAGCAACCCTGCACGTCCCGGGGAACGCGACTACATCTGCATCAGAAATTCACTTTCTTGCACCGACTCCACGTCGCTGTAAAGAGGAATTAGGAGCCACCAATAGAGGCACCGCAGAGGTCGTGAATGTCCCCTTTCCGACTCTTTCAAAACACATGAAACGTCTGTCGAGATCTGAGAGCGCATCCTATGGAAGCACGCGCGGTCCGCAGTAGTGGAAATACAGCAATTTTCCCGGAAAAGACGAAGCGTGCATGTATATCTTGTGCTGTCGTGATTCCTTTGACTGTCGATTCAAAGCGTAACGGCAAGAGAAAACCAGTCCCTCTCTCAAACCAGTTTCCCCCCTACGAAATTAGTGGTGTAGCAGAATATCTGATGACAAACACACAGACCGAAACGCGTTAAATCTTGTAATCCTTTTTTTGTACTGTAACTCAACAGCACCAGAGAGCAACTAAAATTGAGAAACTGGCCATTAATTTGTCATTCTTCCGAATCTTGATTATTCGGAAGTCACTGGGACCACAACCGCCGGAATCAAGTACTAAATCGTAGCTAAATCAAGTAGTGCCGACATATCACAAATTCTGTTGCCAATTACATGATTTGTCTTATTCGATTACCAAATGTGCTAGTAATCAGAAGCCGAAACGTTGTTGGCAAGTAGATAAATTCGGTGACTGCGTACCGTGGTTGTATTAAACATGAAGCAAAAAATGATTTGGCATTACGTCGAATAGTATATATCGGACATCGTAAAGTAAATTTAGGTTGCAAGGGTTAGACTTTTCTGAGAGTTAACTTTTCTGAGAGTTACAAACCTGGACGTAACGGAGCGTGATTGGCGCCCAAATCGACACTTCACCAAACCGATTTCCTCCATTTTCCATTACAATGAAAGAGATAAGACTTGTTGTCATTGTTGATAATGGTTATCACAGTGATTTGGAACAAAATTACAGATTACAATTACTACAATACTGGCCATTAAAATTGCTACACCACGAATATGACGTGCTACAGACGCGAAATTTAACCGACAGGAAGAAGTTGCTGTGATATGCAAACGATCAGCTTTTCAGAGCTTTCACACAAGGTTGGCGCCGATGGCGACACCTACAACGGGATGACATGAGGAAAGTTTCCAACCGATGTCTCATACACAAACAGCAGGTGACCGGCGTTGCCTGGTGAAACGTTGTTGTGATGCCTCGTGTAAGGAGGAGAAATGCGTACCATCACGTTTCCGACTTTGATAAAGGTCGGATTATACCGTATCGCGATTGCGGTTTATCGTATCGCGATATTGCTGCTCGCGTTGGTCGAGATCCAATGACTGTTAGCAGAATATGGAATCGATGAGTTCAGGAGGGTAATACGGAACGCCGTGTTGGATCCGAACGGCCTCGTATCACTAGCAGTCGAGATGACAGGCATCTTATCCGCTTGGCTGTAGCGGATCGTGCAGCCTCGTCTCGATCCCTGAGTCAACAGATGGGGACGTTTGCAAGACAACAACCATCTGCACGAACAGCTGGACAACGTTTGCATCAGCATGGACTATCAGCTCGGAGACCATGGCTGCGGTTACCCTTAACACTGCATCACAGACAGGAGCGCCTGCGATGGTGTACTCAACGACAAACCTGGGTGCACGAATGGCAAAACATTTTTTCGGATGAATCCAGGTTCTGACTACAGCATCATGATGGTCGCATTCGTGTTTGGCGACATCGCAGTGAACGCACTTTGGAAGCGTCTATTCGTAATCGCCATACTGGCGTATCACCTGGCGTGGTGGTATGGGGTGCCATTGGTTACACATCTTGTTTGCATTGACGGAACTTCGAACAGTGGACGTTACATTTCAGATGTGTTACGGGCCGTGGCTCTACCCTTCATTCCATCCCTGCGAAACCCTACATTTCATCAGGATAATGCACGACCGGATGTTGGGAGTCGCGCTGCTGCTACGGTCGCAGGTTCGAATCCTGCCTCGGGCATGGATGTGTGTGATGTCCTTAGGTTAGTTAGGTTTAAGTAGTTCTAAGTTCTACGGGACTGATGACCAAGGCAGTTGAGTCCCATAGTGCTCAGAGCCATTTGAACCGACCGGATGTTGCAGGTCAATACGGGCCTTTCTGGATATAGAAAATGTTCGACTACCGCCCTGGCCAGCACATTCTCCAGATCTCTCACCAATTGAAACTGGCTAGTCACAATACGCCAGTCACCACTCTGGATAAATTGTGGTATCATGTTGAAGCTGCATGGGCAGCTGTACCTGTACACGCAATCCAAGTTCTGTTTGACTCAATGCCCGGGTGTCTCAAGGCCGTTATTACGGCCAGAGGTGGTTGATCTGGGTACTGTTTTCTAAGAATCTATGCACCCAAATTGCGTGAAAATGTAATCACATGTCAGTTCTAGTATAATATAGTTGTCCAATGAATACCCGTTTATCATTTACATTTGTTCTTGGTGTAACAATTTTAATGGCCAGTAGCGTAATATTCAACACCTTAAATATTGGTATAAGGATTCTTACAAGCTAAGCTGCTACGTGCGAGAAGGCTAATGAAAAAGAAGGGATACAAAAGCTAGGAGGTGAGTCGTTCCTCACGAAGAGATTAACGCGACCACGGGATCATGACGCTGCTTGGCATTTTTCACACTTACCTTCTCTAATGTCCACAGCTTGCAACAAACATCACACCTTTTCACTGTTAAAAGTACTGTACATCTTTCGCAAAAGTTCACCACATTGAAAACACAGCGAAAATCCACTTCATATAGTGCGGCTTCCAATCGCGCGTGAAAACAACAAATCTGGAAACCTCATTGAGAAATACTCGTGTATATACATGAATAGCAAGTTCGGAAAGAAATGAGGCAAGCAGGTGGATACAGATTGCCTGCAAGAAGGTTTACTGTTTGCCCAGCTGTACAAGAGCAGATTCAGCATCCCCTCGGCAAATAGTTTGAGAGCACAAGGTGAGCATGTGTTATAAATACGCCGACTGAATGATAGCGTTCTGTTTGCTACTTGGTAATATTTGCACTGAACTGTTGGTACCATTATTATCCTTAATCACATTCTCCAAGAGCTGTGCGGTGTTAACCAGTTCTTGCGCCTCGTAAGTGACTAACAAAATTACAAGGGCCTCTCTCCTTTTTTTTAACCTCCAGATGGTCTCGAAATTAAAATTACAGCGAAAATTCAGCGAAGCTTTGTGCAGATGAGTACCACAGTGTAGCTAGTATGCCTGTCTATCGTGTAACGTCGCACTCACACTTCTGAGCGCACAGTTTGCACGTAAAGATGCCTGGAACAACAGTGTCTCCTGCCACGCGTCTTTGTAAGTGTTGCTGAGGGTGTTCACCTTATTTCATGCAGCCCACATAGCGTAACTGTCATGCATTTCCTTTTTCAAGACAATTCGCGGTCACACACTACAGGTGCAATGAAGACGCTTCTGCAGCGTTTTCGACAGGAATTGTTTGATCATCCTACCTATAGGTCGGACTTGGCTCCCTCTTATTTTCAGATGTTGACCAGATTAGGGAATTCGTGGAAATCACAGATGATTGCTGAGGATATTTCTGGTACCACATTATGACTAATTTCTAAATCATAGTGGTGACTGTGTAGAGAAGCAGCTGGAAAGTGCAGCTAAAGGTTCCCAATAAAAATTTTTGATTTTCGGTGGTGTTTGCATTTCCCTACCAGTCAGACTGTGGAAAAATAGCCCCCGTCATAGAAGTTGATTGTAATGTTCCTGTAGAGCATATGACAGGTGAGACAGTCCATAATTTGATCGCTCCCGGAACAATAGGACAAACACAACATGGAGTATCATGGAGGTGTACAGTAAAAACATATAAGTCACAATTTCCTTAAACGATTCTTCAACCTACATTCTGTTTACCAATGAAGTCAGTCATTACCATGAAGGCATTGATAACTCAAACGGACAACAATTCAAACGGAAAGATCTTACCGAATTATGTGGGAGATCTTTAAAATTGATTTGTAAAGAAGTTGTAGTGACACTACTTAAATCAGATTGTAAACTTTGAGGTGACTTTCTTTGTGCTCTTTCCTTATCAAGGGCATTCTTTCATGCATTCCTGAGTGTGTAGTGCAATGTTCTCACATTGCCTAATTTCAGTTGCTTCCCAAATTACAGAGTCCCAATCGTTCGATGTGTCAGCACCAATGTTCGTGTGTTAAGAAATAATCTTTCGATTTTTTAACAGACTGTTCTCGTCCACTGCAGAGTTTTCCTATGTTTAAGGGGAGATAGTAAAGTACTCTCGTCTCTCTTTGGAACTTGTCAATAAATTGGTGATAAGAGGTCTAGACCACTAAGGTTGTATGGCATACCTGATGTATAAGAATATGGCGGCCCGTTTAGACCTGTCATCAACGATATTAGTTCTTCTGTGTACAGGGTAGCAAACTATTTTCTAGATTTTTAAGTCCACACAGTCTGGGAGAAACTATGGTCATGTTAACTTAATACTTTACTTCGAAGTCAGGAAATATGCTTTTGCAAGATCTGTTTACACGTGATACCACTAGCCACTAACAGACTATTGCACTTGGAATAAGCTATAAGTGGCAGAAATAAAAATTCCAGGATCGACATGGGATCTATAGCTAGTCCATTGAATTAGATTAGATTCAATGTACTGTTTGGTGTGTTTTCCATAATGAGAAGACGCTCAACAGAGTAGACAATTTCATGAACTAATGAACTATAATTTATACTTATGAGAAAAGTGCTATAAGCTTTGTAACGCCCATTCTGCAGAAAGTGAAATGATTCTCATGAATGTGGAATATGCACAAAAGTGTCAATAAAACCTGTATTTCCATTTAAGAGGAAATAACAAACTCGACCCAATTCGTTAAAAAGGGCACTACACAGAGGTCCATATGGTAGCTCATAAATTACTGCAGCCACACATTGTCAAAGAGGAAACAAATTTAGAGCACTTATTTATATTGCCCATATTAATGCAGTGAAGGTACATAGAAGTCAGATTTTATGTAACAAATTATTTAATATTATGAATGATGTACACACATCAGTGAGTTCTACTAAGATATTCCTCAGTGATGTTAAAGAGACTGTCATCAATAAAGCCTGTCAAGTTCCTCTTAAACTAAGTTTTATTAGTAGTTAAACTTTTTATGGCAGCTGATAAGTTATTGAAGACGTGTCTCACTGAATAATGGATACCTTTGTTGAGCAAGATAAGTGACACCTAACCAGTGGGTCACACAGGCACACTGCTTGTGTTTATCTATGCATGACATGAGTCACTAATACAAATACAGTAGCATTTTCAATAAAAAGCTGTTGTCTGTAGCAAAAAAGTACAACATAAAACGCAGTGTGAAAAATGATTGTCATTTAATTTTTCTCTAAAAATGAAGCACGGGAGCTTTCATTTCAGTTTATGGACATTCAATCAGATCACACCAGCTGGATGCTCTGTTGTCCGCTATTTGCCCGAGTTTCAACTGCTCGTCGCCTCCTCAGATAGTGTTGGATATAACTGTAAGAACCGCACTAACACACCTCTGAGTGTTACTTGTTGGGAAACTGGTCCGGTAACCATCCCTATTCTTCAATGAGTATATGACGCTTTGATTAAGACACTTCTTCGACATTAGGCAGAACTGGGATTAACATTCCCTGACGGCGCCATATAATGGGATTTGTGTTGATTTCCTTACATCGCATAAGGCGAATGCCGCATTGATTTCTTTGTAAAAGGACATGGCCAGTATCCTTCGTCATGCTCATCGTTCCTACCGAGAAAAAGGTACTGTCAGGAATGCCCGAGGGAAGTATGTTAGTCCGCAGCTCGTGGTCGTGCGGTAGCGTTCTCGCTTCCCACGTCAGGGTTCCCGGGTTCGATTCCCGGCGGGGTCAGGGATATTCTCTGCCTCGTGATGATTGGGTGTTGTGTGATGTCCTTAGGTTAGTTAGGTTTCAGTAGATCTAAGTTCTAGGGGACTGATGACCATAGATGTTAAGTCCCATAGTGCTCAGAGCCATTTTTGAAATGTGTTACGACCATGCTCGTTCTCTATAAACACTGTGAAACACAATTAAGGGTTCACTTTTTCGAAATCCCGAGATTGTTCGCCATTGCGACACGTAAGTCCAAGATTAGGCTCAATGGAGTATAAAATACTCGTCTGTAATGGCGCAAATGCATGGCGTACTTCGATGCCACCCTCGGGATCAGCGACGCTCCAAGAAGCAAGCTGTCGAAGCATGTGAAAGAAAAGGCCAGGGCTGAAACGTTCATATGAGGTGTAAGATGAGTTAATGATGTCACACAGGTTCCAAATTTCACCATAAGTCCCACCGTGGACCTGACGCACGATGTGAGGGTCCTCACATCCTATTATACCCCCATTTCACCTCTTCTTTGGTGACTCTTCGATCACTGTCAGAAGCACGTTGATCAGAATCGACATGGGAACGTCTTAGCGGTGGCGTAAAGGGCGTCAATGCAAGCGTCCCTTCTCTTGGGACGCTGATCTCCCCTCATTTGGCGGGCGGAAACGACAGATTGCAGTACGAAGAGGAACAGCACGATGTTCTTGACAGACTTTGTCACCGGTGATAACACTGGTAGATTTAACGCTATTCTATAGACGCCGTGGGCCAGCAACCCCACTGAACTTGGTCTCACCCATTTGGAGTGCAGTGCGACAGAAATTTCGCACTGGTGCACAGGGTGGAACTATTAGAAACCCTTCAAAAACCATTCAATGAAATTTATACACCATCCGAAGCAGTAAACGATGCTTAGGCCTTTTCAGCCCTACAGTTGTGTTATGACAGAGGGATGCAGCACTCACACATGCTGTCCTGTTCCTCAGCCCACTTCGAACTGTCGTTCTGGACCACACAATTTGTGGGAAGCATGTGAGGTAACGGACGAGTTGCGGTGCCCTGGAAATATCCTGAGTTTGAAGTTGGCGTGGCCGCTCGGGCTGCTCGGCAAGCCGGGGCCCGGCAGCAATCACGTGGTGCCTGACATTGGCTGGACAAGAGGGCTAGCCCCAGCGCGTGGTCCAGGCCGAGCACTTCGCTGGGAATTCCTTGGTGGCGCTGTGTCGATGAAAGAAACTTGTAAGCCTTGAGTGCCAAAGATGGCGGACTTTGTGAAACCATCATGGCAGACATTCCACAGTTCGTATAGAAATGAATAGTAGCCAGAGGAATCATGCCACCTTAAAAAGAAACATGTACAATACCATTATTTGAACGACGATTCTGATTGTGTAACCAGATTTTCAATATCTCTATTAGTTTAAAGTATAGTATCTGACTGTAAATTATACAAGTAACACCCAGCAACGAATTTCCTAAAACTAAACGACTCGTCCGATTTCGTCGACCGACGTGTCTTTAGAAAGCTCTTAGTGCAAACCAAAATTGGTATTAATTACAGGCATTTAACTTGAATAGTACATGTGTTGTTTGAGGTCAAATTTGCCAATTACTATCGATCGGGTCAGGCCATATGTACTCCACAGTTACACGAAAAAACGGTAGCAACATGCTTATATACATATTTATACATCTATGTCTTCGTTTATATCCGATATACGCTATTCATGAAGAAATTGATCATATATTTACTGTGTTTTAGGAAGCACAGATACGTTACGGTACTGCCCGACTTTTGCTTGCTCTTCCTTTGATGTATGTTTATTTAATTTGTTATGTATTTAATAATGTCTGTTAGAGCATGTTTATGGTCCAGCCGTAGGAATATTTATTTAATTTCAACTTATTTAAATGGAAATCCAGGATTTATAATGAGTTTCATTATGTTTGTGAATGTGCGTTGGCTTGAAGACATGGTGGGAGCGCTCTAGCCAGTCACAGTGCTCGTGGATGGAAGTGGGAGAAGAGTAAAGGAGAGGACACGGGAGAGTCTGGGACAGTACGGTGTGAGAGGCGGACGGTCGTGTGAGAGACTTGAAGAGTGGAACGGTTTGCGCGTGGTCGCGAGAGATAGAAATACTTCAGAGTGCGGACTTGCGAACTTGTCAGATTTGCGAGATTTCTACAGTGAAGACGTAGTATGCGTTTAGAAGTGAATATCTCGTGAGCTATGTTGTCGTTCATAATTAATTATGTGCAGCAGGAATATATTCTTTCCCTGTTATTCAGCTTATATTTTATTTAATTGCTTGACCAACGATAACAATAAGTGTTTTGGAGAAATATACCGCATTCTCAAAAGTGCTTCTACTGTTGTGCTCATCATTTAAAGTCGTTAAGATAGTACCTGCAGAATTTATTTAATTGCGAACTTCCATTTACAAACTACTATGTTGCATTAAAAATTTGCGATTGCCGAGTGATAGGAACCTTCGACGATTCGATTCATGTGCATATTCATATTGTATACTGTAGACTCAGCAGTATTTGGCTTGTAATGTGGCAACTCCGTGTCTCAGCCCCTAGACAACGAAACCAGCCAAAACTATTTCAACTCTGAGTCGGAGGGTACGTAGTTGTGGGTCGTAACCACCACTCGCACATTTCATTCATTTTGAAAGCCCGCAAGCAACGCCCAAAGGGAAGGTGTACTTTCATTTATGCCCTTTATTCCACCTCATGAGGCTATTTTGTTTAGATTATGAGCAGCGGTGGCATGTCTCAAAAGTCTTCCTCGGCCATCAATAAGAAACCACCTGAATTCAATCCTGGGTGTTGGTATTCTGACCTCCGTCGAAGAGGCGTCAAAGGAAGGGTTGGTACGTGTGTAGGACGGGGTTTGACGAACTTCTCATCGGTTGACACGTCCACAGTGGGCACAATTGGGCAGAATTATAGTGAATTTTCGTGCCAATGTGACATCGTTGACCCAGCTTTCACCTGACATGAACTGAGCTCTAGCCTTTTTCTCGCTGTCTGAAGCGTTGCCAAGATCGAGGGTGACGTCACAGGGCGTGACGTTTTTTCACCATTAAAGAGGAAGATTGAGGGCCTTTCAGCCGAATTCTAAACTTACCCGGATCAGTGAGAAACACTTAACTGTCTTCGAAAAACTGATACTTCAAGTGTCCTGCGCAAAGTGCATGAAAGGTCTGACACACAAGGTGAGCAGCAGGTCTGAGACTATTTGCAGAAGACTCACTAGTGTACGGCAAACTTCGGTCGTTGAATGACTGTGGGAAGATAAGAGATGACCTGGACAGAATTTATGTTTATTGTAGTGAATGGCAGCTTGCTCTAAGCGCGGAAGGCTAAGAAAATCAGTTCTGAATTATTCTAATAAAGATCTATTGGTTGCTGCTGACACAGTGGCGTCGACTTAACACCTAGGCCTAATGTTACAAAACGAACTGAATTGGGATAAGTAGGTATTGTCGGCTGCAGGGAAGGCGAATGCTATGCTTCACTTTATTGAGAGGATTATATGAACACGTACCTCACCTGTGAAGGAGACTGCGTAGATAACAGTTGTGTGACTCAGTCTCGTCTGCTGCTCGAGGGTTTGGGATCCCCACCAGATGTATAAGGAGGAAAACATCGAGGCAATTCAGAATCGCGTTGCTAAATTTTTTATCGGTGCGGTCGGTTAAAACCCAAGCGTTACGGAAACGCTCTGTGAACTCAAATGGAAATCCCTAGATGGAGGATGGAATTCTTTCACGAAACACTGATGAAAAAGTTTAGCGAATAGACAGACTACAGAAAGATTTACTGTTCCACACGTACACCTCGTCAAAGACCCGCAGAGACAAGAGACTCATAGTGAGTATGGGAGTATAAAAAGCGTCGTCTTTACCTCTCTACGTTCTCGAGTAGAGCAGGATGAGATACAGTAGATAGTGGTACGAGATTCCCTCTGCCATGCATAGTATGCATGTATATGAAGAGATGTAACGACATCATCATCGACGGAATGTAATGACATCGTCATCGACGCAATGTTAGCTCCTATTACCATTCCTCTGTTACCTAATCATCATGGTACTTCAGTTAATAATTGTCAAGGTATATACTTCCAAAGGTCGCAAAATTCAGCTGAAACTTTTTCACATTTCTACAATCGACAAAATTATATGTAGTTTCGATCCATCTCTTGAAGATTTTCTTAAAATTTTCAAGTGTCTCTCTATAGTTTGATACGTTGCACAGATAGTCTCGCACTTGTTGACGTCAGAAATTTTAGAAATTTTCTCAGCTGAAAACTTAATGATTGCATTTATTTTGTAACTTATTGACCTGTTTTCATAAAATGGGCTAATGTGAGTAATTTTTGAACGTGAAGTGTACCGGTGAAGCATTTACTCAAGTGGAATAAACAGTTACTTTGGCCAATAACATCTGATTACTCAGCATTTTACTAAGAGTACCGGAATATTTTTATTTGCTGAAGCTGTTGCTTCATTGTACTGCAGTTGTTGTTTGTAAATTCGTCTCTCCTTATCTCTGAAATTCCGTGCCACGTTATCTTAAATTCAAAAAGATGTAGTTATCACTACACATATTGGCTGCTTGGAGTTTACATTGGAGCCGGTTTCGAGTTTGCCTTTACTTCGCAAAAGCTCCTGTGATCCCAGACAAGTTACAATTTAACATTTGTTCACTTTATAACGGTGGGGTATTCGCTGCATGTAAATACCAAAATTATGGACCATAAATTTTAATGGAAATGTTGAGCATCTGTCCAAAGTTACACATGTATCGAATGTGGACGTAATATTTTGGCGTTTTCATACAGGAACGCTTATAACTTCAGAGTAATCGTTTTCCTCAGCGCGAAATTGTTCGTTTGTTTACAGCAATCTAAATGAAAACTTAATGACTTTTTTGTGAATTCTCATTTGAAACCGTGCCTTTCCAATTATCAGAATAAACAAGTCCGTTGAGCTTATGCACACGTAACGCTGTTCTGTTAGTTCATTACCTGTGTTCTAATTGGCAAATATTTGTTCTGTTGTTACCTGTAGTATCTTTAGTGATGTATAGGATCGGAAACACGAGTTGTTGAGCGCCCATGACGCTTTCTTATTGCTGCTTAACTCTACGAACTTGTAAACTTAGCTTCCGAGGGGTACCATATTAAGCTGGACCACTTTGGTGCCGGCCAGGGTGGCCGAGCGGTTCTAGGCGCTACAGTCTGGAACCGCGTGACCGCTACGGTCGCAGGTTCGAATCCTGCCTCGACCATGGATGTGTGTGATGTCCTTAAGTTAGTTAGGTTTAAGTAGTTCTAAGTTCTAGGGGACTGATGACCTCAGAACTTAAGTCCCATAGTGCTCAGAGCCATTTGAACCATTTTGAACCACTTTTCTCATTTAAAGCTTACGCTTACCAAAATCGTTTCCAAAGGATGCTTTATTGCCCGTGTTGATCCTTCAGTGTGGAAGACATTTATTCAGAAGGTGAGGAGCGGGTGTAAATGAACGCGGGACCACTGGGATCAAAAGAGGCCTTCCTCTAGCTACAGGGAATTCTAAAACCTGGAGAGATGTATCTACTCAAATTTCTGGTTGGAGTCAGACTATACAGTCAAAACTGATAAAACATGCCTACAAAGGTGACAGGCAGTTAGAGAATGTCAATTAAACCTGTACAAAGGATTCGCCAACACGTTGCAACCTACGTAAATATTGCGCCCCCCCCCCCCCCCCCCCTCCTCCAGGAGACGAATTGAGTTAAAATAGAGATCGCGAAACAACTAAATTTCAGATTATTTATTTTACATATCTTCTTGCTAGGTGTCCCAAAGCGAAACTAATGAAATATACACTCTGTGGGCTCGACCGAATTCTTAGCAACTGTTGTGTCTTTAGCACAATTTATTACTGTAGTGATAAATTTCTCGATTTACATTTATATTCAGTGAACGTAAAGGGGTTACTCGTCCAACAGCATTTTTCCACATGCGTCGGACGTGCACTATCTTCAGGTTCCTTTGCGGCTCTTTGTTCATGTGCAAATATGGAGCTGTGATGAAGGTGGAACCTTAGTGACACGGACTGTTGCAAAAGTCAGCGTCTGAAACTAGGACGCCTGTCGTGGATGGTTACATCTGTGACAAATTTAATCGACTCCAGCACAGGTTGACCTCTAGAATACTATAAAAAGAATCCGTAATAAAATGAAACACCTACAGTCGTCGTTCTGAAGTTATTTTATTGTACTGCAAACCAGGCCTTACCTGACGCTGAGGGGGTGAACTCCCATCGTACACATGACCCCATCAGTGCCCAAGAACGCTTTTGCATTATTCTACGGACACCATTTCATGGATGTTGACCACCGTAATTGGGTGCAGTATAATAACATAACATCAAAAAGACGCCTGCGGGTTATGGTGTCTCTCGTTTAGAAATTAATTTTGTTTTTTTGTAATGAAATGCTATTATGGTTTTCTTTGAATAAATCCAAGTATTGTTTGCAAATTAGCTCGTAAAATATTGTACGGTTTCTGAGCCTAGCAGTTTCGTTTGCGACGTAAATTGCAAGACTATTCTCAGCCACATTCACTTTAATAATCATGAATTGACGCCTGCATTTAATTATTCCGTTTGTATGGCATAAATGTCATTATAAGCAATGACCAAGAAAAACGCAATCTTGTGACAATAAGCGTACGTAACTACTACGTATATTTTCGCTCCACAGCCGCGCGGAGTGGCCGCGCGGTTGTAGGTGTCATGTCATGGTCTGCGGGGCCTCTCCCGCCGGAGATTCAAGTCCTCCATCGGGCTTTGGTGTGTGTTTTGTTCTTAGCGTAAGTTAGTTTAAGTAGTTTGTAAGTCTAAGGACTGATAACCTTAGCAGTTTGGTGCCACAGGAATTCACACACATTCGCTACACAAAATCAATTATGACACTGTAAATGACTATCACTGTAAATATTTCTCACTATATGATTTAAAATTGCATAGGTCCACACCTTTCCTTTATAACATGACTTCAAATTACGTCTTTGTTGGTTCGCAGCCATGCCAACTGAAAACTCAATTATTTATTGTACACCTAATTGTTTCGATGTAAATAAAATCTTCTCCGGGTGCTCAAGCTCCTGCGAAGTAGAAAAGATAATACTAGTTGCTCGAGCAGCTGTGGAGATGCAAAGGAAAGTATTAAAATTAACATTTGGAGCTGTCTCGTAGCTCCTGCGATGCTACGTTGTCTCGACTACCAAGCGTGATAGAATTAGTGTAAATGCTTTGTTATTTGACACAGGGCGATTACAACCACTAAATGAAAGCATTTAATACCAGTTCAAGTTAAAAACTTATTGCGGAATTGATGATGCATTACACAATCGTACAGACCTGAAACAAGCACAGCGATCATATAACAACGACAGACCAGAGAAAGAGCGCCAGAGAGAGAACATCAAGCAGAAACTATCACAGTGGCGCTTCTACACTCCTGGAAAAGGAAAAAAGAACACATTGACACCGGTGTGTCAGACCCACCATACTTGCTCCGGACACTGCGAGAGGGCTGTACAAGCAATGATCACACGCACGGCACAGCGGACACACCAGGAACCGCGGTGTTGGCCGTCGAATGGCGCTAGCTGCGCAGCATTTGTGCACCGCCGCCGTCAGTGTCAGCCAGTTTGCCGTGGCATACGGAGCTCCATCGCAGTCTTTAACACTAGTAGCATGCCGCGACAGCGTGGACGTGAACCGTATGTGCAGTTGACGGACTTTGAGCGAGGGCGTATAATGGGCATGCGGGAGGCCGGGTGGACGTACCGCCGAATTGCTCAACACGTGGGGCGTGAGGTCTCCACAGTACATCGATGTTGTCGCCAGTGGTCGGCGGAAGGTGCACGTGCCCGTCGACCTGGGACCGGACCGCAGCGACGCACGGATGCACGCCAAGACCGTAGGGTCCTACGCAGTGCCGTAGGGGACCGCACCGCCACTTCCCAGCAAATTAGGGACACTGTTGCTCCTGGGGTATCGGCGAGGACCATTCGCAACCGTCTCCATGAAGCTGGGCTACGGTCCCGCACACCTTTAGGCCGTCTTCCGCTCACGCCCCAACATCGTGCAGCCCGCCTCCAGTGGTGTCGCGACAGGTGTGAATGGAGGGACGAATGGAGACGTGTCGTCTTCAGCGATGAGAGTCGCTTCTGCTTTGGTGCCAATGATGGTCGTATGCGTGTTTGGCGCCGTGCAGGTGAGCGCCACAATCAGGACTGCACACGACCGAGGCACACAGGGCCAACACCCGGCATCATGGTGTGGGGAGCGATCTCCTACACTGGCCGTACACCACTGGTGATCGTAGAGGGGACACTGAATAGTGCACGGTACATCCAAACCGTCATCGAACCCATCGTTCTACCATTCCTAGACCGGCAAGGGAACTTGCTGTTCCAACAGGACAATGCACGTACGCATGTATCCCGTGCCACCCAACGTGCTCTAGAAGGTGTAAGTCAACTACCCTGGCCAGCAAGATCTCCGGATCTGTCCCCCATTGAGCATGTTTGGGACTGGATGAAGCGTCGTCGCACGCGGTCTGCACGTCCAGCACGAATGCTGGTCCAACTGAGGCGCCAGGTGGAAATGGCATGGCAAGCCGTTCCACAGGACTACATCCAGCATCTCTACGATCGTCTCCATGGGAGAATAGCAGCCTGCATTGCTGCGAAAGGTGGATATACACTGTACTAGTGCCGACATTGTGCATGCTCTGTTGCCTGTGTCTATGTGCCTGTGGTTCTATCAGTGTGATCATGTGATGTATCTGACCCCAGGAATGTGTCAATAAAGTTTCCCCTTCCTGGGACAATGAATTCACGGTGTTCTTATTTCAATTTCCAGGAGTGTATATACAGGTGTAGTAAATTGTGTCACACATATAAAGATACTGTTTCATAACACGTTACGTTAAGTCTCTATTGTCATTGCGTCTCTCCAAAGTAACTTTTCGTAGAACTAACAATTTTATATTCCATGTTCGTTGATTTGTAAGTGAGCGGCCGAAGTCCTGTACACCATTAATTGTAAGGATCGTCATACAGTGGACTTAAAAACGTTCTGCAGATGTGACGTACAAATTCTGTTTCAATTTTGCACGGATTTTCGACAAAAAAAGGCGTTGAAAAAATGCAATTGTTTTCGGCGTCCCTAGTCTTCCGGACAATATCAAAGTGAGTCTGCTAGTTGTGCGATGAACAACTGTGGATTTGCAGAGTTGGACTCAGGATGAATCTGTCGGAAAATGTTTCTGTGCTACATGCACATTTCTAGAAATAATTAGAACAGTGTACCTATATATACACTATGATTTTTCTTCGGTGTTTTAGTCTAGTGACTGACTTTACAGCCACATGGAGGATTGCACACTAGAGACCGTATGGCCCGATTCAGTCATTTTCTACTCTTTTTGTTGGTGTTAAGCATGGGGTTGTGTTTTGTGCAGCTTTTATAAATATAAGGAGCAGTCAAATAAAAACGAGATACATGGGAGAAAGGTATGTATGTAAACTATTCAGTATTTCAGAAAAAAAACGTCACACGTGTTAACACATTTATCCCACTGTGAGATAAGAGGGCCATTGACTACATGGGAAACTGTTTGAAATAGCCTAGGGAACAATGACCGTACCAGACGTACACCTCTCAATTCGACAGAAACCGACGGCCACGAATATCTTTCTTTAGGCCTCCAAAAATTAAGAAATTGCATTTGGAGAGATCGGGACTGTGTTGAGGTTGTGTGAAGGCTCCTCCACAAAACCTTTGTAACGTAGTCGAAACAGCCTTGGCAATATGTGGCCGTGCATTATTCTGCAACCGAACGATGCAGTCCGTCAATATTGCTGGGCGTTTGGATTGGGTAGTGCGCTACAGTTTTTGCAGTGTGCCCACGTACCAAAGTGCGTGATTTGTGGCGCCGTTTTCAGGAAAGTCAGCGAGAAGCGGGCACTTACAGCCAAAGAGGAAGTTCATCGTGGCTTTCCCGGAGTTGGTGTGCCTGCTGTTGCATCTACGCAGCAGAAGTTTCGTTGCGAGGTCCTCGTACATCATACAGTTCCGATCTCTCCCCAAGGGATCTCGACATTTTTGGAGCCCTTAAGAAATACTTTCATCACTGTCGATTTCCTTCGGACGGAGAGGTGCATACTTCTGTACAATCAAGGTTCCGTACACAACTGCAGTGATTTCTCCATTAATGCATTGAGCTTCTTGTATCACTATGGAATAACGGTATTAATAGTTGCGCGACAGCTTTAGAGATGGCAAATATTTTATTCACTATCTTATCATCTCTCTTGTTTTCACTTGACTGGAAGTTATATATCCCCTTCTACACATTAAGAGCTAGAAATTACAGCTATGTGGAACGTATTGTTAGTTATTTAGTGACAGATTTACTATAGCGAGTTAAATGCTACACATTTTCATTAAACTATTTATATAACATGTGGGCAGTTAGGCCATACCTTGTCGGTTGTGCACCATCTTATACTCTGAAACAGAAGGAGGTCTTTTACCATGGAACATGTGATACCATCAAATGAACTAAATTTATTTAATGTCTAAGCAACTTTAGGCGTCTTGAAAATGGAAGTTTGTATTAGGTTCTAATAACTTCTACTTCCGAATACGTGTAACCTGTAACTGCTTTTCGATAATACCTCTCCTTACTGTCATATTACTTAGAATACTGATTATTGGTATGTAGTAGAGTAATAATGTAAGAGATAGAATATTAAATCCCGTACTGATGAGATTTTCTCGACTGCAGCGCTTTTAAATTTCAGTCGAAAATTAATTCCTAATTTCATGACCACCTTGGGACACGTTTTCACATTTACGAAGACAGAAATTTTCGGCAGCGATTTTTGTAATTTCAAGTAAAGGCTGCAGCTCATTAAAGTGGATGGTATCATTTTAAAATTGAAAAAGAAGATACATCAAGCTTCCATTTAAGGGCTGTCTGTAGTCGGAAACCAGACATGTGTACCAAGGAACAACACTATGCCCTACTACAGGGTGTTTCATAATGAATGTAAGACTTTTAAGGCTTTGTCGCATTTATTACATCCAACTTAGAATTATAAGTGATGCATCAAACGAAAGAGGAACTAAGATAGTTTTTTTATGTATGCCTGTGCGCAAAGGGGATATTACGGAACGACCAAGTGGGATTGAAGAGCGTGTTGAATGAATGAGAGTCCTTCAGGTGTAGCCCCAAGAAATCATGTCGGAAGGTTAGTGTGAATTATCAGTTCCAGTGACATCTTTGGGGAGACATTTAAGGAGGCCCTTAAAACTCCGTCCTTGTCATTTTCAGTTGTTACAGGTCTGAAACCTGCAGACTTCAGTTTACATGCCAGCTTTACAAACGAAATGTTGCAGCATGACGATGAAGATTTTCTGGATCGTGACATCTTCAGCGGCGAATCGACATGTCATCTAAGTGGAAATGTGAGCAATACAACATGTTCATCTGGGGGGGGGGGGGGGGGCAGCAAATCCCCGCGAGATGGTACAGTTCTAAGGAAACACTCCTAAATTGAATGGTTTTTTTTCATATTCTAACGGAAAGTTTATGGGCCTTTTTAGGTGAAGCAGTTGTAACTGGCGTTCTTTATCATGATGCTCTAAATCTACGGCCCTTTCTTCAATTGGAAGAATCTGAACTACGGAAATGGGCGAAATGACATAGCTTGTTTTGCAATATCTCCATATTCACATATGATTTGACACCAAGCAGCTCTTACCTTTAGAGTTTCATAAAAGAATCGTGTTTATGTGCCTCCGCCGCCATCTGACTACCCCGACGTTTGAAACAACATTGTTGCCACAATTATTGCAGACACACTGGTAATGGTTTGGGAAGAGCTCGTCAGTCAACTCGACCAGTGACAAACGGTCCTCTCGCTGCACACTTGTAAGTTTGCTGTGTTATTTATAACTGTAAGTTGGATGTAACGAATGGCACAAAACCTGGAAACTACTATGTTCATTTTGAAGCAGCCTGTAGGAGTCGTGTCATTCATTTGATGCAAAAGTAATCACGATTATTAAAAGTCGTTCTGGACCGGACTGAGTGAGAGGGTAATTGCAAGATGGATTTGCGCTTTCACCTGTATTTCTTCTGTATCTAAGAAGCTATATTCAGTAATAACCTTTTATACATCTGCATCTACATCCATACTCCGCAAACCACCTGACGGTGTGTGGCGGAGGGTACTTTGGGTGCCTCTACCGGTTTTCCCTTCTATTCCAGTCTCGTATTGTTCGTGGAAAGAAGGATTGTCGGTATGCCTCTGTGTGGGCTCTAATCTCTCTGATTTTATCCTCATGGTCTCTTCGCGAGATATACGTAGGAGGGAGCAATATACTGCTTGACTCCTCGGTGAAGGTATGTTCTCGAAACTTCAACAAAAGCCCTTACCGAGCTACTGAGCGTCTCTCCTGCAGAGTCTTCCACTGGAGTTTACCTATCACCTCCGTAACGCTTTCGCGATTACTAAATGATCCTGTATTCGTGGACTATGGTTAAGTAAGATATTCTTTCCCATCACATATCAAACTACAAATTTCATTGAATATAGTGGCATTATATTTCTACATCTACATGGATACTCTGAAAATCACACTTAAGTGCCTGGCAGAGGGTTCATGGAAGCACATTCACAATAATTCTCTATTATTCTACTATCGAACAGCGCGGAAGAAACGGACAGCTATGTCTTTCCGTGCGAGGTCTGATTCCCTTATTTTAGTATCATGTTCGTTTCTCGCTTTGTAGGTCGGCGTCAACAAAATATTTTCGCACTCGGAGCAGAAAGTTGGTGATTGAAACTTCGTGAAAGTTTCCGCTGTAACAAGAAACGCCATTGTTCTAATGCTGTCCATCGCAAATCCTGTATCATGTCCGTGACAATCTCTCCACTATTTCGCGATAATACAAAAAGGGCTGCTCTTCTTTCAACTTTGTCAACGTTCTCCGTTACTTCTGTCAGGTTAGAATCCCAGACCGCTTCTAAAGCGGACGGACAAGCGTAGTGTAGACAGTCTCTTCAGTAGAGCTGTTACATTTTCTAAGTTTTCTGCCAATAAAACGTAGTTTTTGGTTTACCTTCCCCACGACATTTTCTATTTGTTCTTTCAAATTTAAATTGTTCGTAATTGTAATGTCTAGGTGTTTAGTTGAATTTACAGCTTTCAGATTAGTGTGATTTGTCGTGTAGCCAGCGTTTGACGGACTCTTTTTGGCTCTAATGTGGATGATCTCGCACTTTTCATTATTTAGAATCAATTGCCAATTTTCGCACCATTCAGATATCTTTTCTAAATCTCTTTCCCATTTAAATTTCTAAGTGTTAGTTGGTATCACAGTAACTTTCATGAGAGGATGTGCACACCTAATTAGAACTGGCATGACCATGTAGTTGCATGGATCACACTATAAACCCAAATTCGTCTTTAATTTCTCTGACCACCACCACTATCTTCCATTAACATCATTGAACCATCTGCTTAAATAGTAACATTTATCTCTGTTATTTCACCTTCATCTTATCTGTCTTGATTTCTAATGGCAGGTGCTATTAAAATACTCCCATAAGCACCGAAATTTAAATTAATGTTGCTGTTTAAGTGTCTTATTACCAAGTTCATCTCCTTAATTAGTGTCGTATTAGAAGTCAGGGTGTTGTTCAAATGGCCACTGTCTTCGACAACAGGATAGGCATATAAATGGTTTAGATGTCAAAAGTGAATCTTAGTAGTGGACCCCAATGATCGATATTTGCTGCTGAGAAATGTGATGCTACTCAAACTAGTCCATCTTGCACAGTAAGCAAAACGATGATTTTATCGATTGCTGTGCACAGGAAGTATTATGAATCTGGTACTTACAGAAAGAAACTATCTATGTGTCTACTTGTCATTCCTCATCTAAAAACCAGGTTAATTACTATGGTCGACTGTAGTTTCTTTTAAAACACTAAATAGCACGCTGGACTATAAATCAGTTAAACCCATGAGACATAATGGTTAAATCATGCAGTATTACCTTTAGCCTTTATAATAGAATTAGTTCAGCGACGAAGGGCATTCAGAATTTTCTTCAGATATGGCATATCCAGCTGAAGCCACACATTGGTCAATACATCTTATTATACTAGTAAATAACAGGGATGTTGATTGCTACATTTCACCTGCTATGCAAATAAACCCAGATATTTTCTGTAGGGTTAAGATTTTATGATATAGAGGGTTAGTCCGATTGCAGACTGTGTCATCTTGGAAGACAGTAATTTTCATAGCCTTCTCTCCTTGAAGATGCAGTTGAAAGGGCAACATTTAGTCACAAAACATATAGAAAAAACATCCTAAGTTATCACCACATAAACTTGAACGCAGCGTACTGATGAGAACAAAGAGTGAGGAAGATAGAACTCCTGAAAAACAATGAAAAACCTAGAAACAAAGGGTCTCTCGTCATGAAAGAAGACCAGGGCAACACCAAAGTGCTAATAAAACAGCAAGAATACAAAAAAGACCCTAAAATTTCTAGAAGACTACAGCACAGTAAAGACAACTAGTGGCCCAATAAAAATTACCACAAAAATACACACATTTCCCCAAAAAAGACTCACACGTATTCGTGACCCAGAAAGTGAAATGCCTAAAATAGAAAAGCTCCTAGGTGCTCTGATGTAATAGTCTGCACAAATTAGAACATACAAAAGCAGGGTATACCAATATGCTCAGTCATAAATTTCAGAAGTGCACGTACGTATCACCTAACCAGAGAAATACAGACATACTTATTGAAACATTATGTATACACAAACAACAGAAGCATACACAATACCATTCACAACACTTGAGAGCTAACACAAAGATCAAACAAATCAACCGATCACTACTGCCTCACTCACATACATTTACACCAATATATCCAACACAGAAACTATCAACATCGTCAAACAGAAATTATAGCAACACAAAGGCACTGAAGAACCCCATGCAAGAGAAATAAAGATCATTCTAAGATTATTCACGCTGAAAAGCTAGTTCTTATGTGACAACCCGTTCTATTCATAAAAAGATGATCTTCCCGTACGGTCACTACTCAGAGGTATACTAACCAACATCTTCCTTAATCACATTTAAAACAGAAGAACCGAAACCACAGTAAGGTCCAAACAACACAGCGATATATACTGTCACTCTACAGGTGACACCACATGCCTTCAAGACAAAGCACCCAGTCACGCCCATCTCTTCCATAATGACAAAAACGTAAATTCACCATAGAAACAGAAAACGACACAACGTTAGATTTCCTTTACCTCCCAATGCACAGACAAATCACCAGTTCTCTCTATTTAGGAAAGTGAGCACCATCAGCAAAGCCTTACACAAGAAATCAAACCAACCAATTACAAACAAACAAAAGGAATAGAGGAAGGTCAGGGTTTAACAACCCTTCAATAACGACGTCATTAGAGACAGAGCAAAAGTGCGGATTGTTTTTGTTGAGGATAGGGAAGGGAACTGACTGTGCCCTTTCAGAGGAGCCATCAAAGAATTCGCAACAAGTGATTTATGTAAAACACAGAGAGTCTAAATCAGGATGGCCAGAGGTGGATTTCAATTGCCATTCTCCCGGATGCTTACAAACAAACATGCTGATTTCCAGTACACGTTCTGGAGATTGAATAAAACTCCACTCAGTGATGACAATTACAAATATGAACTGCAGATAATCAGTCAGATGCCTGTGGGGAATGGATATGACATAAAGTGAATCACAAAATTAAAACAGAAGTGAGTGACACCTAGCACTCAAAAATATACTGGTAATCGCCATTATACAAATACGAATGCAGACAACACAAATACACAGAACATACGCACAAGCACACATGAATAAGAAACATGCACAGCAACAACAAAAAAATGGTACAATCACTTTCTACAGCAAAGGAGCCCGCTGAAGGACTACAGAACATATTAACTCAATACAGAGGGACAACATACGCACAAGCACACATGAATAAGAAACATGCACAGCAACAACAAAAAAATGGTACAATCACTTTCTACAGCAAAGGAGCCCGCTGAAGGACTACAGAACATATTAACTCAATACAGAGGGACCCACTGAGAACCAATATCATCATAGGCAAACACATAATATCGGCCATTTACCAAATGACATGCCAGGATTACAGTTCAGTTTATATTGGACTGACTAGCATAAATTATAGCGATAAGTAAACAAAACACAGAAGAGAACCAGAAAATAACAGCTGTCACTCTACGTTCGCAGAACGGCTTATGGATCCAACACAGGCTAAATACCATTAGCACAGACTAGAAAGTTCTCAAGGCAGTTTTTTTTTTGGTCATCAGTCTTCTGACTGGTCTGATGCGGCCCGCCACGAATTCCTTTCCTGTGCTAACCTCTTCATCTCAGAGTCGCACTTGCAACCTACGTCTTGAATTATTTGCTTGACGTATTCCAATTTCTGTCTTCCTCTACAGTTTTTGCAATCTACCGCTCCCTCTAGTACCATGGAAGTCATTCCCTAATGTCTTAGCAGATGTCCTATCATCCTGTCCCGTCTCCTTATCAGTGTTTTCCACATATTGCTTTCCTCTCCGATTTTGCATAGAACCTCCTCATTCCTTACCTTATCAGTCCATTTAATTTTCAACATTCGTCTGTAGCACCACATCTCAAATGCTACGATTCTCTTCTGTTCCGGTTTTCCCACAGTCCATGTTTCACTACCATACAATGCTGTACTCCAGACGTACATCCTCAGAAATTTCTTCCTCAAATTAAGGCCGGTGTTTGATATTAGTAGACTTCTCTTGACCAGAAATGCCTTTTTTGCCATAGCGAGTCTGCTTTTGATGTCCTCCTTGCTCCGTCCGTCATTGGTTATTTTACTGCCTAGGTAGCAGAATTCCTTAACTTCATTGACTTCGTGACCATCAATCCTGATGTTAAGTTTCTCGCTGTTCTCATTTCTAATACTTCTCATTACCTTCGTCTTTCTCCGATTTACTCTCAAACCATACTGTGTACTCATTAGACTGTTCATTCCGTTCAGCAGATCATTTAATTCTTCTCCACTTTCACTCAGGATAGCAATGTCATCAGCGAATCGTATCATTGATATCCTATCACCTTGTATTTTAATTCCACTCCTGAACCTTTCTTTTATTTCCATCATTGCTTCCTCGATGTACAGATTGAAGAGTAGGGGCGAGAGGCTACAGCCTTGTCTCACACCCTTCTTAATACGAGCACTTCGTTCTTGATCGTCCACTCTTATTATTCCTTCTTGGTTGTTGTACATACTGTGTATGACCCGTCTCTCCCTATAGCTTACCCCTACTTTTTTCAGAATCTCGAACAGCTTGCACCATTTTATATTGTCAAACGCTTTTTCCTATGAAAGTGTCTTGATTTTTCTTTCGCCTGGCTTCCATTATTAGCCGTAACGTCAGAATTGCCTCTCTCGTCCCTTTAGTTTTCCTAAAGCCAAACTGATTGTCATCTAGCGCATTCTCAATTTTCTTTTCCATTCTTCTGTATATTATTCTTGTAAGCAGCTTCGATGCATGAGCTGTTAAGCTGATTGTGCGATAATTCTCACACTTGTCAGCACTTGCCGTCTTCCGAATTGTATGGATGATGCTTTTCCAAAAGTCGGATAGTATATCGCCACACTCATATATTCTACACACCAACGTGAATAGTCGTTTTGTTGCCACTTCCCCCAATGACTTTAGAAATTCTGATGGAATGTAATCTATCCCTTCTGCCTTATTTGACCGTAAGTCCTCCAAAGCTCTTTTAAATTCCGATTCTAAAACTGGATCCCCTATCTCTTCTAAACCGACTCCGGTTTCCTCTTCTATCACATCAGACAAATCTTCACCCTCATAGAGGCCTTCAATGTATTCTTTCCACCTATCTGATCTCTCCTCTGCATTTATCAGCGGAATTCCCGTTGCACTCGTAATGTTACCACCGTTGCTTTTAATGTCACCAAAGGTTCTTTTGATTCTCCTGTATGCTGAGTCTGTCCTTCCGACAATCATATCTTTTTCGATGTCTTCACATTTTTCCTGCAACCATTTCGTCTTAGCTTCCCTGACTTCTTATTTATTTCATTCCTCAGCGACTTGTACTTCTGTATTCCTGATTTTCCCGGAACGTGGTTGTACTTCCTCCTTTCATCAATCAACTGATTTCTTCTGTTACCCATGGTTTCTTCGCAGCTACCTTCTTTGTACCTATGTTTTCCTTCCCAACCTCTGGGATGGTCCTTTTTAGAGATGTCCATTCCTCTTCAACTGTATACTGCCTATTGCGCTATTCCTTATTGCTGTATCTATAGCGTTAGAGAACTTCAAACGTATCTCCTCATTCCTTAGTACTTCCGTATCCCATTTCTTTGCGTATTGATTCTTCTAGACTAATGTCTTAAACTTCAGCCTACTCTTCATCACTACTATATAGTGATCTGAGTCTATATCTGCTCCTGGGTACGCCTCACAATCCAGTATCTGATTTCGAAATCTCTGTCTGACCATGATGTAATCTAATTGAAATCTTCCCGTATCTCCCGGCCTTTTCCAAGTATACCTCCTCCTCTTGTGATTATTGAACAGGGTATTCGCTATTACTAGCTGAAACTTGTTACAGAACTCAATTAGTCTTTCTCCTCTTTCATTCCTTGTCCCAAGCCCATATTCTCCTGTAACCTTTTCTTCTACTCCTTCCCCTACAACTGCATTCCAGTCGCCCATGACTATTAGATTTTCGTCCCCATTTACATACTGCATTACCCTTTCAATATCCTCATACACTTTCTCTATTTGTTCATCCTCAGCTTGCGACGTCGGCTTGTATACCTGAACTATCGTTGTCGGTGTTGGTCTGCTGTCGATTCTGATTAGAACAACCCGGTCACTGAACTGTTCACAGTAACACACCCTCTGCCCTACCTTCCTATTCATAACGAATCCTACACCTGTTATACCATTTTCTGCTGCTGTTAATATTACCCGATACTCATCTGACCAGAAATCCTTGTCTTCCTTCCACTTCACTTCACTGACCCCTACTATATCTAGATGGAGCCTTTGCATTTCCCTTTTCAGATTTTCTAGTTTCCTACCACGTTCAAGCTTCTGATATTCCACGCCCCGACTCGTAGAACGTTATCCTTTCGTTGATTATTCAATCTTTTTCTCATGGTAACCTCCCCCTTGGCAGTCCCCCCCCCCCCCCCCCCCCCCCCGGAGATCCGAATGGGGGACTATTCCGGAATCTTTTGCCAATGGAGAGACCATCATGACACTTCTTCAATTACAGGCCCCATGTCCTGTGGATACACGTTACGTGTCTTTAATGCAGTGGTTTCCATTGCCTTCTGCATCCTCATGTCGTTGATCATTGCTGATTCTTCCGCCTTTAGGGGCAATTTCCACCCCTAGGACAAGAGAGTGCCCTGAACCTCTATCCGCTCCTCCACCCTCTTTGACAAGGCCGTTGGCAGAATGAGGCTGACTTCTTATGCCGGAAGTCTTCGGCCGCCAATGCTGATTATTTATCAAAATTTAGGCAGTGGCTGGGATCGAACCCGGGACCGAAGACGTTTTGATTATGAATCAAAGACGCTACCCCTTTTTTTTCTTTTTTTTTCAATGAACGAACGGACAGATCATAATTGCGAAAATAAAGAAATTAAACTTTTTCACTCGACGGAGGACGAGAACCACAGACCTCTTTTTTTTGTTAAATAAGAATAATAATGACGCTACCGCCTTTTTTTTTTTGGAACTGCAAAAAAAAAAAATAAGTGCCACCGCCCTTTCATCCTATAACAAAATAAATAAATAAATCTGCTCCACTTCAGGCGTTGGCTCCTGACTAAACCTACTCCAGAGAGCTACCTATATACCAAGGGAAATATGGGAAATCAAAGTTAGGGCTATCCTTACAAACAAAACAAAATCTTCCTTTTTCTGAATTTTTTTTTTTTTTAAATTGATCAGCGGCCTTCTACGCCCCGCTCGTAATATGTTGAGTCACGTCTTCTCGAAATTAATATGTTCCGTTAAATTGTTCAGAAATGTTCATTGGTTCCAGGAAACCTTCTTCTCTCTTGGCTTAACACATTCCAGCTGCGAGGCGGGTCGTGGAAAGCACTCCCAGGGCAAGTTTGAGAAAAATTGTCTGTATTTTGGGTGACGGACAACGACATAATGACGGTCATTGATGTATGTCCTAAAATCGAGTACAGATTCTACAGTTTGTCCAAATAGGTAGTGAATGGCATGTCCGCGAATCCAATTCACAGCATTGGTCTTTGTCCGAGGAAAATTGTCACGTTCCGGAAATAATAATGAAAGGGGAGTAATCCGATCCGGAATGTCTCGCGTCAGAAGAGCCACAATACGACGAACCAAGTGCCAAACCTCCGCCGCCGGTCCGCAAACAAACCGATGTTCATCCTTGTCTGGCACTCCACACGTGGAACATACAGGTGATTGGGCGAGGTGGATACGATGAAGGCGAAATTGGTTGATTTGCTTACCATTGGCAGTTAGGTACCAGACAGATTGAATTTTCGTGTCAAGGTAACAGGCGAACACCGCGCGCCATACATGACGCCAGTCAACCTGGGGGAACTTTTCTTCAATCGGGTTAGGTGGACAACCTAATTGTAGGACATTGTATACTGCCTTTGTCTTGAGTAAAAGTTGTCTTGGTAAGGTGAGGCGTAGATAACTGACTTCAAGAAAGAAGTATCGTATATAATGGAACTGCGACGGAACATCCGAGATCATCACTGGGGCTGACAGTGAGACCGGCGAGTATGCCGACAGGAGGAGACCAGTTGGGCAACGTGTCCATACCGTCATCTGGGAGCTGACAGATAGGGCGCGAGCTCTATCCGGCACGTGAAACAGACCTATCCCACCTCGTTCACGGGGTAGAGTAAGGGTTGCATAGTTAACTTTGAAGAACAGCCCAGAGCTGACGAAAGATGCCATCGCTGCCAACATGCGACGTGCCACAGTAAGCGGAAAAGGGAGAACTTGTGCTACATGGGGAACTCGGGATGCGATATATATATTTACATATCGAGCTCGTTGGAGAATATCTAGGGATCGGAGGCGATGGTCCATAAGACCTGCTCTGATCATTAAAAGGAGGCGTCGGCGGTTGATGGTGGCTGAACGCTGGAGATCAGATGACAAATCTATTCCCAAACAGCGAATGGTATCAACGGTGGTGAGAGGTGTAACGCACTCCACGGGAAGTCCCGTGCCAATGACCATAACTTGTGACTTACGTAGGTTTAAAGAGCTACCCGATGCCTCACCATAAGTCGCTACCCACGTCAAAACAGCTCGAACCTCGTCGGCATTGCGTCTACAGATGACTACATCGTCAGCATAGGCCGTGCAACAGGATCGGTAGCGATCTATGGACAACCCTACCAAACGTTGTCTTAGTCCACATAGCAAGGATTCGAAGGAAAAGGCGTACAAAATCGCTGATAGAGGGCAACCTTGACGTACGGATCGACCTATTTTTATCGGAGGAGTGAGTCTGCCATTGTACATAATCCTGGATGAGGCACCCTGCAGAAGGCGCGTCACTACCGTGATAACGGCGACTGGGAAGCCCATATGGTGGAGAACTGCCGTAAGTGACGAATGGTCAACCCTATCAATAGCTTGACTGAAGTCCAAAGACGCAAGTGCCCCAGAGAGGCGTTGTGCCTGGGTAACGGCGATCATATCTCTGTAGCGGCATAAAGCCGTCCGGATATTGTTATCCCCTCCCAAAGATGCTTGGTCTGGCGACACAACATATCGGGCAACGTTTTTAAGTCGTGCCGCCAAAAGGCGAGTGAAGATTTTCATATCACTGTTAAGGAGGGTGATGGGCCGATAATCAGTGATATTGTTGCCACCATGCGGTTTATGTACAGGAATAATAATTCCTTCCATGAATGCATCCGGCACAGGTACTTCCGGAGACATCAGTTCCCGACAGATGGAGGTGAATGTGGACTCTAACAAATCACGGAAGGTGCGATAAAATTCGAGGGGAAGACCGTCGGGTCCTGGGGAGCGATTGATGGTTCCTGCCCGGATCGCATCGCGGACTGCATCATCAGTCACCTCTGACATGAAGTCAATCGCCGCATCTCCTGGGATACCACAGAAGTGGAACTCTGAGATTTCCTCGATCAACTCTGGGGAATGTGGAATTACGGTGTAGAGCTGCTGGTAGTGGGCGTGAAGCACATTCCCTATTGCAGATTGGGTTACGTAGCGACGCCCTTCTTGGTCTGTTAGGACGTGAATCAATTTTCGGAGTCGATTTTGGCGTTCTTGGATGATATGGTACATCGACGGATGTTCATGAGGCATGCGATCAGCAGGACGAGATCGTACTATCGCTCCTTCCAAATGCCTCCGCATGAGATTGGAGATTTGTGCCTTAGCATGGTTCATCTTTGTATGGCGCTCAGGGGAGGCTGGCATCGGGGAGCATTCTCGTAGGATCCTGTAGTAAAAGTCCGTAGTGCTCTTCCTCCAGGCTACAACATCTTTGCCATACCGGAACAAAGTTTTTCGAAGAGCAGGTTTTGCACACTGGATCCACCAGGATATGGTAGACGGACACGTGGGACGGCGTCTATTACATGTGATCCAAGTCTCTTCTATTAGAAGTCGACAGTCAGGTGAATTAAGAAGTGCCGTGTTCTGTTTCCATAAACCACGTCCGTGCCGTACTGCCTGTCTTGTTAGAACAGCATCACAGAAGTAAGCCTCATGATCTGAGAAAGCAACAGGCCAGATTTCAGCCTGTCGAGTGTGTTGAATTAGGGATCGCGAGGTGTAGATGCGATCCAGTCGGCTAGAGGAGTGCGCAGTGTAGTACGTAAAGCCCATAAGATCACCGAGAACATGTCTCCACGTGTCGACAAATTGTAGCCTCGTGACGACTGTTTCCAGAGCTGCGCATGGTGAGTGACGCGGCAATTGATCCTGAGGTCGCTGGGTGCAGTTTAAGTCTCCACCCATGACCCAGTCATCGTGTGGTCCCATAAACAGGGGTGTAACTTCATTCGCAAAGAAGGCATTGCTTTCGCGACGGTAGCTGGAGCCCGACGGCGCATAAATTTTGACGATGCGTACACCAAAGAGAGTAAGGGCCATACCTCTGCCGTTGGGGAGGTATAGGACATCTTCGGCAGGAAGACCTTGTCGTAAGATGATGGTAACACCACTACCGGTGTCAGAAGCGGGAGAAAGATGCGCCGTGAAGCCATGTGGTGGTGAAAAATCGGCGACATGCACTTCCTGAAAAAGCGCAATATCTATGTCCGCATCATATCGCGGAGCAGCGCTAGTTTGTGGGGCGCACGAATGGTCGCCAGGTTAATCGTTGCGGCACGATAATTCTGGTGTTGGAGTCCCACAGGCACAGGTGGGGCTTCTTATTCAGGAGCGAGAGGTCGATCTTGCCGGTCTGCTGAAGAGGCTGCTACTGTGGAGAGTTTGCGGGCGCGGGCGCAACCGATGGGGGTGCCCCATCATCAGCAGCATCCACCCCAGTCCCTTCGATCTCCACGTCGTCTGCCCAGGAGACTGATACTGCGGTAGGGCATCGGCTGTGCACATCATCCACGTGGAGAGGAGACGTAGTTTCCGGCTCAGCGGATAGGCTCTCTTCAACGTCGACCTGTGGGGGCGACGGTGCCAGTAAGGAGGGGTGGTCGTTGCTAGTGGTCGCCTGTGGCGGGTCGTTCGCATCAGACTTTTGGTCGTCAAAGAGCGGTTTGTCGTACATCTTCGGGTCTGCATCCCTGGTATCCATCCGTAGAATGGATTCAGCAGGGGGTGTACGGCTACGTTACTTTCTCTTTCGTGTCGACCCTTGTTTTCGAACATGTCGTTCAGAGTCTGATTGCGGGTGGTTTTCGTCGGACTCCGGATCAGTCTGAAGGAAAGCAGAAGTCGGTACCACTCCCGAATACACGTCCATCTCAGTAGCAGTTTCAGTCACAGTGCTGCGAAGATTCGAAAGGTCAGCATCTGGCGTCTGTGGCACCTCAGAAGGAATCTCAGTAGCGGTTGCATCTACCTGATCAGACGACGTCAACGGAGCCGGAAGACCCTGTGTAGAGGTGCCACCTTCCTGGGCAACGTTGGCATATGTGACAGGGATCTGAGTGATCACCGCTGGGGACGCTTCCTCGCCGACCGGCGTCTGGATCAGGCGGCGTCGCATGCAGGCAGACCTGACGTGGCCTTCTTCTCCACAACCCGCACATGTTCGGGGTTGGCCGTCGTACATGACAATGTCTCGCACCCCGCCAATGGTCAGGTATGATGATATATGTTTTTTCAGTTCAATTTTGACCTGACGCACACCATTAAGGACATGGTAGGTCGTGAAGGTTTGCCATTTTTCCTCTACGTAACCGATGACGTTACCGTATGGTTGTAACGCAGAGACAACTTCGTCCTTCGGCACTTCAAAAGGTAGTTCAAACACCCTAATCGTGCGTTGATCGTACTCTGCGAGTTCAAGTGTTACAGCTCCGACGTGACGATCAGAGTATTTGAACTTAAGTCCATTGGCATGGCGGCGAATAACATCTTCGCACACCTCGGTGTTTGTCATTTTAATATGAACGACACTACTCGTGATCGAAAAATGGATTCCGATAACGTGGTTAGGATCTAAACGAACTTCTTCACGTATGAACGTTTCAACTTCATGTGCACGAGGTCGCGCATGTTCAGCTGGGAAGGAAACTTTAAGGGTCGCACGGCGGTAAGCGCTCGACATGTTGTTCACGGTGGACGGACACAAGCCTTAAAGCTACGACGCGGAAGTAAACAACGCCTGCAGCGGAGCACTGGCCCGCGCGCGGGGACGTCCGCACGCTGCCACGGCTGAGAGCCGACTGTGACCCTTAGACCACGGGTAACACGGATTAAAAAGAAGTTTCTTCCTGAAACTAAGGCCTGTGTTTCGCACAAGCAGAATTCTGATGCCCAGGAATGTCCTCTTTGCCTGTGCTTTTCTGCTTTTTATGTCCCTTTTTCGTCCGTCATGGATTACTTTGTTTCCGAGGCAGCAGTATTCCTGAACTTCGTGTACTTCGTCTTCACCAGTTTTGGTCTTAAGCTTCCCGCTATTCTCATTTCTGCTATTTCTCAGTGCTTTTCTCTTTTTCCGGTTTATTCTTAATCCATATTCTTTTCCCGGTTTATTCTGAATCTATATTCTGTATTCATTGGACTGTTCTTTCCTTTCAACAGATCCCGTAACTCTTCTTCGCTTCACTGAGGCTATCAGTGTCATCAGCAAATCTTATCATTGATATGCTTCCACCTAGAAATTCAGTCCGACTCTGGAATCTTTTGTTTCATTTCCGTCATTACGTCTTCATTACGTAGACGACTAGAAAACCGTGGACTGGTCAGAAGAATCCTGACTTCGGTTCGTAAGGTTCGACTGTAACACAGACACCACGAAACCAAGGAGCCAAGTCGTCAACAAGGCGCTGTGCAATCTGCTGGTAGCAACATAATGGGCTTACATGCAACGGACTTGGCTCTCTGGTGTAGCTCAACCAATTACTTACTGGAAATGGTTATGATCGGCTATTTCTTCCCAAATTTAGATGGAATTTTTATGTATGACAATGCGTCATGTCACCGTGCCACAATTGTTCGCTATTGGGCTGAAAAAAATTCTAATAATTCGACAGAATGATTTGGCCATCCAGACTGTACGACACGAGTGACATCGAACATTCATGGGATATAATCTAGAGGTCAGTTCGTGCAAAAAATCCTGTACTTGCAACACTTTCGCAATTATGGACGCCAATAGAGTGGCAAGTGCCGCTTGGCTTAATATTTTTGCAGGTAATTTTCGACGTCTTGCTGAGTCCATGCCACGTTTAGCTGCTGCAGTACTCCTGGCAAAAGGAGGTCCAACACGATATTAGTTGGTATCCCATAAATTTTGACAGTTCAGTGTGCTAGTGAGGCCGTCCGTCTCTACACCTGGCCACTTTTGGTAGGACAGATGGTCGCTTAATATGTAGGGGCCGATATAGTGGGATTAGGCTGTAGGCAGCGCTTGAATCTGCGAGCAGGCATTCTTGATCCCTCTGGCGTTATCAGGCCGGCCGTTGTGACAGAGCGGTTCTAGGCGCTTCAGTCTGGAACCGCGTGACCACTACGGTCGCATGTTCGAATCCTGCCTCGGGCATGGATGTGTGTGATGTCCTTAGTGTGGTGTCACCGCCAGACACCACACTTGCTAGGTGGTAGCCTTTAAATCGGCCGCGGTCCGTTAGTATACGTCGGACCCGCGTGTCGCCACTATCAGTGATTGCAGACCGAGCGCCGCCACACGGCAGGTCTAGAGAGACTTCCTAGCACTCGCCCAGTTGTACAACCGACTTTGCTACCGATAGTTCACTGACAAAATACGCTCTCATTTGCCGAGACGATATTTAGCGTAGCCTTCAGTTAAGTCATTTGCTACGACCTAGCAACGCGCCATTACCAGTTACTATTGAGATTATGAATAATGTACCGTCAAGAGCGACGTTCACAATTTATGGATTAAAGTTAAGTATTCCACCAGCTACGTCCGTTTTTCTAAAGTCTAATTTCCTTGTCCTGTTCCAGACCTCACGCCAGCCTGCGTGAGCTAAAACGCGTGCCTTTCGGCTTCCTCTAGTACCCGGTGTTGGCTCTCCTGCCAACCCACAACACAGGTTAGTTAGGTTTAAGTAGTTCAAAGTTCTAGGAGACTGATGACCTCAGATGCTAAGTCCCATAGTGCTCAGAACCATTCGAACCATTTGGCGTCATCGTCATAGTTTGTGCGCACTCTCGGTGTACAGCTGGTAACGCCGAATTTGGCTGTCCTGTTTTTATAGATTCCTTTGTTATGCTTTCACAGTAGCCACTGGCTTGCACGTTTGCTTTCGAAAACACAATTTTACTGTGCCGCACAAGATCCTGGTGTCCATTAATAAGTGAAGAATGCTGCTGCCTCAGGCGTAGAAATACAAGGATCACTGAAAAATTTTGACACTGTACCAGAGGGTGATGATGACAATCGTCGAAGCGACGTGGTATCTCATATCAGAACAACTTTTCATCAGAGCGAGCTTTGCTCCGCACGAACGGTTTTATATCTACGCTGATTTATAGTCAGCGGCTTTTCACTGTCCGGGAAAGGGAGTTTCAGCGAATGTGACAGGGGACTGGGGTAATTGGGCAACTGCGCCAGAGGCCAGGAGGGCCCCGCGCGTCAGCCGCCAGTCGGCTGTCGGCTGCAGTTTCCGGACAGTGTGACAGCAATCAAGGGGCGGCGCCCGCTCGCCGCTGCGTCGCTGCCGGGCAGCCGCTGGCGGCTGCGCAGCCGTCGGACTTGGCGCCAAGTGAGAAACTCCGCCCCAACTCCTACACGGAATCTGCTGCAGTGGCCGCAGATGCAAGGCTGCAAGGGGAGGGCGGTTTCCGGTACTGGACAACTGGACCGCTTTTACTGGAGCCATTGTGTGTTTTCACGTGGTGAATACGTGTAACAGCATTCCTAGACTGTCTGTATTTACTTACATAGAAACTTCACGATAAACATACACTCTAAAACAAAAAACAAAACAAAAAATGAAATTGTACCCCGGACCATAACTCCAAGTTGTGTACTATAGGGCAGGTAACAGTTAGGTCGTTATTCCACCACTGTCCAGGGTGTCCCCAGACATGTCTTCGGCCTGGAATGTCATTGACTGGAGTACTATTGTCTTCAGTGAGGAGTCCCACTTCGAAATGGGTCCTGATGACAAGCGAAGACGTATCCAGAGACGCCCCAGACAGTGTCGCGATACCAACCTGACGGTCACCCGTCATAAGACCCGAAAACCCGGAGTAGTGGTCTGGGGTACCACTTCGTTTCATAGTAGTACTGCTCTGGTTGTCAACCGCCACACCCTTACATCACAGCAGTACGTCGACAATATTCTACCACCCGTTTTGTTGACTATCATGGCAGGCCATCCTGGGATCACATTTCAGAGAGATTGTGCCCGCCTGCAGGTGGTGAGATTTTCTACTGCTTGTCTTCGTGCCTGCCAAACGCTATCGTGCCCAGCAAGGTTGCAAGTTCTCTTCCCAATCTAGAACATCTGGAGCATTATTGGCAGAGCCCTCCGACCAGCTTTGGAATTTGACGATCTAGAGCGCCAGTTGTACAGAATTTGGAACGATATCCCTCAGGAGGACATCGAACAACTTTATCAAAGTGACGCCGAATAACTCCTTGCTTTAGGGCCAGAGTTGGACCATCGATTCATTGATTTGCTTAATTCGTAAAGCTCTTTCTTTCTGAGGAAATGACTATAACAATTTGAACATCCACGTGAGGCTGGAAAACATTTACATCTACATCTACATGATTACTCTCAATTCACACCACTTTATTGTGTTCAGGTTTAGTGTTCCGCAATAACGTCTTCTTCTTGTATGCGTCTGGTATATGACCATGAATGTTCATATTAATTACTCTTTTCTCTAGATTGTCCTTACTGTCTTTATGCTTAGCCACTCAACTAAATATATGAATAAGTTAACTTATTGATTTTATTTTGATTTATGACTAATTTCTGAGGGCAATTTTTAACATTTATTATAAATTTTTTCTTTGGGAAAAAAATCAGTAAACTGATTTTTCCTACTTGCAGTGTCAGGCCTTCTGTTTGATATCTGGTGTGTCTGCTATAACGTAATGCCATTTGCGAATGCTGGATGTCATACAGATGCTATATTTTGGGTTTCCCTACTTGATGTCTTTGGTGTCGGATTTTCTCCACTCTGTATTCACCTCCTCCATATTGTAGTTGAAACGCAAAAGTTACTGTGCAGACAACTCCCTGACTCCTGTTTTATCTCAAAGTTTAAGGAGAATACTGAGACGTTGACTTCACATCAAGCATTTGTTAATGTTTCTTAGATAACGTTTGTAGTTTTTGGATCCAAACCGAATTCTTTCCTTATATTGATGAGGGCTTTTTTGTCAGTGTAGTCTTACGCTTTCTTGATATGTACAAATTTCACTTTTGTGTCTATGTCACATTTGTTTAATTTGCAAATTTGTTTTTAAAACCCAGAATAATTTATTTTTCCGAAATCCACCTTGATATTCCTATAATTATGGGCCTAGTTGGCCCTCAGCACTACTGAACAGAGCCTTACATATTCGTAAAATGTTGAATGTCAGTGGCAAAGTGACGTGCCTGTAAGGTTATATGGATCATTTTTTAGTTCTTTCTTGTGCAGAGGATGTATGATGGTTGTTTTCCAATCCTCTGTTATGTCCTCTTCCTCCAAGATTCTAGCTACTATATTTTTAAGTTCAATAACGTCGTCATTAATTTGGGCACTGCCTTCCCAGCCTCACTGTCGGCGTTACCGCTTTTCAGTGACAACACACTTTCCTTAATTTCTGCTAAACACGTCCGTCGAGTCGTTTTGAGCATTATTTTTACTAACAGTAAATTTTGATTAAGGTTCAAGATATTTGTATAAATCTTCAAATATTGTAATTATGCCATTATGTCACAGTCCAAATAAATGCCTGATTCCCTTTTTATCTGAAAGTTAATAGACAATACACAGTAAAGCTTGGGATGGGGTGGGGGTGGGCGTCTAATTTATTTTCGGATATTCAAGTTGGAATGTTGATGACATAAATTTAGTTTCTCATACACTTGGTAGCAGAATCTAATCTTCTGTTTCTTTTCTTTTTTTTTTTTTTTTTAACTTCGCTCAGTTGTAGTTTCTCATTCATGAGGAATAATTTCTCTCTCTTTTAAAAATATTGGCGGGATTTCTTCTTCATTTTTGGAGTCTGTGTATGTTTCCCTGAGTCTTATTTGCTTTCCGTTTTTCCGCCCCTACGTCTTTTTTGTAGAGCATTTCATGAGGTCCGTTTTTACGTTTAGTGCGTGGTATCGTTTGGTTAGGCCATTTATAAGTTCATCCCATGTTTGAAAGTCCTGGTTTTGAAATTCTGCTAGCAGTTTTTCCTCACTCCAGCTTATCAGTGTCACTATTTCGGAATATCAATTTTTATCTTAAATTTTCTACGTCCTTAAGGGTTAATCTTACATTTAGTCTTATTCAGTATAAACGAACTTTTGACTACCATTCATTATTTCTTGCGATGATTTTGTGCTTATTGCTATGTGGTGTAGCTGTTTCTTCCCCATAGTGGGTTCGGTGACACTTGTGTCATTAGCTCCATCGGTTTTTATCACAGAATGTAGATTTTAGGAATGTAATGAGATTATGTTATAACTGTATGAATCTTTTCTCATTTCCGTTGGTTCACATGTGTACAGAATTTTTGCTGTATTTCTCCACTTGTCCAGTTTGTACGTTGAAATCACGCACTACAATGACAGTATTTTTCGATGGCATTTTACTCATATACTTATCTATTTTCTCCCCTTATTCTTCCACATTAGGTATGGTTTTCTTTCGCTTTTTAAGATTAGTTGGGGCACGAAAACTTCAGAGTTTATTCACTTTATTTGTGGATTTTAATGTTAAAGAGGACGTCAATTCGTCAACTGGGTGCACTCTTTAATATCCCGCTGTTCGATTTGCACTTATAGATTCTGTATTCGTTTCATTATAAGGTTAGTTGTCCACACAACAGGTTTTCCGAACAGCTGTAATCATGATGACCTTTTTTTTCTAAGGATTATGTTATCGTTCTTAAGCTTGCAAATTTAATGAAGTTTAAAACTGCCATGTAGTTCAGATGTATTACAAAGTTCCTTGGGCACAAAACGTTGAGTGTCATGCTGAAGTGGTCCATCTGTGCTCACATGGCCTATTAGACACACTTCTTAACAATAACAGTAAAAATTGCAGCTCACTTTACAAGTTGTACCCAGGCTTTCAAGTCCAGTCGACTATTTAAATAAATAACTGTCCTTGGTAACTCATTACCTGACGTACACACATAAAGGCACAAGGTTCTACTGTAAAGGTGGGCACGAGGGCTGCCAGTCTGGTTGCCCGTGGGCATCGTGAGTCGCGAGAGCAACGCTGGGCAGCTGTGACGACGCGTAGTGCGGGTAGCAGAGCTGAGTGATGTGGATGGCCGCTTGGGTGTGTACACTGCACGGGAGGCAACCGTGTCTCTGTGAGAGCGCTTCGCGCACACACCTGAGTGTGGACAAGCTAAAATCCGTAGTGCAGGTGGAGCGCACACACGTCCGAGGTCGTTTCACACGTATGTGGCGTCCGTGAACTCGGCACCAGTACACGGCTATCGGGAAGCCAATAGTATGTGGCATGACGTGCGCGTGTGGGACGTATGTGTAAAACGTTCTTACGTGAAGCTTATGTATTCTGTGTCATGCAACGGTTGGCCATGTACGGAAGAAACACAGTTTCGAACTATTGTAACACATTCTACTTTCATGGCAACAAACATCATACAGACGTAAAATATTAAGAAAAAAACACATTTACACAAGTGGGCATTAAAATTGCTACACCACGAAGATGACGTGCTATAGACGCGAATTTTAATCGACAGGAAGAAGATGCTGTTATATGCAAATGATTAGCTTTTCAGAGCATTCACACAATGCTGGGGCCGGTGGCGACACCTACAACGGGCTGACATGAGGAAAGTTTCCAACCGATTTCTCATACACAAACAGCAGTTGACCGGCGTTGCCTCGTGAAACGTAGTTGGGATGCCTCGTGTAGGGAGGAGAAATGCGTACCACCACGTTTCTGACTTTGATAAAGGTCGGATTGTAGCCTATTGCGATTGCGGTTTATCATATCGCAACATTGCTGTTCGCGTTGGTCGAGATCCAAAGACTGTTAGCAGAATATGGAATCGGTGAGTTCAGGAGGGTAATACGGAACACCGTGCTGGATCCCAACGGCCTCGTATCACTAGCAGTCGAGGTGACAGGCATCTTATCCGCATGGCTGTAACGGATCGTGCAGCCACGTCTCGATCCCTCAGTCAACAGATGGGGACGTTTGCAACACAACCATCTGCACGAACAGTTCGACGACGTTTGCAGCAGCATGGACTATCAGCTCGGAGACTATGGCTGCGGTTACCCTTGACTCTACATCACAGACAGGAGCGCCTGCTACGGTGTACTCATCGACAAACCTGGGTGCACGAATGGCAAAACGTCATTTCTTCGGATGAATCCAGGTTCTCTTTACAGCATCATGATGGTTGCATACGAACGCACATTGGAAGCGTGTATTCGTCATCGCCATACCGGCGTATCACTCGGCGTCATGGTATGGGGTGCCATTAGTTACACGTCTCGGTCACCTCTTGTTCGCAATGACGGCACTTTGAAAAGTGGACGTTACATTTAAGATGTGTTATGACCCGTGGCGCTACCCTTCATTCGATCCCTGCGAAACCCTACATTTCAGCAGAATAATGCACGATCGCATGATGCAGGTCCTGTACGGGCTTTTCTGCATACAGAAAATGTTCGACTGCTGCCCTGACCAGCACATTCTCCAGATCACTCACCAGTTGAAAACATCTGGTCAATGGTGGTCGAGCAACTGGCTCGTCACAATACGCCAGTCACTACTCTTGATGAACTGTGGTATCGTGTTGAAGCTTCATGGGCAGCTGTACCTGTACACCCATCCAAGCTCTGTTTGACTCAATTCCCAAACGTATCAAGGCCGTTATTTCGGCCAAAGGTGGTTGTTCTGGGTACTGATTTCTCAGGATCTATGCACCCAAATTACGTGAAAGAGTAATCACATGTCAGTTCTAGTATAACATATTTGTCCAATGAATAGTCGTTTATCATCTGTATTTCTTCTTGGTATAGCAATTTTAATAGCCAGCAGTGTATATTGTAAATGTTACTTTATATTTACATAGACGTGAGTAGTTTAGAGGAGAGGTACTATGTACGAATAGAACACAGACATTAATTTATATTATCCTGGATGTTTTACAATGATTTCGAACCTGCATCTCGATATTTTTTGTGAAATTACTGGTGATTAGGCGCACTGCAGATGTGAGATTAACATCAGTAAGACTACTCCTAAGCTTCGATTTTGTCAGTTTCACCATGTTGTTCGTAAAAAAACTATACAAACGAGCAGGTATTTTAAATAGTAATGGAAACTGCTCATACGGGAAATATTTGTAGAAGCTTTCTGCAGTGCGAAACTTCTCTAACAGCACACCATTGCACAGAAAGTCAATGAGTTCCAATTGAAATTCAGAAAGCATATTTTCAACGTTTACTACAAAAGGAGTCGCATAAAGGTTGACATAGCATTCCAGTCGATTTAAGGCCTCAAATCTACTATCAAACATGCGTTCGAGACTCTGTAGCACCATTACAAACCCATCACAATGTTCCCTGAGCTTCTCCTGTTCCAAATTGTTTTTACTAAGAACTAGTGCAATCTCTCTGTAAGTGTACACACGACATTTATGACAGTTGCTTTGGCCAAAAAATGCACTTTTCTCTTGAATGCCAAAATAGTGTCAAACACTTCGCTAATTACCTTATTTCTACCTTTGAAAGCTACATTCCAGCTATTCGGATGCTTGGTTATGTCAGTTACAAACTCAAGTTCTAAAATCCACTGTGAGTTATCCAATTCTTTAACCAGTTTCCCTTTCGCATCCATGAATAACGCTCCATAGTTATGTAAATTAAAAAGTAGTTCTAAAACAACACCTCGACTCAACCAGTGTACTTCACAAAACTATGGAACATCGCCGTATTCACATTCGAGATCTGCCAGGAACGATTTAAATTTGTCTGTGTCCCAAACCGTGGAAGCTGAGAATGTTAACTGTCTTTATAACCATGTCCATGACTCCAACTAGTGTGGCATATTTTGCTTGCAAATTAACATGGTGAAGAACGTAATGTATTGCTGGTACTTCCTGCTACACGCTGATGGCTTTCAACTTATTTCGTATGAAAGCAACAACACCAGACTTATGACCAAACATTGCAGGAGCCTGTGGGGCGGCGGATGGAATTATTGGTTATGAATGTAGAATGTAATGTAGATAAGATGCTTTCCCGGCCGATTAGCAACATATGTGGGGCGGCGGGTGGAATAATTGTTATAAAATGTTCCTTTTATTTATTTAATGCTGTTGTTTGCCGTTCTCAACACTGGATCTCTAACTACAATATTGGCAACCAGAAAGTGATTAGCAAAACGTGAAGCCTGTAATTAGAGTTCCTAGTGCCCACTTCATCTGAGAAATACATTTATAGCTACAGCTTATAGCTCTGAGGATTTAGGAGATTGTCTGTGATTCATAATTAAAAACCATTCTCTCTAAAATATTCACTATATTCTGAAAGTCACAGACCAAAAAGAATCCACACAATCCAACTACCAGAGCAGTTCAGAGTCTAATGCGCTGATGCAACTATAACTGTCCAAATTAAATGTTTGAGTGAATGCTCGCCGTAATTTGATGATAATGTTCATCAAACGCCACGCTAAATAATGGTAGAATGTCTGTCCCACGGCGGCACGTGAAAATACGACATACGCAAACTGAAGATAGATCATTAAAGTCATCCCAGAATTAACACTTCATTCGAAAACGATTTCATGGTTACGCGTATCCCGAGTAACTTATTACGGCATCCGAGGCTGTTTATAGCAATGATACCGACGCGACGCGACTCCCGACACAGATGGTGTGCTATTCAGCGTCCGGAGAGAACTGGGTCCTTGCTTCCTCGCGCAGCGTTCTTATATACAAAGCCGCGGTGTGGATGGCTAAGGGAACGCCTGATCAAATCCGCTCTCCCGACTAGCCACTGGGCTAGTAATGCACCACTTTAAGTTATCGAATAAATCATTGCTTCCTTTGCTGTTGGCCGATGAAGCTCTCAATTTAAATGTGCAATCAGCACACAGGTAAGTAATCATAATAAAAGTCTGACGTGGCTAAGTCAAACATTTTGGGCGAGAGAATTAATTTAATTACACTACACGCAGTAGACGAGCTCTGAACTTGCCCTTTGGAGATACACTATCACTATAGTTTTGTAGTTGTTCCGTCAAAACTTCTCACATCTTTGTGATTATAGCGGATCTCCCTTCTACTTAAATTTAAACATCCTAGCTTTATTTAGTCGCCTACTTAATCTATCTTGCTTCCTTAATTTTTAAGACAAAAACCAGAAAATCATGAATTTCAACTAAAATTTTAATTTGTGAGATCCAGAATACTGTTTCTACTAAATTATTATGCAAAAGGAATTTAATTATTAATTTTTAAGTTTCTAGCTCTTTTCTGTTGCGCCAATGATTTTTACAGAAAAACGTCCGAATTTCGAAAATGGTTAAAGTTATTGAACTGATATTCAACACATTGATTTAGTATTACTCCTGAAATGCTAGAAACGTTTCAGGTCATTTACTTGATTTTTAAGTATTGCGCAATATTTGTGACGTCAGAGCTAGTTACAGTGGACTGGTTGGCACACAAATGAAAGACTGATGTGAATTTTATACGGTGTGAGTAGGCTGCTTCCCTACAAGCCTGATCTGTTTCAATCGATGAAAGTTTTCCCAACATAGCTCGTATCTCTCTATTACATGTTCTACGCACGAAAATATATCTTCGGCCGTTGCTGTGTAATGCAATAGCATTAAATCAATGAGTTCCTCAATCACATTGGACTAAGCATCAACTTCTCGCTAGAAGACTGCAAGTTGAGCAACATCACATACATCAGTGCTTTCGTCCAATGCTAATGAAAAGAAAACCAAATCTTTGAACCTGTTTGTCAACTGAGGTTCCACATCGTGTGACATTTCTTCAATGTACCTGCAAAACGTTCTCCGTGAAAGAGTAACGATTTCAAAAACAGGAAGACTTGCAGGGCAGCAACAAAACATTATTTCACAAATTCTGCAACACTGAAGGGCCGTGCTGTTTCAGCTATTATTAGAGCTACATGATAGCTTACTGTCATCTCTACATCGTTGTGGTTGATGAGGTTTTCGTCCTGTAAATACGTACAGAAGAAGATGAAAGTCCCCGAAAATGCGCATAACATGTTATTAATAACAGTTTATTAATAAAATGTTATTAATAATATATAAGTTGAACATGAACAAAAGCAAAACAAGGATAATGGAATGTAGTGGAATTAAGTCAGGTAATGCTCAGGGAATTAATTAGGAAATCAGACACTTAAAGTAGTAAAAGAGTTTGCTATTTGGGGAGCAAAATAACTGATGATGGTCGAAGTAGAGAGGATATAAAATGTAGACTGGCAATTGCAAGGAAAGCGTTTCTGAAGAAGAGAAACTTGTTAACATCGAGTTAACTCGTTTCTGAACGTATTTGTATGGGGTATAGCCATGTATGGAAGTGAAACATGGACGATAAATAGTTTGGACAAGAAGAGAATAGAATCTTTCAAAATGTGGTGCTACAGAATAATGCTGAAGATTAGATGGGTACATCACATAACTAATGAGGAGGTATTAAATAGAACTGGGGAGAAAAGGAATTCGTGGCACAACTTGACAAGAAGAAGAGACCGTTGGTAAGACATGTTCTGAGGCCTCAAGGGATCACCAATTTAGCATTGGAGGGAAGCGTGGAGTATAAAAATCGTAGAAGGAGACCAAGAGATGAATACACTAAGCAGATTCAGAAGAATGTAGGTTGCAGTAAGTACTGGGAGATGAAGAAGCTTCCACGGGATAGAGTAGCATGGAGAGCTGCATCAAACCAGTCTGAGGACTGAAGACCACAACAACAACATGTTATTAATAACAGTAATAATGTGGCTGAGTATCATAACTATTTATATGTATACGTACGTCTTTCTCCTTTTTCTACTTCAGTTCGATGAGTTTGGATTTTCATTCTTCATTATTCAAACCGGCTATAGCCTTCTCATGAAGCAGCTGATAATGTCGTTTCACATTGTACTTCTTCCGTGAAGACAATATTGCATTGTATACCAAACACTGGCGTGCGCTTTGCCTTACAACAAAAAAGTTCTCTTCTTCCCACTGTGGATTAACGAGTATGGATTCAAAGGACTTTCGTTTTAACTATTTTAACTCTTCCTCAGCCACTTCCCTCCCACTAGTTCTGTTTCAACACAAACACCGAACGTGATGTTTACAGAGACAATAGAAACGACAGGAAGAGTAAACGCACCGAGTGGCTCTGTGCGGTGCAGTGACGTGCGTGGCTAGGCGAGTAGGTGGTGGGGGTGCTGCTGGCTGGCAGAGTGGGGGAGAGCCGCGGGCAGACCTTGCGAGCATCTGCGCTCGCTAAACGGTATTTGCCCAGCCCTGTTCTACAACATCTAAACTACACACCAAGAACAAAATTTAGGAGGGATAAGATAATTACGTCGCAAAATAAAGTGTTTAAAATATACACTAGGAACATAGAAATAAGACATGCAGAAAGAAATAAACGATACACATCAATAATACCCATCAATGAGATATATAAAAAACACAGAGGGAGGGTAACCGAAGAGACTAATCGTGTGAAACAGTGTGCCGTAACCAATCCCTAAATCTAGCGTGTAAACTAATCCTAAGATGAAAATTCCTGGCAGATTAAAACTGTGTCCCAGACCGAGACTCGAACACGGGACCTTTGCCTTTCGCGGGAAAGTGCTCTACCAACTGAGCTACCCAAGCACGACTCACGCCCTGCCCTCACAGGCCCTTTGGAAGTTAGGAGACGAGATACTGGCAGAAGTATACCTGTGAGGGCAGGGCGTGAGTCGTGCTTGGGTAGCTCAGTTGGTAGAGCACTTGCCCGCGAAAGGCAAAGGTCCCGTGTTCGAGTCTCGGTCTGGCACACAGTTTTAATCTGCCAGGAAGTTTCATATCAGCGCATACTCCGCTGCAGAGTGAAAACCTCATTCTGTAATCGTAAGATGCTTTAATCTACTTTACATGCACTACTTTGCAAAATGAAAATGGCTTCATCATCGACTACGAGGTGCTTCTGCCACGTCTCCGTACAGTGCAACAATTACCTCATACAATCATGGTGGGAGGGTCGCACTCGCTATCCACTCTAGTATCCCCGAATATTACACATCATTTGACAATCCGAGAAGACAGGGGGCAGGTCACATTAAAGTTAATGATAGACAACAAAAATGGCATATATCAAATGGCAACGCTCTAGCCTGATTTGTATTATAGCCCATGCAACGGGTAACCTCACGCTATCAAATTCACGCGGTTCCTCTCAGGCTTGCTCTGTGTGGCACGTCAGCGCACGGATCTCATGTTCACACATGCACTCCATATTTGACCTCTCAATGCCCCTATCAGTTATCTCACTTTCCACACATATACACATACCGTTAACAACCTACACACAATAAATGCGTCCTAATAATACGAAATAAATACATTCACCAACTACTGGGAGTTTTTAACTAATATCTACAATTGCTGTGTTGCTTCTCCTTCTGCTTTTTTTTTTATATCGCCAGTCTTCTGACGGCCCGCCACGAATTTCTCTCCTGTGCTAACGTCTTCATCCCAGAATAGCAGCCGGCCGGAGTGGCCGAGCGGTTCTAGGCGCTACAGTCTGGAACCGCGCGACCGCTTTGATCGCAGGTTCGAGTCCTGCCTTGGGCATGGATGTGTGTGATGCCCTTAGGTTAGTTAGGTTTAAGTAGTTTTAAGTTCTAGGGGACTGATGACCTCCGAAGTTAAGTCCCATAGTGCTCAGAGCCATTTGAACCATTTGAACCCAGACCAGCACTTGCAACCTACAGCCTCAATTATTTGCTAGATGTATTCCAAACTCTGTCTTCCGCTACAGATTTTACCCTCTACAGCTCCCTCTAGTACCATGGAAGTCATTCCCTCATGTCTTAACAGATATCCTATCATGCTGTCCCTTGTCGTCATCAGTGTTTTCCACATATTCCTTTCCTCTCCGATTCTGCGCTGAATCTCCTCATTCCTTACCTTATCAGTGCACCTAATTTTCAACATTCGTTTGTAACACCACATCTCAAGTGCTTCGATTCTCTTCTGTTCCGGGTTTCTCACAGTCCATGTGAAACGTCCCCTTAGAAAAACTTATGAATTACAGTGCTGATAATCCTCTTACGTCATTTAATTTTCAAACAGCTGAGCAGAACTGACTGTACTCAGACATTTCTCTCTTAACTTATTCTGATCAACACTAAACTGACACGTATTATTTTTAGCGGAACGCAATCTGACTTTCAATAATCCCTACAAAAGAATGGCCCTGACTAACAATAACCTATACCTTTCATGAAGCACTTACCTCACAAAAATCCTCGTTACGAGAGCTACTGCAATACATTGAGCGCCAATACTGCTAGCTAAATAAAAGATTCTAACTACGGAAAGCACTAACTACTGATAGGCATAGTCAGCAAAAGAAAGATTTTGATAGAGAACAAACAATGTATTTACCTTAATAGTGTTCGAAATTCATTATATAAGTTCATAATATACAGTATTACAAATTTACTCTTTCTGATGGACACACGTCCAGATCGTCCGCTCTCAAAATTCTCCCATCTCCCTCCCCACATCCACCACTGCTGGCGGCTCACCCCCAACTGCGCTACGCTACTCGCTGTTCACATCCAACTGCACAGCACTACAACAGCAAGTATTCCAGCAATGCAAACCAGCCACAGACTTCACACAGCACAGTCAGTGATTTTCATATAGAGCGTTACGTGGTGTTACCAACCTACTTACACATGTTTGACTACCATACTATGCTGTACTCCAGACGTACATTCTTCCTCAAACGAAGGCCGATATTTGATATTAGTAGACTTCTCTTGACTAGGAATGCCCTTTTTATCATTGCTTGTCTGCTTTTGATGTCCTCCTTGCTCCGTCCGTCATTTGTTATTTTACTGCCTAGGTAGGAGATTTTCCTTAACCTCATCTACTTTGTGACCATCAATCCTGATGTTTAGTCTCTTGCTGTTCTCATTTTTGTTACTTCTCATTACCTTCGTCTTTCTTCGATTTACAATCAGTCCATACCTGTACTCGTTAGACTGTCCATTCCGTTCAACAGATCATGTAATTCTTCTTCACTTTCACTCAGGATAGCAATGTCATCAACCAATCGTATCAAAGATATCCTTTCACCTCGTATTTTAATTCCACTCCTGAACCTTCCTTTTATTTCCATCATTGCTTCCTCGATGTGCAGATTGATCGGTAGAGGCCAAAGGCTACATCCTTGTCCAACAACCTTTTTAATACGAGCACTTCGTTCTTGGTCGTCCACTCTTATTATTCCCTCTTGGCTGTTGTACGTATTGCATATGACCAGTCTCCCCCTATAGCTTACCACTACTTTTCTCAGAATATCGAACATGATGCACCATTTTATATTATCGAACGCTTTTTCCAGGTCGACTAATCCTATGAACGTGTCTTGAGTTTTCTTTACGCTTGCTTCCATTATTAACCGCAACGTCAGAATAGCCTCTCTCGTGCCTTTACCTTTCTTAAAGCCAAACTGATTGTCATCTAGCGCATCCTCAATTTTCTTTTCCATTCTTCTGTATATTATTCTTGTAAGCAACTTGGACGCATGCGCTGTTAAGCTCATTGTGCGGTAATTCTCTCACTTGTCAGATCTCGCCGTCATCGGATTGCGTGGATGATGGTTTTCCGAAAGTCAGATGGTATGTCGCCAGACTCATACATTCTAAACGCCAACGTGAGTAGTCGTTTTGTTGCCATTTTCCCCAATGATTTTAGAAATTCTGATGGAATGTTATCTATTTGATCTTAAGTCCTTCAAAACTCTTTTAAATTCTGATTCTTATACTGGATCCCCATCTCTTCTAAATCGAGTCCTGATTCTTCTTCTATCATATCAGATAAATCTTCGCCCTCATAGAGGCTTTCTTGTATGCTGAGTCAGTCCTTCCGAAAGTCATTTCTTTTTCGATGTCTTAAAATTTTTCCTGCAGCCATTTCGTCTTAGCTCCCCTGCACTTCCTATTTATTTCATTCCTCAGCGACTCGTATTTCTCTGTTCCTGCGTATCCCAGAACATTTTTGTACTTCCTCTTTTCATCGATCAATTGAAGTATTTCTTCTGTTACCCATGGTTTCTTCGCAGTTCTTTGTACCTGTGTTTTCTTCCAAATTCTGTGATGGCCCCTTTTAGAGATGTCCATTCCTCTTCAACTGTACTGTCTACTGAACTATTCCTTATTGCTGTATCTACAGCCTCAGAGAACTGCAACGTACCTCGTCATTTATTAGTACTTCCGTATCCCACTCCTTTGCATATTGATACTTTCTGACTAATGTCTTAAATGTCATCCTACTCCTCATCACTACTATATTGTGATCTGAATCTACATCTGCTGCTGGGTACCCTTACAATACAGTATCTGATTTCGGAATCCCTATATGACCATGATGTAATCTAACTGAAATTTCCCCGTATCTTCCAAGAATACTTCCTCTTGTGATTCCTGAACAGAGTATTCACTATTACTAGCTGAAACTTGTTACAGAACTCAATTAGTCTTTCTCCTCTCTCATTCCTTCTCCTAAGCCAATTTTCTCCTGTACCTCTTTCTTCTACTCCTTCCCCTACAACTGCATTCCAATCTCTCATGACCATGACTATTAGATTTTCATCCCACCAGCCAAGCGAAGTTGGTGTTTGACCATTTTTGCTTCATTGCTGGTGAAGTTGGCTTCTTCCAAAATGCCGCTGTTTGTTCGTCAATCCTGCCACTTTACTTTCAATATGCTCATACGTTTTCTCTATCTCTTCATCCTCAGCTTACGACGTCGGCATGTATAACTTAACTATAGTCGTCGGTGTTGGTTTGCTGTCGATTCTGATAAGGATCATCCTGTCAGTGAACTGTTCACAGTAACACGCTCTCTGCCCTACCTACCTGTTGATAACGAATCCTACTCCCGTTACACCATTTTCTGCTGCTGTTGATATTACCCTATACCCGTGTGACCAGATATCCTTTTCTTTTCTCCACTTCACTGACCCTTACTATATCTACGTAGAGCCCTTTTCTGATCTTCGTTTCCCTACCACGTTCAAGATTCTGACATTCCACGCCTCAATTCTTACAACGTTATCCTTCTGTTGATTATTCAATCTTTTTCTCATGGTGACCTCCCCCATGGCAGTCCCCTACTGGAGATCCAAATGGGGGACTATTCCGGAATCTTTTACTAATGGAGAGATCATCATGACATTTCTTCAATTACAGGCTACATGTCCTGTGGATACACGTTACGTGCCTTCTGCATCCTCATGCCGTTGATCATTGCTGACTCCTCCTCCTTTAGGGGCAGTTTCTCACCTGTAGGACAAGAGAGTGCCCTGAACCTCTGTCCACTCCCCCGCCCTCTTTGACAAGGCGTTTGCAGAATGAGGGGTGACTTCTTATGCCAGAAGTCTTCAGCCGCCAATGTTGCAGCGGCAGGATTCGAACCCGGGACCAAAGACGTTTTGATAACGAATCAAGGACGCTACCCGTAGACCACGGTTTAAGCTCCTTCTGACATATATTGCGCTGATGATCGACATTGCCCTAATTCCATGGGTGTTAACACCCCAAGTGCACGCTCGTCGTCATCAATAGCATAAGCGTTTGGCGCCCAACGGCACTTAGGGTTATTGTTGGCGTAGGACAGTCTATGCATTCTTACGGAGATTCGATCGCTGACCCCATAAGTCCTTGCACTTTTCTCTTCCTCTTTTTCAAATCTTTTCTTTAACATGACCACCCAGGTCAAATTTGGGCGTTGCTGATGTGTCTCAGATCTCCTCCATTCGGATTTTCGGTAGTCCTTTCCACCATCCCCCATCTCTTGGAATTGTAAATCCGTTGGTCGTTATTTCAAATCACAGTGAAGGCATTCCTTAAATTACCTTTTTGCCTCCTGTAAGTAATGGATTCAGACATTGTTTCTGTCAGAAACCAATATCCTAGAGAACACTTCTATCTGTAACTTATATCATTCCACAGTGTTAGAATGAGGTTTTCTAACTGAAGAGAAGGTTACTTTGATTTCTTCATTCTCTAATTCTGCCTGGCGCCTTGGAGACGTGTAAATCATCGCAAGGTACGAGCAGACCCTCCATAGTTTACCATACGTGTGCACATATTCATCCGTCAATATTTTTATGTAGCCTTTAAGTGTGGAACGGTTTGTGGGATAACGCCTGACGTGCTTTGTGAATGTGCCCTTGCCCTTGAAAAACTTCCAGCGAATTGCTCCTTCAGAAGCGGAGCATAGCAATTGACACACAAAAGACCACTACGTGCTTAAATTCTGGTAGCATGCATTTCATCTCAGAAAGTCGCGTTCGGATGTTTTATACACTGCCACCTATCGCATTACGTATCCCTGCAATCTTCCACCTGAGCCCACCGTTATACCATTCCTTGACGATTATCGCATTCAACTTCATTGCCCTGCAGTGGTCAAGGTTCTAGTGATAGCACTCGATTAAATCTTCTAAGAGTGCGCTCGAGAGACAAATTTCCGGCCTACACTCTTTCACATGCCACTCCACATCAGCTTCTCTGTTACTGTGGGAGTTTTACTTCTGTTGCGCCGTGCGTTCATACACCTCGGTATCCGCACGTAAGAAGCGGTCATCGACTTCTCGAACACAGTGTGCCAATGCTCCAGCGGCTCACAGTGTGCGCGCCACAAGACATGCGCCAGTCATACCGCTGGAGTCGGTGAAGCCCATCACGATGCAACCCCACGTGATTAAACCGCGTTGTCGCGGCCCGGAAGGGGAGTCGTGAGGTGGGCCTCGTGGAGTACGGAGCAGCTCTCCTCTCAGTCGCGACGCTTTTCCTGTGTTAGTGTTTACGGGAGATGAACTTTGGCTACGGACCTGGACATGAGTTATTACGCTGATCATGTTTCACCTTGTTTTCAGAACAAATCATCTAAGTTGTATTCCGACTTTTCATGGGAGACAACAATCTCCAACCTATTATTATTACCCTGGTGCGTTTATAATCTTCTGGTGTGATGTATCTCACCGCTTACTACCCTTTTCTTTTCGGAAAGTGTCTGCCGCGACGTGGGATGCCACCGAAGCGTGTTCGTTAACGGCCTCTGGCCCTCTAAACACTATAACTACTTGAGCGATGATCAGTAAACCACGAGCAGTCGCAACTCGTCTCTCAGAGTCCATTTGGTTGATTAGGTGCGTGGAACAATCACCACTACAAGCGGACGGAAAACTGACCTCATATGGAACCCTTGTTCAGTCTGATAAATTGTGTTTTAGATCCCGTCGTCCATGTATATTAATTTCCTTGTCCTCCTTATACTTTACTAAATGAAATGCATCCTTAATGATATCTGCGCTCCATACGATCAGATATGTAACCAGTTAATCACAGTTTTCGTGGTCAACTCCACGTCGACGGCTTAGCGATTTTTAGACGTGTCTCCCCCAAACGTGGTAATTAATAAGATCCTTTTTAAGGGTACTTCAGATAACGTGCCACCGTCTCCATCAGTTGTGAATAACAAGGCGTCGAATGTGCTGTCATTTCCAAATCAGAAATCAGACGCACCTGATCTTAATTCCTTAAACGGTTATCTCAGTTAGCGACACTAATCATCTACCTTTTTAAGCCACTTCAGGTCATCACAATACTTGTCAATGTCTGTCGATGTCGTCCAAGTTTCGTGGCGGAACGAAAAAGTGTGCATCGTACGTTGCCATAGATTGACTGACTGTGGCTCGTGCAGTCCTCCATATACACTCGTCTTTGGACTTGCCTGTATGGCAGGGTTCCAATATGTAGCAGGAAGCTTGGTACACAAGTCTCTGTATCTGCTGCTGTCACACATCGTTGTATTAAACCAGGTAGCCCTCTCCTGGTCAAATTCCTGCCTTGCAACAAGTAAAGCGCTCCATTCCACCACTCCTTTTGCTAGCACATACTGGTGTAAATTCTTCACGTGTTCCTTCGGATGGTGCATGTTCGACCGAGCTCAGTCAATTGAACGTGCAAAACATGCATCAGAAAAACAGCTTGGAAACTCGTTAACGTGACCCGCGTCGGAAGGACACTTCCTTGTCACATTGCAGACACTCGAGAGCAGACCTCTTGCCTGCCAACCAGTTTCCTGCTGTGCCTGCATGGTCGGTTCCTGTTCGATATCCATACGGATGGAGATCCTCGGCATTTTTACAGTTACTAGTGTTTCCACGCTGGTAACTCTTTCATTACACGAATTCCTCACCTGCCTACTCTGTATGTGATCTCCACGCGTACCTTAGCATTCTCGATACCCAAGTCACATATTACTTCTGCAATCAAACAATCGGCCTTTTCGTTGCATAGTTTCATCTTGGCTTCTAATCTCTCAAGTTCCGTTTGCTTCTCCTGTCTAATATCACTTAGTTGCTCCGCAACTTTTTTCCGGTTTTATGTCGGTCAACTGCAGTACGATAATTCGGCTATCTGAGCTGCAGTTCTGGAATTCTCCTGTTTTACTTCAGCTAACGTTGCCAGATTGTGATCCATTGCAGCCTTACATTGTTTACCACTTACGGAATGACTTCGCATTTGCTGTGTAGCTTTCTTCGATTGACCTGCCGGATCCCATGTCAACTTCCCAAAAATCAGCTGCGTAGAAAACGTGACAACAAACCAAAAATCCTCCACTGTACAAAATGGTACAAATAAAACAACGCTGATGTGAAAGATGGTAGCAGCAAACAGAATAAGGGAAACAGAAACAGATCACTCACAACAGCAGGCTAGACATTCTAAAACCACATCAGAAGGTATAGAGCATGCTGTACCAATAGACGCTAAATACACTAAACTGTATCAGCATGTTCATTCGCTATACGCTTAGAACCCGCAAACATACAGCACTTCACACAAAGGAATTACTACATTGCATACAACTATGGGATGTTAATTCTTTCCGAGTCATGTCTAGTATTTACAAGTACTCGTACTGCCAACATTCAGAGCGGGAAATCAAATAGAGCCTCCAAGTTAAGAATCAAAATTCAGTACGTTCAAAAGTGGTGCACTGAACTACAAAGAAGGGACCCCACACTGGATGCCAAAATGAGGAACTGATATGCAAGTCAAACAAATGAACTGAAACTTTTAAACCTGGAACATTTACTTTTGTTGATTACCATTCTTAACAAATTAAATGTCAAGGCTGACATGGTGGCGCACATGTAAGACTAGTAACTGGCTAGTACGAGGAGGAAGTGGACCGTCTCGTCGTCTGTGGCAGTAATGTTTTGCTTGAAGGCATAAGTGGCGGATGCGAGGTTGGTGCAGTGCGTCATACAACTCTTTGTTGTGTGGAAGTTAGCTGGCAGCCGGCGCCTTCCGTCTTCAGCGACTCTGAGGCGGCAGCCCAGCGCAGTTTTCACACTGACTGGCCATTGACGTTAATCCCACCTAAGGTAGACCGCTCGGCGGCCGATGCGACATTCCTGTCTCTGCGCTGCGGAACGCTATTGTCCACAGTAATTGGATTACAGAGGTGATTTTATCGCCTTGCTTGGAGGCTAATGTCCACAGTAATTGCATTGCAGAAATGGTGTTATCGCATTGCTGGGAGGCTAATGTCTGACAAGGAAAATTTAGCGAGCAGATGGATGCTTCATCTGAGCACCGAACCAACAAACGCCGTCCATTCAACATGGACCGAAAACAAGTATGTAACCAAGTGACTGGATCTCTCTCTGAATCTGGCCTGGCTGCTTACATGGCTTACAACTTCCTGAACATTTCAGTCGTATTGTCGTTGTCAATTAAGGGCTGAATTTGTAATTCCGTCCAATTGTGAGCGCCACTTGGCGACCAAGCCGCCCAGGGTTCATGCAGTGTGAAAATGTCTGACATTTCGGCAGCCGGCATGTGACTCACGAACTCCCGCCTGTACTCACGTGATCCATGCCGCAGCAGTCTCAGGTCTGGTTTCAACCTCTTTAATGTTTGGCTCCATTCCTGAGTCGTCACGGAAGCAGTCACACCAAAACAAATTCGCTCTTTTGTAACAGGTAGTTCAGAGACTTGTTCAAGCGTCTGTAGATATTCGAGAGTTATCGGCATCCCTCTAGTTATCTGTCAGGGTTTAAAAGGCACAAGTCCTCCCCAAGTGAGGCAAACACTACTCCATGCCTTTTATTTTCAGATACACTGAAACCTCGCATAGTACTCAAACCAGAACGTACTTCGTATCCCCAGTACGATGTACTGCAACACACGTTTGGAAGTCAGCGATGTTTAAAATTTACTTTCAGAATTCTATCCTCTGTAGGAAGTCGTCAGCTATCATGTACTTACTGATACATTAATGGATGCATGGCATTTTCATGCACGACCTTCCACACATTTGTGATAGAGGTATTTAATTCCTTGGCTACGGATAATTTAGATCTTCTATTGCTGCTGGACTTCAAGCTGCTGTAACAGCTTCCTTACATTGAACAGTTCGTGAACTACGAGGTCTATCAGTTTCCCGTCTTAGGAGTTCTGTTAGACGAGAACGGCCACTTAGTCATCGGATAATTGTGTAACCTCGACCCTAGAAATCGTTGCTCGGCTGTTGCATCGTGCTGCCACGTAAATGTCAACTATCTAAGTCAGTGTGTAATCGACCATTAAAAACTTATAGAGATCAGCAGAAACTTTTATATTAACACAACACAGCATTAACGATAATATTATTTATCCAGAAACGTAGAATTTGTGTCCAGTGATTAAAATTTTCCCCTTCCAGCAGTGAGATGTACTTGTAAGTGTTTAGCACATCACTTTCCAATGTCAGTGTGTTGTATACAGGGTGTCACAGAAAGGTACAGCCAAACTTTCAGGAAACATTCCTCATACACAGAGAAAGAAAATATGTTATGTGGACATGTGTCCGGAAACGCTTACTTTCCATGTTACAGCTCATTTTAATACTTCTCTTCAAATCACATTAATCATGGAATGGAAACACACAGCAACAGAACGTACCAGAGTGACCTCAAACACTTTGTTACAGGAAATGTCCAAAATGTCCTCCGTTAGCGAGGATACATGCATCCACCCTCCGTCGCATGGAATCGCTGATTCGCTGATGCAGCCCTGGAGAATGGTGTATTGTACCACAGCCGTCCGCAATACGAGCACGAAGAGTCTTTACATTTGGTACCGGGGTTGCGTAGACAATAGCGTGCCAGGAGAGCGTGGAGGCCATGGAATTGGTCCGCCTCTACCAATCCATCGGTCACCGAATCTGTTGTTGAGAAGCGTACGAACACGTCGACTGAAATGGGCAGGAGCTCCATCGTGCATGAACCACATGTTGTGTCGTACTTGTAAAGGCACATGTTCTAGCAGCACAGGTAGAGTATCCCGTATGAAATCATGATAACGTACTCCATTGAGCGTAGGTGGAAGAACATGGGGTCCAATCAAGACATCACCAACAATGCATGCCCAAACGTTCACAGAAAATCTGTGTTGATGACGTGATTGCACAATTGCGTGCGGATTCTCGTCAGCCCACACATGTTGATTGTGAAAATTTACAATTTGATCACATTGGAATGAAGCCTCATCCGTAAAGAGAACATTTGCACTGAAATGAGGATTGACACATTGTTGGATGAACCATTCGCAGAAGTGTACCCGTGGAGGCCAATCAGCTGCTGATAGTGCCTGCACACGCTGTACATGGTACGGAAACAACTGGTTCTCCCGTAGCACCCTCCATACAGTGACGTGGTCAACGTTACCTTGTACAGCAGCAACTTCTCTGACGCTGACATTAGGATTATCGTCAACTGCACGAAGAATTGCATCGTCCATTGCAGGTGTCCTCGTCGTTCTAGGTCTTCCCCAGTCGCGACTCATAGGCTGGAATATTCCGTGCTCCCTAAGACGCCGATCAATTGCTTCGCAAGTCTTCCTGTCGGGACACCTTCGTTCTGGAAATCTGTCTCGATACAGACGTACCGAGCCACGGCTATTGGCCCGTGCTAATCCATACATCAAATGTGCATCTGCCAACTCCGCATTTGTAAACATTGCACTGACTGCAAAACCACTTTCGTAATGAACACTAACCTGTTGATGCTACGTACTGATGTGCTTGATGCTAGTACTGTAGATCAATGAGTCGCATGTCAACACAAGCACCGAAGTCAACATTACCTTCCTCCAATTGGGCCAATTGACGGTGAATTGAGGAAGTACAGTACATACTGACGAAACTAAAATGAGCCCTAACATGGAAATCAAGCGTTTCCGGACACATGTCCACATAACATCTTTTCTTTATTTGTGTGTGAGGAATGTTTCCTGAAAGTTTGGCCGTACCTTTTTGTAACACCCTGTATAAGGTAATCAAGTCACCTGGTAACGTTTGTGTAAGGGAAGAACAGTGTCAAACCCATGTAGGACAATTTATATTTCATCTGATTACTTACAGGTTTTTGTACATAGTATTTTATACCCTGTATAACATAATATGAAAAAGAAATGCTTGATGAAACATAGGAATTATATCTATAAATAACACAGGTAAATAGACACTTAAGCTGACAACGGTTAGAGACTCTTGCTGTGCGGACCAGTGTATTGGTTTCCCAGAGTCAAGTGGTTCAAGTGGCTCTGAGCACTATGGGACTTAACATCTATGGTCATCAGTCCCCTAGAGCTTAGAACTACTTAAACCTAACTAACCTAAGGACATCACACACATGTGCCCGAGGCACATTTCGAACCTGCGACCGTAGCAGTCGCGCGGCTCCGGACTGAGCGCCTAGAACCGCTAGACCACCGCGGCTGGCTCCCAGAGTCAGACACGTCCAATTTTTAGTTGAAAACCATCTGGTTTTATCTTATATGTTTATTACAGTTGCAACCTCCTTCCTTAATACATTTTGTAGAAAGTGTGTATGATGTGAATATGACTGGAAGTGCAACCTGTGACCACAGAAAGGTATTTACATTTGTATTATTGTTCACTTATTTAATATAAGCATCCACATAACTTTGTGCGTAGTTCCTCACTTTTCGGTGCCAAAGGTTGTCAATAAAATGTCGCACATCGCAAATAATCTATGCCTGATTTTAATAAAGCAACTTGATGATAGAGGTATAACACGCCAAAACGCATAGATAGAAGAAAAACAAATGGGACTTGTATTTTCAATTCATACACGTAATGGTCACGGTCAAAGCCAACCTAAAACGTCGGCAATCAGGATCTTGCGTATGTGATGAACCATCGTTCAGTTATCTTGCTGATTCCATAATGTTTCAACTTGAGCAAACGTATCGCATGGTCCACCCAGTCGAGCAATTTCCTTAACTCAAAGAATTTATCTACTGTACCCGATGTATAATTGACGACTGTAAGCGCCTCGCACCCATAAAATTAAACTGAATTTCCTGGTTATATTCCTTTACTAAATCTCGATAACTGTGTGAAGAAAATAGTTTAAATAGAGTTGTTACGTCTCTCTGACACATCAGTATCAAGTAAGTCGTCGAAAACATTGTCATAAAGGATACTGGCGTGCAGTCTTCCGAAATATTGGTAGAAAGGATATCGGCCCCTTGACTGTCTAAATGATCTCTCTTTTCAGAATTGGTTTCACTCTCTAGTCTCTAATATGTGTCAAAACTGACCGCTCTTGAAAGATATATTGCATAGATTATGAAGTACAGAAGTAATATATGGTGCACTGATCTTTGCACGTATTTTCGAACGCCAACTTCATATTTCATTCTACCATTGCGGATGTTTATTACTCATACATTTAATAATTTACACAATTTTTATTTGCTTTTTTCCTGTGACATAATTTTTACTCATAACCACCTTAAGCTCAGCATATTTTACTGTATCAATAACGTTTTGGTTTAAGTTGCCATCAGCTGACGGTACATGCTCACTACATATGCTGCACAATTCTGATGCTTCACTATCAGTACGGTCGTCCATGTCTCCTACAGAAGAGATGTCGTATGTTAAGCATCAACATTCTGCACCGAGATTTCTTTTTCTTGCATCCTTTTGCAATAGATGGCACTAGAGGCAAGTGATGATGTAGGTAGTAGTTCTTAGGTGTCAGAAAGTAAGCTTAGGTATTTGTAAACATAACGCCATCAGATTATTAGTCGATTTTTGATTGCCCCATAAAGTTATTCTTGACTAAATGTGTCAACTTACGAGCCCAATTCTGGTCATTTGCAAACAATCGAGGTGGCGCGCATTCTGGAGAACGACGGTTCAGATCTACATCCGGCCAAACAAATCTAGGTTGTCCATGATTTCCCTAAATTCCGGAATAGTTCCTTTGAAAGAGTACGGTCGACTTCGTTCCACATCCTTGACACAATACGAGCTTATTCTCTGTCTCCGATAACCTCTATGTCGACGGGACGTTAAACCCAATATTTCTTCCTTCTTTCCTTCTCGTCATTTACTAGAAGTCTTAACTTATGCTTGAAAATAAAGAAATCTGCTGTTGAGGCTCATAAACTGTGTAAGAGCTTTGGCGTGGCACCTACGAGGGTTGCCCAGAAAGTAATGCACCGCATTTATTTTCTCAGCCGAATACAACGCTACGTATGCGAAATGTTACATAAGTATTGTTTGATTGAAAGGTAGGAGACGAGGTACTGGCAGAAGTAAAGTTGTGAGGACGGGGCGCTAGTCGTGCTTGGGTAGCTCAGTTGGTAGAGTAGTTGCCCGCGAAAGGCAAAGGTCCCGGGTTCGAGTATCGGTCCGGCACACAGTTTTAATCAGCCAGGAAGTTTCAGTATTATTTGAAGTCTCCCGCGTGAGCGCACATAGTTTCCATCACTTCCGACAGATATCATAGCTGCAGGACAGTTTCAAAATGGCGTCTGTAGTTGATGTACGTTACGAGCAATGTGCCGTCATTGAATTTCTCACTGAAGAGAAAGAAACTGTGGGAAATATTCAAAAACCCTTACGCAAAGTCTATGGAGCATCTGCTGTCGACAGAAATACAGTTAGTCGCTGGTCGCGGAGGGTGAGGTCATCAGAAGGCAGTTCGGCGAAGCTCCACGGTTTACAGCGGTCGGGGAGACCAACCACGGCTATCACACCTGATATGTGGCAGCGAGCTGCTGTTGTCATTCGCGAGGACAGACGCATTACGGATTGTCAGTTGGCGCTGCATCTGTCAATCAGCATAGGAAGTGTGGATGCAATTATCCGCACTCATGGATATTCAGAAGTGTGTACAAGATGGTTCCCGTGGTGTTTAACGATAGATCACAAATCGCACAGAAAATACATTTGTCTTGATTTGTCGCAAATGTTTTCAAGCTAAGGGGCGACTTCTTGCCCGGATTGTGATAAGTGATGAAACCTGTATTCACCATTTTGAGCCGGTAGCAAAACGACAGTCGATGGAATGGTGCCATTCCCACTGCTCACAGAAGAAAAATTGAAAACAAGTGCTTCCGCCATTAAATTCATGATCAACGAGTTCTGGGACAGTGAAGGTGTGATTCTGGTTGAGGTGGCGCCAAGAGGCGGTACCATTAATTCTGAAGCGTACGACAACACATTAATAAATCTCAAGTCGTGCTTCCGGCGACTTCGTCGCCACAGTAAACCAGCAGATGTTTTGCTGCAACATGATAACGTTCGGCCTCACACAGGTATGAGGACCTGCTGAACACACCGCAAAACAGGGTTGAACAATTTTACTCCATCTATCCTACAGCCGCACCCTAGACGCCTCGGATTTCCACTTGCTTGGACCATTATAGGTTGCCATTCGTGGAAGATATTTTGAGGACGATGAGGAGATGATCACACAGTGGAGGAAGGCCATAGAACGGTTTGGAGATTACGTCGGAAAATAGGGTGTGTAGTTAAAACACCATTCTTTTTTGTGTGTAATTGCCATTATGTTCAATAAAGAATTGTTGAAAAATAGATGTGGTGCATTGCTTTCTGAGCAACTCTTGTATTAGGGAAACAACGTGAATGTTTTCAACGATTCAAGAACGGTGATTTTGATGTTGACGACCAACATAGCGATGGATGAGTTAAGGTGTTCGAAGCTACTGAAATCGAAAGAAAAAATCCTAGGAGATCGTTATCGAAAGCTACTGATGCTTTAGGGCCCAGCAGTGAAAGACAAACGGCAACAATACAGCGAAAAACATGAAAAAAGGATTTTCCAGCGTGACAGTGTTCGACCATGCGTCGCTAAACCCGTCAAAACATACTTGGAAGCGTTGAAATGGGAAGTAGTGTCCCACCCGCCGTATTCTCCAGACATTGCACCCTCTGACCATCACCTCTTTCGATCATCGGCACATGGCATGGCTTACCAGCACTTCCGGTCATATGAACAAGTGCAAAATTGAATCGACTCATTGGTCTCCGTGGCCGAGCGGTTCTAGGAGCTACAGTCTGGAACCGCGCGATCGCTACGCTCACAGGTTCGAATCCTGCCTCGGGCATGGATGTGTGTGATGTCCTTAGGTTGGTTAGGTTTATGTGGTTCTAAGTCCTAGGGGACTGATGGCCTCAACAGTTAAGTCCCATAGTGCTCAGAGCCATTTCATTGATCTCCTCCAAAGACACCCAGTTCTTCCGTCGCGGTATTCGTATGCTGCGCGAAGGATGCGAGAAAGTAGTGGCCAGCGATGAACAATGCGTTGGATCGTAAATTTTTTTTAAGCTTTTCGCAATAAAACCTCGAACTTCGAAAAGGGTAATGGTGTGGGAACAAAGTTATAGACATGACAAGAAATTGTCGTGCTCCTCTACACATATCTAAATCACTGACCTTCAGTAACATTCAATATTCGATTATCACGTTAATGAGAGTCTCTTTCGTATTATTTGATGAATCACATGAACGCAGAGTACACTTTCTCACTAGAAAACATGGAAAATTCAATGCTAAAAAGAAAATCTAATTCTAAATGCATCCCAACGCCTGCCGGTCCTATTTCGGCCTGGTCACACACCCGAGCTAGTTTAGCCATTACTGCAGGGTAGCTACTAGCACAGCTATTCATACGACGCGCTGTGGTTGGCGACTCAGTACGTCTCATCCAAGTTACTGTAATATACTTTGCTTTTAATTGCCTCTCGTCTTCCCCCACCAAACGACAAGCAGCAGCTCGCATGCAACTCGGGCGTCAACTTGCGTGGTATACTGCGAAATGCCAGTAACTCGTAAGCTCGGGACAATGCCGGGTGTATTCTTCGTTGCTGCGTGTATCTTTGTGTTTGGAGTACCGGTTAAAATAAAAAAAATGGTCGGTATATGAACACCCGAACAAAATATAAAGTTTATGGAGTTATACAGGGACCAAACCAACTTATGGAATTGTTTGGATCCTGACTGTATGAACAGAGATTTGCCTAAAGCCTACGTTGGACACATGTGCATGGAACTGGGCTTATAAGACATGAACGAAGAAACAAAAAAAAATTACAACTTCACGTTCCTCGTATAATCAGAAGTTATTCAAAACTGGATAAAGAAGAAAAGGTATATGTGGCCTTGATGAGATCTGTAAGCCATCTATCAAACGGTTTGATGCCATGGATTACACTATGAAAATAATGAATATAAAAGAAAAACAAAAGCAAGCAATGAGGTAAATATTTTATTATTATTTTATTTATAGTTTCATCTATAATATTATTTATAATCACACACTATTTTCACAACTGAAGTGTTCCACGCCACTGAAGTAAATTATATTTTTATCTCACATTTTCTCCACTACTGCTTTAGGTATATTATTGATTCACAGGGGATGGATGTTGTGTCATTAATTAATTTCTAACCTGCACTGCCAAAAATTGATTTGAAAATTCATGATGCCTTCATAATCTGAGTTAATGGTGGTGTATAGGTGCTTGACGTAATCAGCCCAACCAGCTGTGTAACTCGTACATGCGCTTAAGACGATCTTCATTGCAGTGTCCTCTTTAACTTGAACTGGTTTTCCCAAACCACGAAAACGAGATGCCAGAGTGCCAAACGCGTTCTCAACAATTATTCTTGCTGTTCTCGGACTTCAAAAGTAAACCCTATCTCTCATAGCTGGTCTGTGATTTTGTGGCATTAGAAGGTACGGATTTAAAGGGAAAGAATCATTTCCAATCATTTCCAGGCAACAGGATACAAGAGCGTTTTTATAATACTTCACCATCCACATAACGACCATATGAGCCTATACTACATGTCCAAAACAATGGTCGTGATCCATGACGTCCATAAGCACTGTACTATCAGTCCTGTAAAACTTCGAGAGAACTACCACATGTTTGTACCTTACTGGTACTACTCTACTGGCCATTAAAATTGTTACACCAAGAGGAAATGCTGATGATAAACGGGTATTCACTGGACAAATATATTATACTAGAACTGACATGTGATTACATTTTCACGCAATTTGGATGCATAGATCCTGAGACATCAGTACCCAGAACAACCACCTTTGGCCGTAATAACAGCCTTGATACGCCTGGACATTGAGTCAAACAGAGCTTGGATGGCGTGTACAGGTACAGCTGCCCATGAAGCTTCAACACGATACCACAGTTCATCAAGAGTAGTGACTGGCGTATTGTGACGAGCCAGTTGCTCGGCCACCATTGACCAAACGTTTTAAATTGGTGAGAGATCTAGAGAATGTGCTGGCCAGAGCAGCAGTCGAACATTATCTGTACAATCTGTATATTCGGTCGTTCATTATCCTGCTGAAACGTTGGGTTCCGCAGGGATCGGGTGAAGAGTAGAGCCACGGGTCGCAACACATCTGAAATGTAACGTCCACTGTTCAAAGTGCCGTCAATGCGAACAAGAGGTGACCGAGAGGTATGGTACCCCATACCTTCACACCGGGTGATACGCCAGTATGGCGATGACGAATACACGCTTCCAATGTACGTTCACCGCGATGTCGCCACACACGGATGCGACCATCATGATGCTGTAAACATAACCTGGATTCATCCGAAAAAATGACGTTTTGCCATTCGTGCAACCAAGTTCGTCGTTGAGTACACCATTGCAGGCGTTCCTGTCTGTGATGCAGCGTCAAGGGCAACCGCAACCATGGTCTCCGAGCTCGTAGTCCATGCTGCTGCAAACGTCGTCGAACCGTTCGTGCAGATGGTTATTGTCTTTCAAACGTCCCATCTGTTGACTCAGGGATCGAGACGTGGCTGCACGATCCGTTACAGCCATGCGGATCAGATGCCTGTCATCTCGACTGCTAGTGATGCGAGGCCATTGGGATCCAGCACGGCGTTCCGTATTACCCTCCTGAACCCACCGATTCCATATTTTGCTAACAGTCATTGGATCTCGACCAACGCGACCAGCAATATCGCAATACGATAAACCGCAATCACGACAGGCTACAATCCGACCTTTATCAAAGTCGGAAACGTGATGGTACGCATTTCTCCTCCTTACACGAGGCATCAGATAATGTTTCAGCAGGTAACGCCGGTCAACTGCTGTTTGTGTATGAGAAATCGGTTGGAAACTTTCCTCAAGTCAGCACGTTTTAGGTATCGCCACCGGCGCCAACATTGTGTGAATGCTCTGAAAAGCTAGTCATTTGCATATCACGGCATCTTTTTCCTGTCGGTTAAATTTCGCGTCTGTAGCACGTCATCTTCGTGGTGTAGCAATTTTAATGTCCAGTAGTGTAGGATCCAGCTGGAACATGCGTAGCGTCCTAGTTGGCGTTGCACATTCGTTGTTTGAGCGTATGCGCTTCTGCTTTAACTCCGTGCGCTGCTCTGAGCACCCTCCGTGGTGAATGGTCGTTCCTTCGATATCGAAACGGTTGTGCGCGACACCCTGCTATTGAAAACGCGTGAGTACACCCTTGTATTAACTGTCCACCATTTCGCCATCCGTTCGCACTCGTGTGACCGGGCAAGCCGAATCCAGTTACTGTCATTCGAGTACTCAGCGTAGCGTCCACTGCCAGATCGGGAACTGGTATTCCATAACCAGGCCATTAACCGCGGGGCAGAGTCGCTCGCCTATTGCCTCGCTCGTCCGCGAGGTCTCCATTGAGAAAACTGCCGGTCACGTGCTTCTATAACCAATACAAAGCGAGTGACAGACGAGCGCAGCTCACGCAGGTTTTCGACTAGGCAGCAGTGCTCTTATTGGATTATGAAAGTTTGTCTTGTCATTCAACAATTTTAAGTTTACTGGTAAATTTTAAATGCAAAAGAACAATCAAGGAATGGGTTGGGAATCGATCGTGGTTTATCAGAACAAATGTCGGACAGCTTCGTGAAAGCATAACAAACAGCTTCTTTAAAAAAATACACTAGTCGCAGAGAACCAGTGTGGTCTGTAATTATCTTAAAGCAGAGTATTTGGTAGATATATAGTGCACCGATTTACACTAAGAAAAAAATTGGTCTAATTTTGGGTACCAGGTGCAAATTTGGCTCTGTGAATGTAGGAAAGACAAATAAAAATGTTTCCATGTGTGATGGATTAGGAACTGAATGTGGGCAGGAAAGGTCAAACAAGTGAGGAAGACATAATATTGGTTTTATGATTAAGAACGCAATTTGTTCCCTATGAGCATCGCACCTTGTGTCCAACATTGGAACCAAAATTTTTTCCAACGTAAATTAGTTCCCCATTACAGCATTAGCATATTTACCACAGTTTGCTGCCATACGATAGTTACAGCCCACACTGGTCCTCCTTAGGCAGATGCATTTTATTTATAACCATTTGATATGCACCAAAGATATGTTGACGATATAATTACAGCGCATCATGGATGCAAGAAAGAAGCAAAGGAACTGGCGGGTGACCTTAACAAAATGCATAACGATATACTGTTTATAGTAGGGATTATTAAATTATCTTATTTTGAGGATCGAGAGATACAGCAATAAGCTTGAGATGGGAATATTCATAAGTGCAGTAACTGATAAGACTTCATGCCACCCTCGTAGGAATAACATAGCTTTCATCGAAAATGTAGTTCAAGATGTTAATTCCATTCCACTAAGCTCTTACAAAAAGGATGAAGAAATGAAAACACTTATACAAAAAGTTTTACAAATTTGGTTCTGACACAGGTTTAATAGATAGGATTAATGCAACGGTAGGACACGAAACAAACAAAACGAGATACAGGTGCAGAAATGTAGGGTCGGCCATATTGAGGAATTATACAAACTGACGAGGTTATTGTACGCCAAAAGAGTTGAAATAATATTCAAAACAGACTACAAACTGGAGAAGATGACAATGGGACAGCGGCCGGATAAGTAGTTGAATTGTAAAAATTGAAACCAACAGCTGTATTATAATTCGAAGATCGTTTATTCAAAACATGCTACCAGTTTCGCTGTGAAACAGGCTATCTTCCGGCCTCAAGCGTAATTTACCATTACAAGCGTAATCTGCCATTAGAGTACGAACTACAAATATAAAAACCAAAGGGGTCTTCATGTGGAAACAGTAGAACTTATTAAGCCTCTTACACCAGAATTCGTAACTAACTAGATTCCGTAGCTTCCTGCAACAACACCACCAACTGCCAGATGTCAACTTCCGTTTGAATACATCTTTGGTCTTCGTCTTTGTGGTTTGTACGTTGATGGAAGATTGGCTTGGGGCCTGTTTCGCGTCGAGACTCGTAGCATGTTTTGAATAAACGGCGTTCGAATTACAATACAGTTGTTGGTTTCAGTTTGCATATTCAAGTATGCTGAAATAAGGTTTAAAGAGCATCATGATGAAGAGAATTGTTCGTCGGCAGTACCAAGAATGAGTAGCCTTCTTGGGAAGCGTCACAGACAGGATGAATACATTGCAGTCTGAAGATAAAGGGTGGTTGCTGTCAAATTTGGAGAAAACAGATTTTTTCTCTTTAAGGGAGGAATACGTCAACTTATGTCCCAGTGACGTACTGGCTCCGCTTAAGCCACATCCTCTTGGAGAAGCAGCCACTGCCCTAATCTACGAGTGTTATTCGGAAAGTAAGGAACGATCAGTAGCGAAATGGAAACCATACTGAAAATCCGATGAAGTTTGGCACAGGTGTGTTGGGCAGTGTCTTTAGTATGCCTGACGATCGCATTACATCGTTCTCTTTAGTTCTGAGCACACAGGGAGCACATAAAGATACCTAAAACAATAGTATCTCCCGCCAAGTACGAGGGCCTAGTGAGAAATTTCGCCTGAAGGTAAGCAGCCAACATTACATAACAGCCGCATTCTGCAGGGGCAATGAAGATGCTCTTGCATCGTTTTCAATCGGAACTGTTTGATTACCCACAATACAGCCCGTAATTGTCTCCCTCTGAGTTTCATCTCTGCTCACATGAACCGCTGGCCCTAAAGACAACGTTTCGGCACAGACAACGAGCTGTAGGCCAGCGTAGAGAATTGGCGGAAAGCACTGGCGACTGCCTTCTATAACGAGGATATTGGAAAGTTGGCACAACGCTACGACAAACATCTAAGTCGGATAGGCGATTACGTAGATAAGTATCTGGAAGTTGTAGCTAACTGTTGCAAATAAAGTTTTGATTTTCACTGTGGTTTCTTTTTCTTGAACTGTCGTTCCTTACTTTCCGAATAGCCCTCGTATTTAGTGGCCGTAAATTTTTAATGATTCTCTTAGTTATTCTTTATGGATCCTAACATTGCAACATGCGTGCAATATTGCTTTTGAGGATTGGCAGTGATATAACATATTAACATTCAAAGACTTTATTGTAGAGACTAGCATCGTGGCCTTCATTTAATAACTGATCTCCTTGAGGGAGTTACGTGCCAACATCTGACGTTCAAGGAAGTGTTCTGTATTTCGAGAATGCATATTTCATGCTGCCTCGTTAATTTTGATGATGACTAACGGTGTAGTAACTTATGGTTATGTAATAATATATGACAACATAGGTAGATTAACGTGGTTCGCAGGTTATGTAGTATTGCAGTGCAATGATTTTTGCCTCCCTGACTTATCCCACTTGTTAATGGGATAATGTAGACCCAAACTTGTTGATACTGTTTAGTAACGTTCTCAGTACTGAAAAATAAAATTACCAGAACTTGGGTACAGCGGAGCCAATCCTAGACACGATGAACGTTAACGAAAAGAAGTAGAAGAATTAACATGGGTACGAACACGTATCTTTAAATATTGCAAGCAGTACAAGGCAAAATCGCAGTTAAGTTACTTATAACGGAAATGTGAAGCTGAACATGTTTTCCTCTCCTCGCCTTTCAGTTATGTCTCCCTTCGAATCACACGCACAGGCATATGAATAACGTGAAGGACGCCCATTCGGTCTTGTGGCAATAGAAGAGGGACAGAATTGACAGAGTTTCCAAATATCCCAGGCCCGTTAGATTCCCTCCGACAATATTGGCCACCTGCTGCACCGGATAGGAAGTCCAATAACCGATTTCCATACGACAGCGGAAGAGCCCACCTGATAGGGAGCGAGCTTTACTGTGCGATGGCGTGGGCCACCCAGGGTTCATCTGCTGTCACAAACTACGTTAAGGTGGAAACCGTGGCAGCAGCCAGGAGTTATCTTATTCTTGAGAAACACCTTGCACCTATGAAACGATACAATCTATTATGTGAACTAGCCAGCGTCAGAGGCCTAGCGGTTCTGGGCGCTTCAGTCCGAAACAGCGCGACTGCTACGGTCGCAGGTTCGAATCCTGCCTCGGGCATGGATGAGTGTGCTGTCCTTAGGTTGGTTAGGTTTAAGTAGTTCTAAGTTCTAGGGGACTGATGACCTCAGATGTTAAGTCCCATAGTGCTCAGAGCCATTTGAACCATGTTGCTACGTGAACTGCTTTGATTTTAGGGACGTTAAGTGGCAAGGTCATAAGACAAGATATTTGTAACTTCGATGCGTAATGGTGTTAACATCTAAAGTAGGACATGCCATGTGTTATACGTACATTATATACAAAATCATACGGACCTAACTTATTCCGGTTCACTACAGTATATAGCTAAAGATCTGTTAATATCGTGCAGTTCTATACGTGCATGAATGAGTGCAGTAGGAATTTTCCTTAAGCGTGCAATGCGGTTCATCCACAATGGTGTTGTAAGTTTTTCGTGAAACAACCCCAAGAGCGCTAATTGACTGTCCAATTCGTATTTTCCTGATCAAAGATAAAAATAGACGCCATGATCAAAGGACCACACGATGACGACCAGTCGCTGCGGTTGGCAAATGACGACGAATGCATCAAGGAGGTGGAACGGTCAGCAGGCCGCCATTGCGGCCGTAGTCATGTTTGCAGGCGCTTTGAGCTGCTTCTCAGTAGACCTTACGAGGCACGGTGCAACACGTTCCAAGAGAAATACCTCTCAATACTGGAAATTGAACCTAGATCTTAGCGATGGCAGTCACACTTAGATCAAAACTGTGGATGAAGCGCTCTGCACTATTAACTAAAATCCCTACTGTACTCATTCACTATTTTGCGTCTGGTATCTGTGGAAGTCGTTAGATGCTAACGTGATATGAGCAGTGTTTTTACGCTCTCTTTTAGAGCACAGATGTATTTTCCGAGAACTCATCAGTCTGTAACCTCCCCCTTACTAACCGACCTATCCTGCTTACGATATAAAATATGACCGTGGATCGGTACTCTGCCTAATGGACATTTTAAAACTGGATAAGGCTGTCTGTCCCGAAGAAATGATACCGATAAGAATGAGGAAAGTGTAGAACAAACCCTTCTGATGGAAAAATCTGCTAAAATTAAAAAGTAATTAAACCGAACAGGGTCATAATTTGGAAAAATGAAAGTTATTTTGTGCATTCACTCACGAACAACACTGGACAGAAAAGGGGTACCACTGATCATGAATCAAAAAGTTACTCTAATGAACGAAAATGAAGTAATTAACGGGTGCCAGCCCACTAGGGCAATTTACATTCAAAGATACTTAGAAAAGAAGCAAGCACTTTTTCCTTCGCAGTTACTTATTTTGCAAATTGGATTTCAAATTATTGTCTGAACAACTGAGACTTTTTTACTGACTTGAACAGAAATAAACAATAGAATACGTATTAAACTAAATAGACATGTGCTCCAAGGTATATGTAAAATAAGGAAAACTTCCGCAATCTTAATTTGTGCATTTCTTTAGATTTGGATTTTTCCAGTGATTAATTCTCAGACTTGAAAAATGAAATTGCTTTCCTTATACAGGGTGTTACAAAAAGGTACGGCCAAACTTTCAGGAAACATTCCTCACACACAAAGAAACAAAATATGTTATGTGGACATGTGTCCGGAAACGCTTACTTTCCATGTTAGAGCTCATTTTATTACTTCTCTTCAAATCACATTAATCATGGAATGGAAACACACAGCATCAGATCGTACCAGCGTGACTTCAAACACTTTGTTGCAGGAAATGTTCAAAATGTCCTCCGTTAGCGAGGATACATGCATCCACCCTCCGTCGCAAGGAATCCCTGATACGATGATGCACCCCTGGAGAATGGCGTATTGTATCACAGCCGACCACAATACGAGCACGAAGAGTCTCTACATTTGGTACCGAGGTTGCGTAGACAAGAGCTTTCAAATGGCCCCCATAAATGAAAGTCAAGAGGTTTGAGGTCAGGAGGGCGTTGAGGCCATGGAATTGGTCCGCCTCTACCAATCCATCGGTCACGGAATCTGTTGTTGAGAAGCGTACGAACACTTCGACTGAAAATTGCAGGAGCTCCATCGTGCATGAACCACATGTTGTGTCGTACTTGTAAAGGCACATGTTCTAGGAGCACAGGTAAAGTATGCCGTATGAAATCATGATAACGTGCTCCACTGAGCGTAGGTGGAAGAACATGGGGCCCAATCAAGACATCACCAACAATGCCTACCAAAACGTTCACAGAAAATCTGTGTTGATGACGTGATTGCACAATTGCGTGCGGATTCTCGTCAGCCTACACATGTTGATTGTGAAAATTTACAATTTTATCACGTTGGATTGAAGCCTCATCCGTAAAGAGAACATTTGCACTGAAATGAGGATTGACGCATTGTGGATGAACCATTCGCAGAAGTGTACCCGTGGAGGCCAATCAGCTGCTGATAGTGCCTGAACACGCTGTACATTGTACGGAAACAACTGGTTCTCCCGAAGCACTCTCCATATAGTGACGTGGTCAACGTTACCTTGTACAGCAGCAACTTCTCTGACGCTGACATTAGGGTTATCGTCAACTGCACGAAGAATTGCCTCGTCCATTGCAGGTGTCCTCGTCGTTCTAGGTCTTCCCCAGTCGCGAGTCATAGGTTGGAATGTTCCGTGCTCCCTTAGACGCCGATCAATTGCTTCGAACGTCTTCCTGTCGGGACACCTTCGTTCTGGAAATCTGTCTCGATACAAACTTACCGCGCCACGGCTATTGCCCCATGCTAATCCATATATCAAATGGGCATCTGCCAACTCCGCATTTGTAAACATTGCACTGACTGCAAAACCACGTTCGCGATGAACACTAAGCTGTTGATGCTACGTACTGATGTGCTTGATGCTAGTACTGTAGAGCAATGAGTCGCATGTCAACACAAGCACCGAAGTCAACATTACCTTCCTTCAGTTGGGCCAACTGGCGGTGAATCGAGGAAGTACAGAACATACTGACGAAACTAAAATGAGCTCTAACATGGAAATTAAGTGTTTCCGGATACATGTCCACGTAACATATTTTCTTTATTTGTGTGTGAGGAATGTTTCCTGAAAGTTTGGCCGTACCTTTTTGTAACACCCTATATACTGAAACCTCTGTTGCACAACATTTAATTGAAAGTAGACTGAGGCTAAAATTCTTAAAAGTGAAATTATTCATTAATAAGCTGGCTGTAATTGTTCAATTTCTTTCTTATGATACTCGCTTAGCACATAAGGAAAAAAAAAAGAACAAGGACCCTTCTTGGTAACAATGTCTGATGATAATGAGGACACAATCGTCCTGAGTTGAACTGATTATTATTTAAATAAGTTTTATCAATCAAATGACATTCAGTTGTGCTGCTGGGTTAACCGTTAATACTTTCTATCAATGAACAGTCTTACTTCAGTGCTGTGCATACGACGTAACTCGGAGCAGACGACGAATCTGTGTTAATGAAACTGCTGCTGTTGTTGAAGACGGTAGCATATTGTGGAGCCACAGCTAATTACAGGAACTGGTAATCGTAATTAATACAGCCTCTTCCGCCCGTCCACTGTCCGTATTGCTGCTACTAGACATCAGGCCGGCGCGCGTACATGATGCCGCCGAAAATGGTACTCTCTACTGCGAGCGCATTAACACCACACTTCCGCACACTACAAGCGCTGGAACCTGTCTCTTACTCTCCTCGCGCTCTGCCGATCAACTCCCTACCCAAAGATTTTACAACGCACAAGCACAGCTATTATCGTTGCTAGTCGATGCAAACAACATTTCCTTTGGCTTTTCCCCAGAGCTTATAAGTTTCACAATAAGACACAGATAAATACAATGAAATATCAACGATCTTCTACCTAAATTTACAAATACAGTGAAGCAATGTCCTTACTTATTAAAAAGAAAGCATTTAAATTACAAATATTTACATACAATTCAGCAAAAAAAAAAAATTATAAATCGGTAGCAGGTGCCGGGCATCCTACATTTTCGGTGTTACAAGTCAATAGTGATACCATCTTCGACGTCGAATGTCACTTTGTTTATATGTTTTGCATGGAGCTTAGGAAGTAATACTAATTTATGATTGCTATTTAACACGTTCCTGTTGCTATAATTCCTTAATCAAAACCCTCAAACAGCATTTCTTGGTACAAAATTGTTCATTTCTTCCCGAAATTTGACAAGATGACAGATACGGTTCTACTCCGCTATTTCATTAATGGTTCAAACGTTCAATTTGTTCCATGAGTGAATAGCTCTGGTCTCGCAGAGGCGTACTCCGACGCCTTTCTGTCACAGTACAGTGTCATCCGAGCGGACCTTGCATTAGACCAGTGACGTAACGCTACAAATTTTTGACTCACGTAATGCGCTGCCCAATGGCTGGGCGCGGTATATAATGACACTTCAGACAAATTTAGACCTATGGCCAGTAATACAGACACATACAGGCTCGTAATGTGACAAGATCCAATATAACTTATACTGGAAAACTTGATGTCAGGGCTCGAATATGTACAACTAGCTGCGATTGCTACTGAATAAGTTCTCTAAGATTATACGATGGAAAAATTATGAAAGGGAGGCTTTGGCACTGTTTCTCAGCTGCTGGAAGCACGCACTGCAAATCTTCCACCGTCTTCCCCGTTGGTAATCCTGAGGTATTCGCGAAGTAGTGTTGGACAGCTAAGTTGTAAACACACCCCAAGCCCACGACTGCGGTTGGCCCCATAGTTTCATTTCCAACAAACTTCCGAGTAGCCCCTTTACAAAGTAGTGTTTACAGACATCGGAAAAATATCTTCGTTTTTGCAGCAATGTAATATAACGCATGGAAATTCAAGGACTAAAGAATTCTCTTTCACGTCTTCTTTGCGTGGGAGATGTGGGGCGGGAGGTGGCAGTTGACTGGACTTTTGGGTCGTTTAATGCAGACCACCACGACTCTGAATCCTGTACTAATATCTACCTCTAAGAAGAGCACTTACACGGATGTGACAATAGACGTGGGCTAGCGTATGTACATATAATAATGGTGGTAGTATCGCGCACATAAGGTATAAAAGGGCTGTGCGTTGGCGAAACTGTCTTTTGTACTAAGGTGATTGTGTGAAAGGGTTTTGACGTAGTAATAGCCACATGATCGGAATTAACAGACTTCGAACGCGGAATGTTAGTTGGAGCTAGACGCATGGGACATTCGAATTTGGAAATAATTAGGGAATTCAGAGTTCCAAGATCCATAGCGTCAAGAGCGTGCAGAGAATATCACATTTAAGACATTATCTCTCTCCACGAACAATGCTGTGGCCGACGGTCTTCACTTAACGACCGAGAGCAGCGTCATTTCCGTAAAGTTGTCAATGCCAACAGACAAGCGACAGTGCGTGGAATAACCGCAGAAATAAATGTGGAGCGTACGACGACGGTGTCCAGTAGGTCAGTGCGGCGAAATCTGGCGTTAATGGACAAGGGCAGCAGACGACCAACGCATGTCTTTGCTAACAGCAAGAAATCACCTGCAGCGTCTCTGATGAGCTCGTGACCCTGTTGGTTAGACCCTTAGACGACAGGAAGACCGTGAGCTAGTTAGATGAGTCCCGATTTCAGATGGTGGTGGATCAATAATGGTATGGGCTGTGTTTGCATGGAATGGACTGGGTCCTCTGGTCCAACTTAACGGGTCACTGACTGGAAATGGTTTTGTCCGCCTACGTGGAGACTATTGCAGCCATTCATTGACTTCACATTTCCTGACAATAATGGAATTTTTATGGATGACAATACGTCATGTCAACGGGCCATAATTGTACACGATTAGTTTGAGGAACATTTTGGAGAGTTCGAGCGGATGATTTGGCCACCCTGATCGCCCGATATCGATCCCATCCAACATTTATGAGACATATTCAAGAGGTCAGTTGGTGCACAAAATCCTGAACTTTGGCCATTTTCGATAGTACAGACGGCTTCAGAGGCATCATGGTTCCAGTGACGTGTTTACTCCATGACACGTCGAGTTGCTGGGCTACTCTGGGCAAAAGAAGGTCCGACACGATATTAGGAGCTGTCGTATGACTTTTGTCATCTCAGTGTACACAAAACATTCTGAATTATTTGGTGGATATACTGCAATACCTATATTTATTTACATTTTTTATCCTGTACAACTCCCTGCAGTACCGTGGAAATTCTTCGCTAATGCCTTAACACATGTGCTATCGTCCTCCTATTCTGTGGAGGGCCTCCTCATTTCTTATCACTCATTTTCAGCATTCTTCTGCGACACCACTCAATAGAGGAAAGTCCACTGGACCTGACGGGATACCAATTCGATTCTACACTGAGTACGCGAAAGAACTTGCCCCCCTTCTAACAGCCGTGTACCGCAAGTCTCTAGAAGAACGGAGGGTTCCAAATGATTGGAAAAGAGCACAGATAGTCCCAGTCTTCAAGATGGGTCGTCGAGCAGATGCGCAAAACTATAGACCTATATCTCTTACGTCGATCTCTTGTAGAATTTTAGAACATGTTTTTTGCTCGCGTATCATGTCATTTCTGGAAACCCAGAATCTACTATGTAGGAATCAACATGGATTCCGGAAACAGCGATCGTGTGAGACCCAACTCGCCTTATTTGTTCATGAGACCCAGAAAATATTAGATACAGGCTCCCAGGTAGATGCTATTTTTGTTGACTTCCGGAAGGCGTTCGATACAGTTCCGCACTGTCGCCTGATAAACAAAGTAAGAGCCTACGGAATATCAGACCAGCTGTGTGGCTGGATTGAAGAGTTTTTAGCAAACAGAACACAGCATGTTGTTATCAATGGAGAGACGTCTACAGACGTTAAAGTAACCTCTGGCGTGCCGCAGGGGAGTGTTATGGGACCATTGCTTTTCACAATATATATAAATGACCTAGTAGATAGTGTCGGAAGTTCCATGCGACTTTTCGCGGATGATGCTGTAGTATACAGAGAAGTTGCTGCATTAGAAAATTGTAGCGAAATACAGGAAGATCTGCAGCGGATAGGCACTTGGTGCAGGGAGTGGCAACTGACCCTTAACATAGACAAATGTAATGTATTGCGAATACATAGAAAGAAGGATCCTTTATTGTATGATTATATGATAGCGGGACAAACACTGGTAGCAGTTACTTCTGTAAAATATCTGGGAGTGTGCGTACGGAACGATTTGAAGTGGAATGTTCATATAAAATTAATTGTTGGTAAGGCGGGTACCAGGTTGAGATTCATTGGGAGAGTGCTTAGAAAATGTAGTCCATCAACAAAGGTGGTGGCTTACAAAACACTCGTTCGACCTATACTTGAGTATTGCTCATCAGTGTGGGATCCGTACCAGGTCGGGTTGACGGAGGAGATAGAGAAGATCCAAAGAAGAGCGGCGCGTTTTGTCACCGGGTTATTTGGTAACCGTGATAGCGTTACGGAGATGTTTAATAAACTCAAGTGGCAGACTCTGCAAGAGAGGCGCTCTGCATCGCGGTGTAGCTTGCTCGCCAGGTTTCGAGAGGGTGCGTTTCTGGATGAGGTATCGAATATATTGCTTCCCCCTACTTATACCTCCCGAGGAGATCACGAATGTAAAATTAGAGAGATTAGAGCGCGCACGGAGGCTTTCAGACAGTCGTTCTTCCCGCGAACCATACGCGACTGGAACAGGAAAGGGAGGTAATGACAGTGGCACGTAAAGTGCCCTCCGCCACACACCGTTGGGTGGCTTGCGGAGTATCAATGTAGATGTAGATGTAGACCCTTCGATGCTCTTCTTCTCCGGTTTTCGCACAATGCATGATTAACTTTCATAGAATGCTGGATTCCAGCTATACGTCGTCATAATTCTTTCCTAAAATTAAGACCTACGATTGCCCAGTAGAATGGAAGGAATAACACATTAACGTGACACCTGTCAAAAACCTGAGTGTGGTCCCAGGGGCCGATGCATACTTGTGTTGATCCATTGTAACTTCCAGAATCACGAGATCATCCAGGGAATGCCATGAAAACATCCCCGAAATCAAAATGCTCCTTCCTGCGACCTGGATCATTCCGATTAATGCTGCAAAGTGTTTGCTTTCAGCCGTTTCACGTCTTTCACGCCAACTCCCATCTGTCCGATGGAGCATAAAGAGCGATTCAGCTGAAAAGGCCGCCTGTCACAACTCAGTAGACATTCAGATGCGGCATTGGTAAGAAAATTCTAGTCTTTGACGCCGATAAACTGTAGTGAGCATGGGTGCATAAACCATGTCCTGCAGAGGCCCAGATGCAGCAACATCCATTGAACGGTCGTTGAGGAGACACTGTTGGTAGCCACTTGGTTCATCTGGGCTGTCGGTTGCTTGACAGTTGCTCGTCTGTTCGTTCGTACACGTCTTCGAGTCGACATTCATCCCTGTCTATAGCCCATGCTGCATCACTGTTGTCTAATTGCCTGTTTCAGACAGCGCCATTATGCCATGCACGGTATACTTCAACCACGTCGGCACACGAAGAGTTTAAAAAACTTAGAGATTTCTGCAATGGTTCCACCCTTGGCCCGAAAGCCCATGACCAAGACCTTTTGGAAGTTGGATAAATCACTTTGTTACTGCTTTACACCAAACACTGCACCGTTTTCCACATCCCCACGACACGCTTTATATACCATCAATTGTTAGTGTTCGTAGCTGCCATATATGATTTGCTGTTGCACGTTGACGTCGAACATAGGTCGTGGTCACATTAATGTGATTGGATCGTGTAGAAAAAAGAGCAAATGTAGTCTTTGCCTGTGATTGACTGCAACTCGTACCACCTTGCTGCGCCCTTCATGTATTATTTTGCTTCCAGGATAGTACAATACCCTCATGTTCTCTACTACATTGATTCAGTTTATCTTAAAATACTGACAGTCTCATTTTAGATGCCCCTCTCTGTCTTCCTTTGGTTTCCTCTCAGTTCGTATCGTCTGCTTCTCATTCAATCCATCGAGATTGGCAGTACCAACTGCGAAGTTTTTCCCATGGATCTCCATTGAAAAGGCTAGTCTTCATTTCAGTAGTTGCTTTTATGATGTACACTTTGAACATTTCGAAAGAGTGATTGCATGTCTTCTGTGTTCAGTAGAACAACAACAGCAAATGAAAGAAAAATGACAGTAAACCTCAATTCGTCACTCTCTCCTTCCTATCCACACTCCACACCCCGAAACACATTTTCTCACAATAAACGACTAGGTTACTTAACATAGCTTGTAAATTTTCAAACTGTTAATTTTATAACACTTCAGTAACTTTTTTTATACGCGCAATACAATTTTCTAATGATGAGCAAAACACCGAATCGTGCAGAAATGTATTAAAATAAAAAATAAATAAATAATGTGACTGGTTGTAGAACAAAACAACTTCAGCTTATATTCGACTTTTCCATGAGCTTTCACAACCACCGCTCTTTTTACGAAGACCTCGCTGTAGGCAGTGGTAAGAAACAGTTCGGTTATTTTGACAAATAGTGCAGCAAAATTTCAATAACATCTTATAAGATATTTTGAGTACATCCACTGTCATTGTTTTAGCCAAATAGTCTTGTATTCAAATATTTCCAGAGTAAATTGCAAATTCTATGCAAATTTGTTCTTGAAAATGTATGAATATATATACTTAATATTGTCCACTTGGATGCTTGGCTTACTTAACGTTTGTTAACACTGACTTATCCCTGTTTACTTGATGGGAAAGTTACCAAACGTTATCGTGAGACCTCTCAAAACTCGTGTTTTAAAGGACCGAATTGTTTCAGTTTCTCAAATTACGATTTGTTGTACCAATGTTTGCAATAACAAAAAATGACAACCTCAAACGTTAATCTATGATTCAGCAGTATATTAAATTAACTTTGTTGTCTCCTTACTACACCGCGTTAACAACGTTAAAGTCAGCTGTTAACATTTATCCTATCACACTGTCACATAACTAAAATTTATCTGTAAAAGTGGGAACTATTTAACGTTGTTTACTTGTTTAAGTATTTATTCACGTCTACCTGATTAACAACAACTTTTGGAGTGCATTTGTGTTCAGACACATATTCAGGATCTTTGTCTGAGTTGTATATATCCACAACATCCTCGCATTGGTACAAATCGAACGTGAAAACCGTTACAAAAGTGGCAGCCATATTTTTAGCTCTGCTTACATGCTCACATCCTGACAAAGTAGCTATTATTGAAAATCTGAGATTAGAGATCGACCTGCCACTTCTCTGCTAATCATCGAACTATCGACTAATATGCATAAAGTACATCCTTTACGCGATTTACAAATAGTAACTCTGTTTCTCTTCGACTGTCCCTTACCGTTGCTTACAGCCATGGTCTTCAATTTTTTCCTTCTGTTGGTTCATTCAGTGTCGCCCGACCAGTGCGTTTCTCCTCACAGCACCTTCGCTTCGCTGTGAAGTGTGATTATAAAGAAATACGGTGCAGTTCTTTGAAGCTCTGGTTCGAAGTACACTGAACAAACAGAACATTATAACCACCGACTTTCTATAAATATAAACCAGTCTAGGAGACAGCAGCGTCACCTGGCGAGGAATGACTGCCACTCAGACAAGCACACGGTGCGTGTAGTATCGGTGAGCGTGCTTTCCGTGTGTCGAATGAGGGCGTGCGATCTACCTTAGATTGACCGAGGACAGATTCTGATGGTCCGGAGGCTCTACACAAGCATAACACAAACTGCGCAACTTGTCGGGTGTTCGAGGAGTTCTGTCGTGATCGCCTTCAGAACGTGGCAAGACCAAGATAAAACTATGTCTAGATGTTGTGTGGTTGACCCCCACCTTCTCCTTTTCCTTGAACACATCCGCACACTATATATTGTTCCCCGCCTTGATCCCCCTCACCCCCTGGTGTCTCCCTTCCTCTCCACTCCCAACCAGTTGCCGCGCCTTTACCGTTGTGTCCCTCCCTCTCTCCATCACCACACCCTCCATCTCCTTTCCCAACACAACTTCCACCGTCCACCACTCCCGGATGATGAGCTTCGCCCTGACATCTACTCTTCCTACCAACTCTAACCCCCTCTTCCTGCCTCCTCCTCCAGGCTCCCTCTCCTCCCCCTCCCTCCTTCTGAGCGGATTTTCCCTCCTACTCCCCCTCCATCTCTTGTGCCTTCTTTCAGTGTCTCTGCGCTCCCTCCTGCCCTGTTTTCCCTTTTCCTCTCCGGCCTCATGTGTCTCCTGCCTCTTCGTGAACCCACGGTTGCCCCTCCTCTCTTCATCCCGCCGCTTCCCCAGCTGCCCCATGCTCTCCCCTCCTTTTCCATCCTCTCTGACCTTTCCCTCGGCAGGTCCCACCTGGTAGTTTTATACTTCGTCGTGTGTGCTCCAAGTGGGTTTTAAGTGTGTTGTTTCGGAGTGTTTTTAATACCGTGGCCAACTTTTAACCTGTGCATGCGCATCCAGTGTCTTCTCTGTGTTTTAAGAATCGCCAACTGTGTTTTTGAACTTTCTGGTGACTTTGTTAACTGTCCCCAATGAACGTCTACATGTCAGTGTATTTTTACCTCCATTTTCTCCCCTTACTCTGTTTTATGTTCCCCTTTTTTACCTCCTTATGTATGTATTACTTTACTCTTGTTTTAGTTGTCATGTCACTCGGCTGAAGAGCGGCGGATTTTACTGCTGACAGCCCTCCCCTGCCCATATGGGACAGGGGAATGAAATCACAATAAAGAAAAAAAAATTGTGTGGTTGGGCAGTCACTTCTCATCACAGATGTCAGGTGTCGTGGGTTGGGAAGACTGGTAAAACAGGACAGGCGGCAAATTGTGGCAAAACTAGCATCAGAAGCTAATGATGGGCAGAGTAAAAGTGTGTCTGAACACACACACAAACACTCACACACACACACAAATGCACTGCAACGAACACTCCTAACGATGGGCACTTGACCATCGGCATTGGATGCTCGCGGAGTGGCAGAGCGTTGCACGGCCTGATGAATGCCAATACCATCTTTAGCATACCGATGAGAGGGTGCGAATATGTCGTCTTCCGGGGGAACAGATCCTTGTTACGTGTACTTTGCGAGAGAGACAAGCTAGCAGCGGCTCCATTGTGCTCTGGGGAACATTTACGTTGGCCTCCAGGGGTCGAGTGGAATTCGTGCAAGGCACCATGATGGCCATGGAGTATCGTACACTGTTTGCAGACCACGTATACCCCTTCAGTGGCATTTTCCAGCAAGACATTACGCCATGTCATAACGCCAGGTGTGTGTTGGAGTGATTGGACGAACACACTGGTGAGTTCCCATTCATGCGCTGGTCCCGAACTCGCTAGATCTGAACCCGATCGATCACACATGGGGTGTGACTGAACGCCAGCCGGGGCGGCCGTGCGGTTCTAGGCGCTACAGTCTGGAACCGCGCGACCGCTACGGTCACAGGTTCGAATCCTGCCTCGGGCATGGATGTGTGTTATGTCCTTACGTTAGTTAGGTTTAAGCAGTTCTAAGTTCTAGAGGACTGATGACCTCAGAAGTTAAGTCCCAATAGTGCCCAGAGCCATTTGAACCATTTTTTTGTGACTGAACTTGGCGTCAGATCACATCGCATCCTCCCCGCAAATTACGGGAATTAGCTGGCTTGTGTGTGCAGATGTGGTGCCAACTCCCTCCACCGACCTATCAAGGCCTCATTGCTCCCATGCCACGACACATCGCTGCAGTTATCCGTTCCAAAGGTCGACAGATCGGCTATTAGCTATGCGGTCATAATGTTCTGGCTGATAAGTTTACCTTCGGAAGGTTTGACCTAAGCCCTGTATTCGAAAATAATTGAGTTACGCAGCTGTAAGTAGGTTACATTTTACATTATTTTATTTTACTGGCGTAAATTTTATAGAAATGTCGTGCTTATGGAATATCGTCTCAGTTATGTGACTGGATCTGTGATTTCCTGTCAGAGAGGTCACACTTCGTTGTAATTGGCGAAAAGACATTGAGTAAAACACAAGTGATTTCAGGCGTTCCCCAAGGTAGTGTTATAGGCCCTTTGCTGTTCCTTATCTATATAAACGATTTGGGAGACAATCTGAGCAGCCGTCTTCGGTTGTTTGCGGATGACGCTGTCGTTTATCGACTAATAAAACCATCAGAAGATCAAAACAAACTGCAAAACGATTTAGAAGAAATATCGGAATGGTGCGACAAGTGGCAGTTGACCTTAAATAACGAGAAGTGTGAGGTCATCAACATGAGCGCTAAAAGGAACTCGTTAGCATTCGGTTACACGATAAATCAGTCCAATCTAAAAGCTGTAAATTCAACTAAATACCTAGGAATTACAATTACGATCAATTTAAATTGGAAGGAACACACAGAAAATGTTGTGGGGAAGGGTAACCAAAGACTGCATTTTATTGGCAAGACATTTAGAAAATGTAACAGACCTACTAAGGAGACTGCCTACAACACGCTTGTCCGTCCACTTTTAGAATACTGTTGCGCTGTGTGGGATCCTTACCAGATAGGACTGACGGAGTACACCGAAAAAGTTCAATGAAAGGCAGCACGTTTTGTATTATCTCGAAATATGGGAGAGAGTGTCACAGAAATGATACAGGATTTGGGATGGACATCATTAAAAGAAAAGCGTTTTTCGTTGCGACGGAATCTTCTCACGAAATTCCAATCACCAACTTTCTCCTCCGAATGCGAAAATATTTTGTTGGCACCGACTTACATAGGGAGGAACGATCACAAAGATAAAATAAGGGAAATGAGAGCTCGTACGGAAAGATATAGGTGTTCATTCTTCCCGCGCGCTATACGAGATTGGAATAACAGAGAATTGTGAAGGTGGTTCGATGAACCCTCCGCCAGGCACTTAAATGTGATTTACAGAGTATCCATGTAGATGTAGACATAGTCTGTGCCATGTACACAGTAAAAATGGAAGGCATCTCTACCTCTAAGTTTATCTACTCTAAATATAAATTCATGCAGCTCGTAATACATTTGGTGCCTCCTTGCTCAGATCCATCCACAGGCCCATTAAGATGCCTGAAGGACCCAACGTATACAGGCAAGGACGAAGCGCCAGTGAGTGGCAGTTTAGCTTGGCGTGACACAACGTCCCAGTAACTGCCAGCTGCTCAGGCGCTCTATAACATTTCCCAAGGGCCCGCCATCCGAAGGTTCGTAGCAAGCAGGGCCCCTCAGGGACCTCCGCCGTATGCTACGACCTCACCACCATTTCCAGCAAGGATGGCTAACGTAACCGCCGCGCACAGCTTCTTCCATCTAGTAGCTTGAGCTAATCCTCTTGAGGCTGTAGGGAACACAGTTTGCCCTTGTGGTAATACACTTGCGAGCGTTACGCAAAACTCAAAAAATTCGCCAAACGGATAATATATTCTCCCACACTACGTGCACTCGTCATAAATCTTGTACTACGGTATATCTCGGCCATGACCTAATATCCTTGTTTATAGAAATAATTTGATAGAAACTCTCACACTAATCAACGCTTATTGATGTGAGACACCTTTATTAGGACACATTATATTTACCCACTTCATAAGAAGAGTCATTTGTACACAGCCGCTGCAAATTTATCGACGAAAACCATTTTCCAGCGAAGGCTGTTGCTATATTTGAAATTAAAACTTTATTGCATAGCTTTGCTGTTAACTAATTTAATCCCCTTGGGCATTTTCAAGCAACCTCCTCCATTACTTGTGTTCCAATGGAAATCTGTAGTCACATAATATCTTATGTTCCCCATACATGTGTAGAGGAAGCTCCATTGAACGGTGCCCATAATGAAGGTTTCATAGGAGCATGGCCATAACGGACATAATAATCACAGATGTGAATTCCGTATGGAAAATGAGAAAACCGGCATTTACTCTGGTTTTTATCATTTTACGTACAAAACTGACATCTGCGGTAGTTGTTCCCCTTACCACCGTGATCATAAGAAAATATGGTTAAGTACACCATTAGACGGAGCTTCCTCCATAAAGATGTGTGAAAGATGAGATAAACGTGACTACAGTTTTTCATTGCAACAAAAATAATGAAGATAGCTTGAAAATATCCAAGGGGTGAAATTATCTAACAATAAAAGAATGTAATGAAGTGTTTGTTTCAAAAGTAAAGATGGCCTAAGCAGGGAAATGATTTCTCTCAAGTTGTAAGAAGAGCTCACACCATTCACTGGAGTGTCTAAGTTTTTCTTACATTTGTAGCTTTTTTAATTGTATCTCTCGTGGACTGACTTTACTGTTAATTTAATCCCGCTAGACTAATTTCTTTTCCAGATTAGTCTCCCCCCCCCACCCCGTAACAGTACTGCGAAGTACCCCTTTAGGTAGCAAGAA